>NC_041061.1:13549388-13859388 GCF_900634775.1 Gouania willdenowi | reverse complement strand
TAAATCTATTTAATTATTATTGGTCCAAGGTCAAATGGCAACTGTGATCTCACCAAGAGCATTTTATTTTGCTGCAAGATGGATGTGCATTAGGATTTTTATTTTATTTTTTTACAACGCAGAAAAATAGAGATTTTGAACAAACTGCTAATGTGGCACCATGGTCACTATTTTAGGAGACGCAAAATGAGAATATTATAGAGAACCGTTATTTGGCACCAAATACAAACAATAAGATTGGTTAATATCATTATTGCAAAACTAACTTTGACTTTAAAAAAAAATATATATATATATATATATATATATATATATATATATATATATATATATATATATATGTCATGGTACTACTAATATTTAACCAAAATATCATAAAATTAGCACAATTAGGATTGTATATAAAGGTATTTGAACCCATACCTTTGCTTTGCTTGTGCTAATGTGGTGGTAGCACAATAACGCATGGTCATTGTTTTAGACATTATAGACAAAACTTAACTATTTGACATCCAATACAAATCTTAGCTGATGGAAATAGTTAATTTCATTATTGCTAAACAATGGCACTACACTAATATTTAGCTAAAATATCTCAAAATGTGTACATTTAGATTTCTTTGTGTCTTTTTGACTCCAAAATAATAAAATTAAGAAACAAATCTGTCCTTATCTTCACACATTGATGCGTTTTCCATTTTATCCTCCTGTGTCATTTGAGTTTGTCATCCTGATTGGGTTGAGCTTTGCCTGTTTTTTCCATTCTCCCATGTCTTTATCCCTTTTTCTTTCGATACCCCCTCCTTTTCCTTTTTTCCTCTCATTTCTCCCCCTCCCACCTCTCTTTGACTTGTGCTGGTGTCTGATCAGAGCTGTGGATTCATGGCTCTAAGTGGAGTTAAAGGGTCCTTCCTTCAGTGCTGCACACTGTGCTCTGCGTCCTCGGCCATGGGCACACTGTGACCTGTCCGAGATGTTGAGTATGAACTTGGAGGGACTGGAAATGATCGCTGTGCTGGTAGTTGTGGTCCTCTTCGTTAAGGTGCTGGAGCGCTTTGGTTTGTTAGAAGCCGGCTATGACGGTAAGAAAACAGTGTGAGAGTGTGGTGTTTTTTGGGTTTTTTTTCCCCCACTCGTGATCAACCACTTGTTGTTATCGTGGATGATTGGCTTCTTGCTGAGATGTATTGCACACGCCACATTTATAGTTACTCATCAATCATCATTTGTGTTTCAGTTTCCCAACATTTTGAAACACACTTGCTGATTTATTTCGACTTAATTGCTTAAAGGATGCTTGCATTTTTTTTGTTTTTTTTTGTTTTTTTAAATCATCTGCTAACTCTTCAATGCAATTTTAATTTTTATCACTTTTGATAAAATTTTGTACATGTTACAGATGATTTGTTGACCCTTTGTGCTATGCAAATACATTTAATGTATAGAGTGCAGTAGTCAGTAAGCTAAAAAGTGTTTTATGAATTTTTTTTATGAAGATTTAAATTAAACCAGATGCTTCTTTAAAGCTGATATCCAGAGTTTCTGAGAAATATATGTTTACGTATGATTCTTTTGAAATGCAAAAAAAAACACCTAACTCGTCTTTTACTATGGTCTACTGCTGGTGGTCATTCATACATATTAATGTATATAAGTCCCACCTTCGTCCTATAGACCCCTATACAAATGGAAATGATCGCAGAGTGCGCCCAGCCAATAGGCTTTGATTTCCTGTTTTTGAAACTGTCAATCAAAGTGAATGCGGAACTGTGCACGGGAACAGAAAAGTAGAGGCGTGGCTTCTGGTAGATTGGGAGAGGCAGGGGGAGGAAGTGGAGCTGTTGAGGGCGGGACATCGAAACATTTCTCAAAAACTCTGGATATCAGCTTTAATATGAAGAAAATGGACTTTTTTCGAAAAATGGAAAGATTGACTGAAAACTGACATTTAGAGCGGAACATTAAGATAATAGCACTGGTGTCAGTGTTTTTCAAGCTTGAGGTCGGCCTCAAATGTCAAAAAATTGTTAAAAAAATAAATTAAATTAAATTAAATCAATAAATAAAAGTAAAAATAATGGATGGATGTATCAGATACTTAACCTTTCTCAAATATACACACTTTGACATGATTAAAAGCTAATTTCAGAAAAAGAAAATGTCTATGGGGTTGCCGGTCATGTGATTTCAAAATGGGGTCGTAAACTGAAAAAAATAGGGAACCTCTGACTTATGTGCTTGGTATTATTTATTTCATCCTTTTTTTTTTAGTTATTTTTGTTTCAAGTTTCTCTCTCTATTATGTATAATAAGAAACAAGAATTGAACCTGTTGAAATGCCATAACTGTTCACTGCCATGAAGTGTGAATCTAATATTCATGATTCTGACCTCTTTGCCTCCTTTCAAGACTACCTGTTGTTCAAAGTTTTCTTCACGAGAAAAGTTAGTCATATGTAGGCCAAGCCAATATATGGAGATTTCAGATGTATTGAGATTTCTATTTTGGTGATACAGAAAATTACAAAAATAACAATATATTTTTATTTTATAGCTTGTTTTGTATTTAAATACTCATTTTAAGAGTCGTTGCATAGTTGGATTGAATGCTGAGTGCGTCCTAACCCAGGCCTTCCCTTAAACAAGCTACACTACAGAACTCACTCACACATGCTGTCCCTTACAGGAGAAAAAACCAAAAGTGGCAAATATTGTGCAGTTATTTGTTAACAAATTTGCCTGTGGGGCATGTTAATAAGCACATTCATCTCAGAATTGGTTTTCTGGTCAGACTTTAGTGAGTTAAAAATATAAAGATTTCGCCATCTTGAGAAAATATATCAAGATAAGAGTTTTGGTCCATATTGCCCAGCCCTACTCACAATGTTTATGCCACTTTTTCCTTTTTGAACTAAAATGTGGATCATTTTTGTTTTGGTTTCCTTCTTTTGAAATATCTCCTTTTCACATTGTCACTGTAACCAGCCAAATCTCTCTAAAAAACACTATTAATAGTCCATACATAGAATTTCATTGTTTATAAATGAAGTCTATATATATATATATACACACACACACACACACACACACACACATACAGCATATAACAAAGGAAAAGTTCCAAATATTTCAGTCACATACCTCATAGAAACACATTAATAACACTTATAATTAATCAAAACATAATCAAAATGTTCTGATTAAATGCAGTCTGATTGATGCCTGCCTTTTAGCACTTTTAGTTTCTACTTAACAGCCTATTATGTGCATTTTAATTAAACATGCATTTTGATTAGAAAGTGTAATCCATCTTTCATTTTCTACCGCTTATCCGTGGTTGGGATGCTGGGGCAGCATCCTTAGCAGAGAGGCCCAGACTTTCCTCTCCAAGGCCACTTCTTCCAGCTCTTCCTGAGGTATTCAATGCATTCCCTTGGCTAGCACACACACACAGTCTCTTCAGCGTCTCCAGGTCTTCTTCAGGGTCGCTTGCGCCTAGAAATTCTGTCCAAAAAATTTATGAACAGAATTGGTGACAAAGGGCAGTCCTGGCCGAGTTCAACCCTCATTGGAAATTAGTTTGACTTGCTGCCAGCAATGCGCACCAAGTTCTGGGAACGAATGGCCCCTATCAGGGTGTACAATACCCTATAATCCATGAGAACCCCCCACAGAAATCCTAGAGGGACATGGTCAAATGCCTTCTCCAAGTCCACAAAACACGTGGACTTGTTGGGGAACTTTCATGCACTCTCAAGGACTCTGCTTAGGGTATAGAGCTGGTCCATACGTCCGCAACAAGGACAAATACCTCATTGCTCCTCCTGGGTCCAAGGTTAGACTATCCGACCCTCTTCTCCAGTAACCCTCAGTAAACCTTACCAGGGAGGCTGAGGGCTTTGATCCCTCTAAAGTTGGATTGCACCCTCTGATCCCCCTTCTTAAAAAGAGGGGCCACCACTCCGGTCTACCAATCCAGAGGCACTGCCCCCGATGTCCACGCAATGTCATGTCAACCATGAAATCCCCACAACATCCAAGGTCTTGAGGAACTCAGGGTGGATCTCATCCAACCCCAGGGCGTCCACCATCAAGGAGCTTTTAACCACCTTGGCATCCTCAGCCCCAGAAATGGAGGAGTCCATTATTGGGTCACCAAGCTCTGCTTCCTCACCCAAATGCATGTTGGTGAATTTGAGCATCCCCACCTACACGGAGTGATGGTCCAGAACCTCTCGGAAGCCGTCAGAAATTTGTTCTTCATGGCCTCACCAAATTCCTCCAATGTCCGGGTTTTTCTCTTGCCGCCCCTCCTTGAACTGCTACCTTATCGAGGTGAAGGGGTTTGAGTACCCTAATGACCCCAGGAGCTATGTTGTCTGGGCCAACTGTTTTGGTAGAGCAGTTGTCCCAGGTAGGGTCTCTCATGGAAAATTGGACACGGGTGCAACGGTCTCAGAAGACACGGTTCGGTACAAATTGGATACAACAGGAAGAAGCAAGAAAAAACAGCCAAATGCATAATTCTAATGGATACAGGAAGAAGTAATTAGGTTTTTCCATACTTTAGGATAAATATAGAACCGTGTTGTTCAGATATGTTTATAAGCTGTGAAAGGTAAAACTATTGAAATGGAATTTCTCAATTAACATAATTTTTACGTTGTAAAAAGGCGAATCAAAAAATGAAAACCTGACGGCAGACAAATTGCTAGAGAAATGCACTGGGCTAAATACTACTACTCTGTGGTACTCCCCCACTTGATAGCTTTTGGATAAAAATAGCCTGGCTACACAGCTAGACGCAAATGGTTCCTTTGAGTCAATGTGCCTGTCTTTGGTGGAGTGATGGAGTGACAATGGTGTGCCACCACTTTATCAAGAGTTGGCGGCTGACAGAAGTTGCCTTTAATATTTCAAATGTTCAATCTCGCTGAAGTTGTGGCTTTTTATTTGCTTGAACTTTGGAGGAAATGACTTTTATTATCAACCATTAGCAGCCTGTTATTGGTATTTGGTTTCCTGCATCTTGACATGCAGCGTGTTAAACAAGTCTTGCACGTTTCATGTTCCACAGGCCTACTCCTTTTGAAGACTCGAGTAAGCTTATCTGCTCTGCAGTTTTCTAACTCCATACATACACTGTATGACTGTACATTATCCTCTCATTGTTGCAAATATTGCTCGTTATTTTCCCTAGCAGCAGAAGCCAGGCTCGGTTCAGGGATCAAACCATACATGATTTCCTTCTTCAAAATACTATCCTGTATTTTTGTATGTAAAGCTCATTATCAGTGTCATGCAGGACATATATATATATATACATTTTTTTTTTTGAAAGCACATGTTTTGAATGCACAGTAAGCATCTTAAAAAATGTAAATGAATCCTTGAGGAGTAACTGTATTTGCATCATAATACAGTTTGGACCCGGATATGTCAACACATTGAAGTGCATCAGAAAATACGTTTTTCTATGGGCAAGTGACAACCAACTGGAGCTCACGAGAAGACTTCATACTCTAAGAAAACATTTACAATATTGATTAATCTGCGCATTAATATGGGTGGGAAAAGAGTTTTGTCTTTACTTTTTTCTTTGTTTGTCATTTTGTCAGTTTTTTTTTTAATAATTTTGTGTACTTGTTTTGTCATTTTCCACATTTATGTTGTCTTTGTGTGTTTTTGAGGTCACTTTCTGTATTTTCCTGTCATTTTGTGTAATTCTGTTCACAGTTTGGGTGTTTTTGGAGCTATTCTGTGTGTTGTTGTTTTCTGTGTTTTCCTAGTCAAAGCCAAAGGTGGGGCTTTATATTCCCTCCAACTTCTTGAAATACCATTTTTGTGGATTTGTTTTGGGGGCCCATACCAAAAATGGGCCGCCAGTTGCCTATGTCTGCTGTATATTATCAATGGCACTAAAATCTTTATGATAATGCTTATGTTTGCTTACTAAGAACTTACCAGTACTTTGTCATTTGAAATGCATTGCAGAGTAAACAGGAATACCAGCAGAGGGAGCCAGAGTTTACACTATAGCACAAACTGAGCACTTTGTGTTGAGTTGAAGAGTCACAACAAGTTTATTCACTGAACCGTCACTCATTTGTAAAACAATCACCAAGCACACTGTTGCTGTGCTCGTATATCCGATGCTTCTTACTTTCTAACAAATGACAAACTCAGGCTGCCTTGAACTCTTCACGAGTGCAATTATTTGGCATGATTTGGTGCCACTTTTTAGAATGCAGTATGCTGCACAAACAAATGTGATTTATTGATTCAGTGTTTGGTGTTACAGCCTGTCTGTTTCATTGATTAAATAAAGCCATTATGCAACATGTTTGACCCTGGCTTGTGTTGAAGGCCATTAGTTTGCGTTGTGGCCTCCGTTGCTACAGATAAAAGACAAAGTTTTTTCATACTCATAATAAGTCTACTACTGATTTTTGTGGAGTGATAAAGATTTGCAATTGTTCAGTGCTGACATTTTCATATTTTTTTTTTTTTTTTTTTTTTTTAAGGATTTACAATGTACTTGTGCTTCTGGCATTGATGTGTTTTTATTACCACCCGATTGACAAATGAGTTACACATGTTCAGAATCTGCTTATTGTAATCACTACTTTATTACATTTTATAGTATTTATTATTTTTTGCATCAAAGGCTTGATCTTGTTTTCTCTTCATACTTTGCTTGTTTAAATGCAAATGTTCTGCGATCTCTTTAAGAATGAGTAAGTGGCACATTCTCTGTACATTTTCCACCATGGATAGATATTAGATCTTGTGATTTATATCCAGTGCAGGGGGCTTGGTGTTTTCATAGGAAGGTTTAATGCCTTTGGTACGGTGGCTGGGAAGTGTCAGGTGAATGCAAAAATGTCACAACACAAATACAAAATGGTCACAACACGAATGCAAAATGGCCACAACGGAAGTGTTTGCACAACGGAAGTGTTTGCGACGGACCGGTATGATGATATGATAGCCGGTATTATGATATGATTGCCTAATATGAAAAATATAAGAGTATCCTAATCAACTTTCACTTACTTTCATACGTGTTTCGATGTCTTTTTCTCTGTTCTTCTCTGTTCTGGCGGGTTAAAATCATCCACCAGAATCGTGTCCGTCTGTAATACCGGTCCGTCGGAAACACTTCTGAAGAAACACACTCCTCTATGTCAAATGGTTTTCTTTAATGACAGAGATGAATGAGACCTGCAAATACAAAAGTGCAGCTAAGCAGGAGCTTATAACTCTTATATAAAGCTAAAGCATATACAAGAACATAGAGAACAAATATAAATGAGCAAACACATGAAATAAGTGGAACAGCTCACAAACACGTCTTAGCAGGAGGGAAGCAGCAGAAAACATGGATGCCTCCTGACTAACTCAGACACCGACGAAGCAGAGGCCTACAGTGGCCCCTAGTGGCCGGTGGTAAACCCTGCAACTTCCGTTGCAGAAACACTTCCGTTGTGGCAAAATGGCCACAACACGAATGCAAAAAGGTCACAACACGAATGCAAAATGGCCACAACGGACGTGTTTCCGACGGACCTGTATTACAGACGGACCCGTTTCTGGTGGATGTTTTTAAACCCGCCAGAACAGAGAAGAAGACATCGAAACACGTATGAAAGTAAGTGAAAGTTGATTAGGATACTCTTATATTTTTCATATTAGGCTATCATATCATAATACCGGTCCGTCGCAAACACTTCCGTTGCGGAAACACTTCCGTTGTGGCCATTTTGCATTCGTGTTGTGACCTTTTTGCATTCGTGTTTTTCTGTAAATGCATTCACCTGACACTTCCCAGCCACCGTACTTTGGTGTTGTTAGGGTGGACACAAAGAATAGAAATGCTTAAATGACATTTTAAGTAAATCTATCTTTCAGGTGTAAACTTGTCCAATGTCCAGAGAATTTGTCTTTTAGTATTTTAGATTGATTGAAAGCAGCAACTTAAGGACTAATTCCAATTTAATTGTACCTATGTAACGACAATAAAGACTTTCTGATTCAAATATGAATATTTTAAAAATTACCGCAGCAAAACCTTGGTTTTTATAAACTTATGTTCAACCATTGACAACACATTGTATTAACATGAGAAAGGTAAAACAGTAAAATGTCTGACCATCTTGTAAAATGCGTGGTTTAAACTATCCCATTCTATGTAGTATGAAGAAATACAATTTGAATATAAAATTCAACATAAACTCGATTAATAGTAAACCCGATGTGTAGACTTTATCTGTTGGACACTATACTGTACATCTGTTAAAGTTAGGAAATATATTAAATATCCCAAAAGTATGTGGTCACCAGGAGTGTGCATTGCCATGAATCTGACAATATGATACAATTCATGATGTGCATGTCACGATACAATATATCCAGATACTAAACAATGCGATATACCTCAATAATTGTAAATTTCTTTTTTACAAGTACAAAATGATATAAAAATACAATTTATTTCATTATTTTAAACTAGCAAGAACATGTAAATGGTAACGTTATTCAAGTGTAATAATCAAAAACAACTTTTTCAAAAAAGTTTAACTTTTGCTTCTACAAAAGTTTAACTTTTAAGCTCAACAGGGTCTTCTTTCCCCACTGATTCTGCTAAGACCGTCCCCTTAGTTGTGGTTTTGCTAGATAGTGGATAGGGACAGTGGGAATCTCGTTCATCCATTCATGCACATCACTCAGTAGATTCTACATCTATAAAGGCACCCAGCTAAAATGCATTGAGCAGGGATGTAGTTTAACAAGGTGTTATGTGGTTCACTGACACCTAGTGACTGGGCGCTTATGTGCTATGCATATGACATTTTTTGGATATTGGTTATTGGATATTGAATATTGCGATATATCGCCAAAATTATTTTTTTCTTACACCCTTAGTGGTCACATGTTGTCTTTACATGTCTGAGTTTGTTGGTTTAATTGATTTGCACAGTATACAGTTTCCTTTAAAAGACAAAATAAGCTCCAAACTTGTTGTTTTGCTGAGACATTTTTATTTTATTTTTATTTTATTTTTATTTTTATTTTTATTTTTATTTTTATTTTTATTTTTATTTTTATTTTTATTTTTATTTTTATTTTAGTTTCTTTCCTCCATGTGTGATTTATTGATGAAATGACCTCCTGAATTGATTCAGCCTTGGCGTATTTGTCCTACTGCTGTTGTCTGATTGTCATGGCTCATCCACCAAAACGGTGTCTCCAGTCGTGACATATTTTGTCTCTTTTTTTTTTTTTTTTTTTACTGTCCATGCTAATGCCTATTCTTCATTGACCTTTGTCATTGACTGGCACTTTTCCGTTGAAGGATAACATGCTGTAAATCAGATGACAGCTCGGCTTCGTCCTAGAGAGACGACTCATGTCCTGCACTTTGGCTCCACATGTTGCCAGCAGCGAGCTGTCAGACTGCCGCGGCTGAGCTAATACAGCACGCATTCAATGAAACGCAGTCAATGTTATCTGCTCTGACACACTGCTCTGAGCTTTGTAACCGCCGTCCATTTGTCGACAAAGCCATTGACTTTTCCTTTTTTGCGCTAGAACACACCATTTCAGATGAATTGCTTGCGTTGATAGAAATCTGTACAAAGGCTGTGGTTTTTTGTGAAATGAGGGTCTGTCATACTGTCAACCTTAGCGTCAGAATAGGCCATCACTTAATTACTAATGTTAGCTCACGTTTGTATCATTTTGTGTGTGTATATATACATTAGTGCTGTCTCACGATAAATAAATTGTAATCATGATTTATCGCATGATTTTACTAAGTTAATCGCATTTAATCACTGTAGGTAGGGGGACAAGGTTTTAAAAATTCTATTAATAAATGTTAATTTTCCATTTTTTTATTCACTTGTCTGCACATGCTGTCAAAGGTCAACACTACAAGAAGTGCAATCATTTTAAGACAGCAATGCATGTTTTGTTATTGCAATTAATAATAATGATGATAATAATAATAATAATAATAATAATAATAAATAACACATTGTCCTTCAGGTTGTGAATTGTTGTCTTCTAAAGAAATGTTAATACATGAACCACAGATAAATAGTTAAGTTTAAACATTTATTAATCACAAACACATTAAAAAATGCAAAGTATAAATGTTTGAGAACATAAAATTAAAAAAATTTTTGCGCAGTATTCCAAATCTCTGGTTAAAAACACAAAGTCTTTTCCCACATATCCCAAATATTATTAATGGGATCATCTGACCAAGGGAATATTAGATGAGCAACCTGTTGAGTCAGACAAAGAAGAAGTAATGGTTTCATAGTTATTGATTAGCATTTTGTCGTGATTGTGCGGGATTGGATCTGTGACTCATTGGGAAGTTTGCTTTTATACGTTTTCTTGTTTTTCTCACGGTCTAAAAATATAAATTCAGGTTAATAAGTATGTGTGCTAATTTGTCTGTCTGCAAAACCTGTACAATTTCAATATTTTTGTACATAAAAGATTAAAATCCATGTTTTTGTGTCAATACAGGGACGAGTGTAGAGTTGTTCAACCTTGGGGTTGCTTGAAATGTCTAGTGTTACAGGTTTTTAATATATTGTTGTTTTTCAAATTAAAACACACAATTTGTATTCTATACTTTCATTTTGTCAAATATAATTTTAATTTTAATTTTAAAATGCAGTAAAAAAAAAATAAACTGAGCTGACACAACTTGTCACTAATACTGGCTACTAATAACAAACATGATCCAAAAATAATTCGAGAGGAAAAAAAAATGTCTTTAGGATATAAATATTAAAGAAATGATCACACATCAGGTGTCTTGATGGGTTTACATGATGTTGACCCTAAAATAGTCACACAAAATGAAAGAAAGCAGAAACAAACGTAGTTGGCTGATATTTGTCTCCTTTGGGCTCAATATTTTGATTGTTTACATTTCCTGTGTGTACAAATGCACTGATTTGAACAAAAGTTACAGAGCGTCTTTAATTGGAGAGTTACCGTGACAGCAGCCTACAGTTGATTTGACATCCCTCATCATGGAGGTTTGCCCTGGTTCACAGCTCATAATAATTGGCTTCTCCCTCAGAGGCGCCGCTGCTTCCAAACGATGATGGCCTCATTTTAGCGCGCGACGGAACATAACCCAAACAGCGATGCTGCTTTGCATGCCTGAGCAAATCACTGCAGGTGTCTCCTAATGACACCAACCACCACTTGTACCTGAAGCTGATCTGTAAACAGCAGGACGAGCTCATCTCCGCCTCTGTGGCATTTTGATGCATGACTTTTGCGTGTCAGTTACTTTTTTTTTTTTTTTTTTTTTACAATGGCTGTTTAGAGTTATGAGTTCAGAAAGATTCCTGCAGAAATTTTTATCGTGGGGGATGTTTGGTATGCACGTCATGTTGCAGTTTCTGGGTAAAATCCATACATTACTGCTGAATCGGTTCATCCCCTACGGCTCACTGCACACCTATTGGACATATTTTATGAACAAATATTGTGTAGCTTGTGTTGTGATGGATTTGATCTCGTATACTCATAACGATCACACAGACATAATATCAGTTTCCTATTTGTCCATTGTATGCACAAATCCCTCTCTGAACAGATCACGCCGTTGTATTCCACTGAGACGAGTAAAATAATTATTGCAGTTTTTCATATCCTCCTATTTGTTTCATGGATGATAAAGATAAAGACCTGCACTTTCAGATAGAGGTTAGAGACGCTGGACAAGGTCTTTGTAAAGCCCCTCAGTCGTGTCATAACAGAATGTGGTTGTTTGGGTGTCCAAGCTGTCATCAAATAAGTGACTTTTTCAGGCAAATTCAACTCAAATCTAATCTTTTTGCCCATATGCGACCTGTATTTGATCTGTTAAAGACAATCTAAACAGCACAATTCCATTTTTTTCAAATCTGACCCAGGTCACTTTCATATGTGGTCCTAAATCTGATACTTATCCGATCTTTGAGGGGTAGGTTTTAATAAGTTCTTGGAACTTGTTCCTATTCCTTTTGAGCACAATTGTTTTAGTTTTGTTATTATGTAAAATAAGTTCATAATATCCTGCTCAAATGAATAAATAAATGAAATTAAATGAATCTTTTGCAATGTGACTGCTGTCTAGACTTCCAAGGCGCTTTCTATCCGATTCCTACGTCATCACCATGAGAAAACATGATAATTCTGAGTTCCAGGAGAAAACAACAGCCATGGTAGAGGATGCATCAGAGAGTGGACTGTAGAAGGATTTCTGCTACTTAAAGTCGTGCTGTGTTCAAGACCACACTATCCGAGACCAAGACTTGGCCGAGACCAGAATGCACCGGGACCAAGACTTTCGGAGCCGAGACCGAGTCAAGACCAAGACGTAGACAAACCAAGATCGAGATCAAGACCATAAACATTTTTTTTAATTTGAAAAAATATATAAATAAATAAAATTATGACAAGGTTCGACACTTAAATAACATTCTCTCTTTAGTTTTAGTTTCTTTTAAATACATCTCACGGACAAAAAAGGTCCCTGCAAAAAATTAACTAAAATATTAAAACCACTTATGCTACTGATAAATTCACAATTATTCTACATATTTGAAAACAAGATTTTTATGTCAGCTGAATGTACAGCAAGTGTTTAAAAGCATTTCTGCCAAGAAATAACATGGCTGGTCACCTACACACCGCAGTGTTTCCTCTTTGCTTTTACAAATGTTTTCTTTGTGGTTCGTGAAACCAAATTTCACAACTAACAAGTTAGCGGACATGTTTAGCTCCCGCCTCTCTCTCTCCTGTGTGTGTGTGTGTGTGTGTGTGTGTGTGTGTGTGTGTGTGTGTGTGTGTGTGTGCGTGTGTGTGTGTGTGTGTGTGTGTGTGTGTGTGTGTTGTGTGTGTGTGTGTGTGTGTGTGTGTGTGTGTGTGTGTTGTGTGTGTGTGTGTGTGTGTGTGTGTGTCACGCACGTCACTCGGTCACATTCAGGAAGGTTGCGGTCATTATACGGGGTGGATTAAAAAAAATGGATAAAGGATTGTTTTATCCCGTTCTTCTCCGTGTTATTATCACATTATAAGCAAGTTTAAAAATAGCAGGAATAACTGCTGGTCTTGAGGGAAAATCCCGTGTCCGGGCAGCCCGAGTCCGAGACAAGACTGAGTCAAAATGCTTCTGAGACCGAGACCTTTAAAATTTGGTCTCAAGACCGGTCTCGACTACTACAAAACTAACTTAACGTAATAAAGGCGACCGTGGCTCAGGTGGTGCAGGGTTCGTCTTCTCATCAAAATGTAATTAGTTCTATCCCAGTCTATACCTGTCTGCGTCGAAGTGTCCTTGGGCAAGACACAGAACCCCAAGTCAATCCCAGTGGTCGACCAGTGCCTTGCATGGCAGCTCAGTCCCATTGGTGTGTGAGTGGGAGAATGAACTGATATTATAAAGTGCTTTGAGGCTACTTCTGTGTAGGGATAGAGCGCTACATAATTCTATTTTTTTTTTTTTTTTTTTTTTACACTCTGTATTGTTATTGATTTTGCACAGAATATTTACATTAGGAGCAGTACAATATTCCAAAATTACAGACATTTGTATGCATCGTACTGTTGTATGCATTAATATTGATACACTGGAGATTATATAGTATATTGGGTCCATCTGAACCACTACATGTTAATGAAGCCTCAGAGGCATAGTAAGTCTCTCCATCACAAAAAATTGTCAACAGTATTGTATAATTATTGAATTCCTGGTATGTCTGCTTAAAGCCATTTTCTATTTTCTTTTTTTTAGCTGATATTAAAATAATTTTCATTAAATATTTATCTGCTTGAGTGGTGGGATTTTGGACTTCTAGGCCTCAGAACAAATACAAAATACCAAAGGGAATTTGGGTACAAACAACCATTTGTGAACTTCTTGCCAAAATGCGGTAACTTTTGGACAGGCCCACAATAGATGGTAGATATTAGCTTCCAGATTACCACATGGTCTCCAGCAAGTAGTTTAATTGCTAAAGTTTGATGTTTTTTCTGGGCCGGGGTAATAAAAAAGTGTATTACATTTTATAATTAAGGCCCATGTGGCCTAAGCTGCTGGGAACCCATTGTTATCCTCCATGTTCTTCTTCTTCCTGTGTGTGAACACTCACCAAATTTTGCACAAAGGTCCGTTCTCATGCCAGATTGCCTCAGCTGCAAAAACAGGCCAATAGTTCCAAAAGTGGTGCAACAGCAAGCCTCAAAAGTTTGTCATTATTTTAAATTTACAACAAATGTGCTAGAAACCACATGTGCCATAGATTTGCAACTTTACAGGAAATGTAGCCCCAATACTGGTGACACTATTTTACATTTAAACCTGTTGAAAATTATGAAGTCCATCAGTTTTTTTTTTTTTCCTCCAAAAACTTTAAAACTTATTTCTTCCCACCATCTTCAGACACAGATTTTTGATTTGTCAAAAGTTATGCCTGGAGTGCATCAAAATGTTTGACTGTAAATGTTAATTAAAAATTAACAAGTTTTAGAAAATATCAAAATTTTATCTCAAAAACTGAACTTCTTTTACAGCATTTTGCTCTCATGCAAACGATTGGATCCAATGCAAAAATAATAGCATTTTTTTCACTTATGGAGCCAATAAATCATTGTTTAAAACAAATGACCATCTTCTCTATGCTGTCTAGATGCTTTTTACAATTTTTGACTTGATAACTGAATTCTCCTTTTGCCCGAAAATGTGACTTCATGTTTCAACTCATGTAACACGCATGAGACCGCCAACTTTTTTCAACTTCCTACACTCTTGTTGTGGCTCAGAATTGCCTAATTTTGCCTAAAATTGCCTGGCCCTGATCATTGCTATTTTATAATTATATTAACAAATATTGGGGAACATGTGAGAGGTCAGTTTTATTTCAATCTGAAATGATTGAAACCCTCCTGAGATAATAGCATGAATTTCTCATCAAAATCCTCTTTTTTTTTTTTCCTTTGCACGTTTCAACATGTCTCACCTTAACCCTCAGTTTCAATAATTCATTGTCTGTATTGTAGCTTCTTACTGGAACAAGGTTATGGTTGGTCAGAATGTGTTTCACCCCCTATAGAGTGAATAGGAGAATGACATATATGCAAGTCAGGGTATTGAATGCCCTGAGGGGATGAAATCCTCTGACCTAGAGGGGGGAAAAAATGGTGAAATACGGGAAAACAAAGTCTTTGCTTGCTTCTTGGTCACTACATTTGATTTGATTCCATTGCTTGAATGTGTTGAGATTGTATTTGTTGTATGTGAAGGTGAGGAGATGCTTCAAACCAAACCTCCAGCTCTTTTTTATTGCTTCATTTCGTATGGGTTCTCCTGTGCAACAAGAAACAGCAAAACAGCTTTTGTTAGAGTTACACTGTGTTCTGGAAGACATTTTGTCCAGAACTGGTAGAGTAATGAAGCTTTTCAGACTTAAAATTTGGAAAACAACCTTTTTTCTGTTTTGTTTTGTTTTTTTTTTTTACAAAAATGACTAAAAATGGAAGAAGAAAGACACACTAAGACACATTGATTGTTGAAATGCAGCAACATTCTTTGCTGGTGGCGGTTTGGACCGGTTGGAGGATTTTCTTGTAGACCACAGAATCGTGTTCATGTAGAGTTGAAATTATGTTTGATTATCATCAAAGATACATTTTTTTAAATTTTTTTTTTAAATTTAGTTTACACTGCGGCACATTCGTCTCAATTGTATTGTGTTTGTAGAACGACGAATGTAATCCTTTTATTGTTGTTTTCCTGACATTGTGGATAAATATAAAGAAAATAAGAAAAATGAATTAAAGATATTCTTAACGACTTGGACCATGTGAAAAATATTAATAAGAGGAAAGGTGTATTGATCATTAGTAATCAAATTAACGACTATAATCTTTTTATTAATGTTTTCCTTTGATTTTGGAGTACGGTATAATTAAAATGGAGGGTAACCTAGAGCTGACGAGGATTTTTTGTGATACGTAACCAAATAAAATTCTGATTCGAGAACTATTAAAAACTGATACATTTTCACCAAAGCTTAAAGGTTAAACAAATCTACGCTAAAACTTCTTTACATTCGAAATGAAAAAGGTGATTATAATACAATATTTCAACAAGGAACTGAGGAAAAAACAACACAAAAAAAAGTTTTCCTTTCTTTTATAGCATATTTGTGTCGTCTGTTTTATTCACAGAAGTACGGAAGCGGATTAGGGACAATTTTGTTGGAGAAAATAATTTTGGGCCGAACAAGAATAAAGTAAAAATGTCAAAAATAAAATTAAAGTAGAAATTTTGAAAATAAAGTTGAAATACAATGTCTTGATATAAGTCGAAGGTTTGCTATTAAAGTCAAATCTACGGAAGCTGACTCGGGCCAATTCACCATATACGACTACAGTCTCCATCAAAACTGGCCCTAATCTGTTTCCGTAGCTCCTCAATGGACTGAAATGCTCCACCTTAAAGAGATTACACTGGCATGTTTATGAGCTAAAAACAGAAATTATTTCTTTGTTATTAAACCCAACTTTAAAGTAAAGCTTAACGCTTTCATCGATACACGGCATTTTGAAGACGGCCACAATCTTCTGTCTGTTGTCATACGGTGAATTGGCCCTCGTCAGCTTCTGTAGATTTGACTTTATTAGCAGACCTTCAACTTTTATCACAATCTTGTACTTTGAGTTTATTCTCGAAATCTCAACTTTAATCTCAACATTTCGACTCTATTCTTGATTTGCCCAAAATTATTTTCTCCATCAAATTAACCCTAATCCACTTCCATACGGAGGCGATTGAGCAAACAAAATATAATATATCATATAATAAATGGGGTTTGGTAACAGAAAGCTGTTGGGTTAAACTGGGCCCAGCCGCTATGAATAAGTAGCTTTTCTTTGGACTTGCCATGTTGGACAAGTTCAAGGCATTTATACTGTAGCTTTCCACACTCTAACTAAGCTCCATCATTGCCAAGCTGTAAAAAAAGAATGACCAGAGGCTATTCAAATAAAGCAACATCCATCTGCTGAATAATATATTTTATTCAAACAGTATACGAATAAATTATTCACAGGGGCGTTGAAATATTAGTGGAATACTCTTTTTTTTTTTTTTTTTTCACCCCTACTGCTCATGTTTAGAAAAAAAGCCGCCAATGAAATGGAAATGAATGCCTTTTTCCCCCTCGTCTCGGGATCATTACCAGCATTAGGCATTTATTATACAGCATTTTGGTAAGCAACGAGTCACCGTTTGTTTCACGGTGCTAAAATAATATCCTGGCGTATTGTGGTTGTAATTAAGGTGGCTCCGAGCATCATTTACATCAGTGATGTATGAGCGTGTTTACTTTGGATGGAAAGAAAGTCAGGAAAACACTGCAGGAGAAAGGTGTAGAGCCATAATAATCAGCTTACATTTCTGGCTGGAACAATGTTTCATTAAATATTCTTTTGTTATCCCAGTGAATTGTCATTGCTAATTAGTGAAGCACTCAGACACCAGTAGATGGTGGTGTTCACACTCATTTGCTAAGTAAACTCCATTTTTTTTTCACTGATTCACAAACTTAATCAAACAAAACAATGTTTTTTTTTTTTTTTTCTTCACATTTTAAATGAAGTCACACTGTTAGTTTCTGATAACACCAGTAAAGTGTGACTATACAGTACATCAACATGTTTGACTAAAAATGTTATTGTGAACATATACTTGCAAATTATTGGTAAAGATATTTTAAATGTTCATAAAAAAAAAAAAACTAAAAAACAGCATTTTGAATTTTGCTCTCATGCAAACAATTGGATTCAATGCAAACTTTTTTTTTTTTTTGTTTTGTTTTTTTTACTTATGGAGCCAATAAATCATTGTTAAAAACCAGATCCAATGTGTATTTTTGGATTTTTGACTTGATAACTTAATTCTTCTTTTGCCAAACATTGTGACTTCAACTTTCAGCTGACGTTAAATGTACGAGAATGCCACTTTTTTCCTACTTCCTACGCTCTTGTTGTTGCTCAGAATGGCCTAATTTTGCCTAAAATTGCCTGGCCCTGACCATTGCTGCGCAGAAGCTATAATTTTCATTCCAGTTTTCCCAAATTCATTAGAAATTCTTAATATAATGTACATACTGTAATATGCAAATATGTATAAATTCATTTGTGGTTCTTTTAAAAAGTCAAGTTATTTTTTGGCGCTCGAGTCAAGGTACTGCAGCAAAAATGAAGCAGAAAGCATGAATTTACAGCATTAAACAATGCGCCGACGCAAATTCTTCTAGTCAACTTTATTAATTCTGTTATTAATCATTTTTGTATTATTGTATACACATTTTGGTTGGTGACAATCTTGAGATGGTCTATATATCTAATTCTATTTTATTATTCTCTCTGGCAAGAATCTTAAACTCCGCCAATGTCAAAATCCTCATCTTTTTTTCTTTGCACGTTTCTCATAACACCAGAAAAAGAGCATCCTTGAGGAGGCTTTTTTGTTGTTTTCTCATATTTGTTGTACACTGAAGCTGCGAGGCGTTTTCTAAGCTCGAACAGGAAACAGATCTTATCTGTTTGATGAAAATACACAGCATTGAAAGGCTGAAAACCAACCAGCTCCACTTTCTACCAGTAAACATTTCATTTGTCATCTTATCTGCAGCCTGTAGACTCAGAAAATTGATATTTTCTGGTTTTTCATGTTTCGAAGAACAATAGATTTGTTTGATTTTCATTCAGTTTTAAAGTAAATGTGAGCCTGTGTTGCTCATGAGCAGTTCTCCTCCTCTCGCTCTCTTTTTCTCTCCCTCCCGCCTCCCTCTCATCTCTCCTCCTGCTTTACTCTACAGTGAGCTAGTCAGTGTGCCTCAGAGCACCACAGTCACAAACTGTCAGCGGAGCAGTTTGCTCTCATTGTCTGAATCTGAAAGAAGGACTCAGATCATCATGTGTGGACGTACTTTGCTTTTAAATCAACTTCTATGAATTCTCAGAGATCTTTGACAATCGCTTTCCCTGAAACGAATTGGAATATGGTCTTGTTTCTTGAATTCCCATCCATGTCCCACACAGACTGGATCTAAGGGACCGCTGGAGCTTCAGGAAAGTGTGCCGGGACACTCCTGGCCTTTTGCGTTGGGTTGGCGCAGAGCTGGAGTGGGTGCAGGGGAACTGGAGCGCGGGGCCAGGAGTGAGCACTGACCCTGGTCCCGGTGCAGTTCCGGAGGGCGAGGAGGTGGGCTCGGGCTCCGGATTGGGGTCGGGCTATGGTGGTGGGGAGTGGGTGGAGGGTGGAGCGATGCTGAGTGCGATCTGGGAGACAGAGGGGCTGCAGACGGTGGGCATCGTGGTGCTGGTGTTTGCCTCCATCAAGCTGTTGCACCTCCTGGGACTGATCAGCTTCTCAGAGGGTAAGACCCAGATAGAGGTGTTCGATTACCAAGACACGGCAAAAGTACATGTCAATAATGTTTAATTTACCTACAGAGTTGTACTTTGGGATTTTGATTTGATTTGATTCATTTATTTACTTTCAACTTAAAAACAGTTTAAAATAATATTGATTAACATCAAGAAATAACTGCAAAACATCTCAGTTTACACCAGGGGTGTCGGACTCATTTTTCTTCAGGGGCTAAATACGGAGCAGTTTAATCTTAAATGGGCCACAGATTTTATGCGGGAAAACAAGTAATTTCAACATTATTGTGTCCTAGTTTGCACTTTTATGTATACATAAAATACTAAACATGTGAGAAACCGACCATACCCAAGTGGTAGATATCACTCTCAATAGGATCTTCACTTTAAATTTCCGAAAATATGTGTCCAATTTCGATTTCATTAAGGGAAATATGTCATCATTTGAGGAAAATTTAAGGAATGTTCAGTTATTCCAACTGTTTAACCTTAAAAATGACTGCAAACATGCAATATAAGCACAGGGAAAACTGAGTCCCTGCAAATGTTGAGTTTCATTTGCACAATGATTCATGTTTTCTGTCATTTTTACTTTCTCCTGCGGGCTGAATTGAATCCAGAGGGCCAGATTTGGCTCCAATGTAATTGATATGTAGTTTACATGAATGAAAAGGAGTTGGAAGAAGTATAAACTTACCTCGTCCAACCCATTTAATTTTTTATTGATTTTCTAACTCATACGTCAACAAAGTCTCAATTTGGAAACTGTAATGTGAATAAACAATCAATGCAATACAATATTCACACACAAACCATTCAACAATTTAGATGTCTATGATCAGAAATGCTTCTTTGTGACAAACTTCATCCCCTAGTTATTACAGTTCAATAAGGATTGTTTATTCCTATTAAACTTGTTGTATTGTCAGCAGAACAAGTAGTAAATATGTAGCTTGATTTAAGTAAACAGTGAACACCATGGTTGGTGCTACAGTTTACATTCTCTGCTCAAAAGCTGGTACGTGGACTTCCCATGACTCGTCTCTCCCAGTGTAGAAGGGCTGATATTGATCATTCACCATGACGAGAGGATGCAGATGTTGAAGTGTTCACTGTTGGTCTGTTGATATAATCTGTGATCACGGGCACAATCACTCCCTGACGCTTTGTGGATTTGGTCCTTGCCACATTCTGGAGAGCTCGTGTTCATGTTTTAGGAAAAAAAATGTGTTATTTCAATGAGTATGTCAGAAAAAAAATTGATTCAGCGATATATCGCAATATTTCACAGCGCAATTATCGTTTCAATCTAAAAAATGTCCAAATGATTTTTTTAAAATTATGTTTCTAGAGAAAAAAAAACATCTAATTACACAAACATATGCATAGCACGTAAACGCTCGGTCACTCGGTGTCAGTGAACCACATCAGACCTTGTTAAACTAGCTCACTCCTCAATGCATTTTAGCTTTGGAAGTTTATTGTACTTTAATTTTATTAAACATACTAGGCACTTTTATAGATGGATGTGGTTACCAAAAAAAAAAAAAAGAATTTAAGAACTTTACAGAATCAGAAGCAAAATGAAACTTTTTTCGAAAAAATTAAATTGACAGTTTGATGAACCACTGTCACTTGTGTTCGATATTAGTAATTGAATTACAGTTAGTTGCTATTTAATTGTTCTCAGTGCTTATTTGTAAATCATCAGGTCTTGGAACAAACACTGGGTGTTGTTCCGGCACTTCATGGAATACATTTTTTTACAGTGCCTTTTGCTCACTAAATGGGCCAATAATATCACATGAACACAAACAACCAACTAACCTAAATATTTAATAAAAGAATGATGAATCAGCCTTAAAGAAGCACGGACAATCACCCGTTATAGAAATCAAATCTGCCATGTTTCAGCACCAAGGACAGTGCAGAATCACCACTAATTTAGTCACAAAAGTCAGTAAACTTTCAGAACACAAAAACTCACAAATACTAAATATTTACAAACTTTTGCACCCACAAGGCCATAACTCCTCTAATGAATCAGCAGCACAGCAGAAAATAAAAATGAATTGTGTGCTTACCTTTTATTCATCAAAGCAGCCAAAAAAATAGCCATTGAGTCCTTTGTATCCTCGCAACTTTTTTTTTTTTTTCCCATAAGCCAAGAGTAGCAGCTCATCTTGGCTTTGAACTGAGCTTCTGTCCAAACTTTCAGAACTTTCACCGTTGTCTCCTTCTCTTCGTTCTGTCCCTGAGTTCTCCTCATGTCCCCTGGAGGGTTCTCCACTTGTGTATTGTCTGTCTGAGGCAGGTTCTCCTGCATTAGCATCATCCCTACATTTGTTGCTACTTGCTATGCTAACTGCTGCTGTACTGCTGATCTTTTCTACAATTTCCACAGAAACAATCTTGGACTTCTTTACCTCAGGCTTCGCTTCTCTAATTGGCTTCGAAAATCTGTTAAAATTCAACTGCCTTTTTTTTTTTTTTGTTTTTTTTGCCATTTTCTACCGTCTTCCAAGCTGACAGAGAAACAATTTTTGCTCAAAGTCACACTTAGCGTGGGGCGTGGCCTGACTTTCCCCACTCTTCCTCACATTCATTTTTGTGTGTACAGTACAATGAAATTTCCAGTGATTTCAACTCAATAGAAGTCACAGCTGTCCAAATATAATACTTCAAAAAACTTAAAAGCAAATGAGGTGCTGGGGGAAAAAAATAAATGAGGTGCTGGATCCAATCAAAGAAGTGCCAATCAAAATCTGGGAGGTGCCGGATTTTGCTCCGGCACAAATTAAGCTTTGCATGTTTTCACAAGTTTAAAAAAATGAAATAAATTGAATTTTAAACCATGTTCTACTTGCAAAGGTGACATTTCTAATTATTGATATTGTAATATATCACAAAGTTTATCGTGTTGTCTAGTATCGGCATATATCGTCGTGATGTCAGATCCATGGCAAAGACGCTCTGTGCATTTGGTCCTTGATACATTCTGATGAGTTCTTGCACTCATATTAAGAAAAGAAAATGTTTATTTCAATAATTACAAATCAAAAGCCAGTCATAACCAGACAAAGGATTATTTTAGATCACGTGTCAAACTCAAGGTCCAGGGGCCAAATCCAGCCCTTTCGACCACTGATTCTCAAACTGTGGTGCGTGGGCTCCATCCAGTGGTGCGCCAAATGAATTACATTTTCTCCACACTCTTGTTTGAACACTGCGTATGCGCACATACTGTATCAGTAGCTCTGCAATTGGTTTAAAAGTGTGGAGAAAATGTAAGAAGCCATGTGATTGGCTGAAAGCAAACACACCTGATTGGCTGATGAATCTGTCAATCACTTTTATCAGCCCATGGTGACGTTCGTTGACCCGCAAACGTCAGGGCAGTTTCAGAATTCGCCGCAAAGATTTCTCTCACAAATGCACAGAGGTTTCACAGCACAGAAGCCGTTTGTAAATGCACATTCAGCAATTTACGTTATCTGTGGATTTATATTACAAGTGTGCCTCAAAATAATGTTTGTGAAGGAGAGCGTTTGCATTTCAGAATTTATATTACAAGTTTGTATAAAATATATATTTGGGAAACAGATTGTGTGCATTTGTGAATTTGAAATACAACTACGAAACAAAACATGTGCATTTGTGAAAAACCCTGCAAGAGTTCATTCATTATGATACAGTTCTGATTCCATAACTATACTACTGTATTTTGAACATTATGGTGGTTTTATTTTAGACCATCAAATTTGGCCGGCAGGAGAAAGTTAAAAAGACAGAAAAAACATGAATTATTGTCCAATTTATGAAAAAATGAAGTTATGAATAAATCAACTCAAATAATTGCGCAATTTCATTGAAACTCCACAATATTTCTAGTGTCCCAGGCTTTTTTCACATGACCGCAGTCATTTTAAATCTTGAATTGTTCAAAGAACACAATTTTCCTGAAATTACATCACATAATTTCCGCAAATTAAATAAATCACAAAGTCACAGAATCAATGGCATTTAAAAGAGAAAATCCTGCAGGGTCTGTCACTTATTGCTTGGATATTATTGGTGGCTTACATACTTTATCTAAGATTTATACGTCGTGTAAAGTACAAACTTTAGGACATTAATGTTGAAATTGCTTATTTTCCTGCCTAAAATCTGCAGCCCACTTAAGATCAAACTACTTTGTATTTGTATTTGGTTAAAAAAGATGAAACACATGCAAAATTGTTTCTGATAAAAACATTTCTTTTTTTACCTCTGGCTGTAAAGAGTGAAGTTGACGCGCAGCCTCGTGTGTCGCTCTTCACAAACAAATGAGTTCCATCACCATTACATTTGCTACAATTTAGATTTAGATCTCTTACTTGTCAATACTTCAGCTTAGTGTTAGTCCGCTGTATTGATCCACAGCTCTGCCTCATTTTCATTCAGAATTGGCTTCATAGCTCTCAAAACTATCGCTTTCCAATGTTTTCTACAAATCACACTTCACCAGGGACAGTTTTCCACCAACGTGCACGCTGTGCTGAGCATGCAGTCAGTCGGACAGACTCAGCTGGGAGCTGCCGGGTGAGATAATGCTCCTTTTACAGCTGAGCCCACCTCAGCAGCTCCGTGACAGTGTCTTTCACCAGAAGCCGGTGTGAGGTGAACGGGGATGCGTTTCTCAGCTGGGCTGCAGATTTGAACCGACAGCGTTTGTTGTCACCGAGGAGAGATTCATAATAGCTGTGAACAGGCCATGAAGCTCAGCTCTGTACAGGCCACACTGTGAGTGTCGTTCACCCAATGGGAATTGTTACGTGATCTATCGTCTCTCCTGCACAGATTGGTAGGACGTTGCTGGAAAACACAGGCTTCTGTATCAGAGTAATATAATAGGATCATTACATCAGATCAGATCAGGCACAATCCCCAGAGCGTACGTCTGTGGGAATGAGAAAGACTTGATGAGAAGAATCACGTCATAAAAGTCATACTGCAGTGAATACTGCTGAACACTAAAGTGCTATACATTCGATTTTAAAGCTAGTGCTTGGACCAACCAAGTGAAATGAGGTGTCGCGTGCAGAGGTTAAAATACCAATCCAATTATGTGTCGCTTGGCTCGAGCGTTTCGCAGCACCGTGAAGGCCGAAGCTCAACTTGGCGACAAAGGCGTTCATTTTTTCGGTGCGTTAGCGCAAAAGTGCTGAGCGTAGTCTTAACAGAGTGCAAAATAATCAGAATGTCACCACATGATAAATTATTCTCCCTTTCAGTAGAGAGCAGAACACCTCCAACACCCCAACTACCCCACCCACCAACATCCCTGATGTCAGATACAAATAATACCTGCACACACTGATAAAGTCATTTTCTTTCACCTTGTCGTAAAATGCTGTTGAAGGTCAACACTAGGGTAGGACAATCTTGTTTTGTTTTTTTAAGAACGCGTATTAGGGTCACAATGAAAGAAAAAGAAATCTGAGCACTACGAGATTAAAGTCTTAATATTATGAGAATAGTTGTAATTTTATGAGAATAAAGCCGTATCTTAAAAGACTCGTTAAGGTATAGTGCTCAAAAAACGTAACGCCGATAGCCCTGAAGTCGACCACTTTCAACCAGTTCCTCCTCCACTAAAGACAATATTTGCTCCAAATCAGTCTGGTTCTTTTGTCGAAACAAACGCAAATGTCTGCAAAATCGATAATGGGCCAAATGTGTGAAACGTAAAGAAAAGTATATCGTCACTAAATGTTCCAGAGTTTAAGTTATGCACCAGTGACCGCGACACATACAAGATCCTGTTTTTATATACATTTTATTCTCAAAAATATTGCGTATTTAAACTTGAATTACAAAAACTATTATTCATAAGATTATGATTGTATTAGGATAAGACTTTATACTCATAAAATTACAACGTTATTCTTGAAATATTACAACTTTATTCTTGTCGTGCCAAGTTTTTTTTTTTTTAGCGTTAATGTGGCCCTAACACGGCATTATATGTTTTCACTTTTTTTCACTTGATTGCTTGGAAACGACTGTTTCTTTGGAAGATATTGACACTTTGTTGATGTTGTTTGTTGGTGTTGATCTCTGAAAATGTTGCTAATCTTAATTTAATTACTAAACATATAAATCAGTAAAGAAATTTTACTTAATTCCTATTCCTTTTATATTTTCTTCAGGCATTATTCCTCAAGACATTTCCACATTCACTCTAATTGAATGGCAATTTATTTATTTATGTATTTATTTAAAATAATAAATGGTTTCACCTTTTTACAAGAGAATGAATGGCAGTTTGGTGGTTTAGTTGGGAGAACTTCAGACTCTGTAAAAAGAGAATAATTCGATATGGAGTTAGCATGTCATCCCTGCGTTTATCAGTTTTCTGAGGTCACTCATTTTTTCCCCGACCATTGAAATATGCAGCAGCACAGAGCAAACGAGATTATTTGATTAAAGAAATTACTTGGAAACTTTTTTTCCACGCTTGAATAAATGACTGAAATGACTCAGACTTTCCTGTATTTTCATCTCAGCTTGATATAAGAAATCTAATTAGGCAGTCATTTTTTTCTTCTTTCTATTGTATTTCAAACTCCTGTTTGTCCAAATTCAGTAGATGCAACATGACTAATTACCCACATTAAACACTTTAATTCAGCACACTGGCACTTTATGAGACAGACAGTGTCTGGAAAGCCATTATTGTTGATTGCAAATCTGTTAATTGGCAGCAGAGAAGTGTTTGTGTTCATTTTTTATTCATTTATTGTATTGTTTGATGCAGTCCAGCTCTTTTTTTTGGATGACAGATGTTAAACATTGAAGATAGACGTTAGGTGTGTAATACATTGATGTATGATCTTTGTGCTGGTGTTCAGGAGCATTGGCTTGTGATCTCGCAGTCTCGACACGCCTGTCATCGATGATCACATCATAACAATCACAGCTCTGAGCTGTTGGTGTTTGTTCCGGTCTTTATCGTCCCATCTCGTTCTTGCTATTTATGATCCTGTTTAACAAAAGGAACCAGTGGGCTTTTGTGATGAATGTAAACTCGGAGCTTGGTTTTCATTTCCTTAAGTGCAGTGTTGCTTTTGAACCGTCAATCTGTTTTATGGCTGTGGTATGAATGAATTACGCTCCGTCTTTATGGGATTGTGTTGGATTTTTTTCCCCTATTTTTTACTTAGAGTCACACATCGATCATTGCAATATGATTCAGCAAATGTTATTAGCATTTTTTATTATTCCTCGCAATGGGATTTGCTAGTCAGTGCATTTGCGGTCCACTGGCTAAGCAGGAAGTAAAAGTCATTATTGCAGAAGGAAAAACAACCAACTTCTCTGTAACCTGTGACTGTTCTTCTGATTGGCCCAAATAGCCTTTAGCTTTCCCATTTATGCGCTCTAAAGGAGAGGTCTGATCAGTTTAACCTTTTTGCTTGAGCCGGTCCCTATGGTGTCTTTATAAAGGGCACGAAGGAAAAAGCTTGATTGGAAGTAACAAGCTGTCAATTTGAGTCAGGATAGCAAGGACAAGTATCACTCACGCACTGCGTTTCAATGAAAGCAACACAGAGAAAAAACATTTGAGTCAAAGCAGAACGAGATGTGCCACTGAGCCACAAAAGGTGTTTTTTAAACAAGTGTCCTTGTATACATCTTTAAAGCAGTCTTATATAATCCTCTTACAATTGCGGAGATTCTGCAATTTAAAAAAAAAAACTCAAGCAGATCAGATTCTGTCCTTGTAAAGACTGATGCAATATTTAAGTAATAAAGAAAAAGAACTTCGAAGCAATTTGTATTTATTTTGCTGGAGGGCCATTGTGCACATTCAGCTTCAGTTTGTGGCTTTAATTAACCCTCCTATTATCCTCAAATATTACTAACACATTTTACCTTTGGGGTCAATCTGACCCCACGGGTATTTGCCTCCAGAAAATTATTTTCGCAAATTGTTGACCAAGTTTTTGTGTCAGGCACTTTGTTTATTCTTTTTAATACATAAATAACGACTTGATAATGAAACCATGACCTGTTCTCTAGTGCTGCCATCAGGCCAAAACCTTTCAATTAGAATTAATTTATCTAATTGGGGTTATTCACTATAAAGTCCTCTGTCTCAGACATATTCTCCTCTGTCACTTTCACTGTGAAAGAGCTGTTCCAAAAAGGGGATAATGTCTCCTCAGCACATTGAAAAAAATATTATCATGATTATTTTATGCTTTATGCCATCAAATTAGGAAAAGTCATAAAATATGAAGCAAACACAATGGGGTCATGTTTACCCCAAGGAAAATAGTAGGGTTAAACAGAGAAATAAATAATCAGAATATTATGTATAAATCAAGGACATGTATAATGTATAATTTTGTGGTAAAATTAAAAAGCTAATTGTAAATTCTGTGCTTGTTTTTTTTTTTTTTTTTCCCCTTTCCCAGAAGACTGAATGTTCCAGGCTTTTTAGATTGTGTAGCTGGAGGTTTCGTAGTTATATCTGCTTGTTACCTTTCTGTCTCCCACCCTGTAACCCAACTGTAAAAGATAGAAGCCTGCCTGCAGTCTTTAATGTTAAGGAGAGTGCTGGGAATAAGCATCCGCAACTTCAGTGGCGTTTACTCATGCTTCATACTTCCACACTGGGGTGTAAAGTGCTGAAATGTACCTGTGCTGTAGAACTCTATTTGGAAGCCAGTTTAAATTGCCAGGCAGTTTTTTTTCTTTCAGCTGTTGAAACATGTTTGGTTTGTCCTGAAAAGCAAAGACGAGATTAATTTAGGTTGTTGTTTTTGGGTCAACAAGTCACTAAAGTAAAAATAACAAGCATTTAACTCCATCAACTTTCATTAAAAATAATTGGAAAAGAGGGAAAAACCAACAATTTTAGCTAATTTATCTTGTTCCTATTAAGGTTTTTTTTTTTTTCCACACAGATGCTCTGCTGACTAATTTTGAACGTATGAAATGCGCTTTATGCATTGTGTTGAGATAATTAGATGGACCTCCATGAGGTTGTTTTGGGATATCAGACGTTCCAGGAGCAGTACAAACATTATCCTGTCAAAACCACAATCCATTAATCCATTATTGCAATTTTCTGAGCGTCTTGTGCCATCGGGGAAAGTTTCCTGTCAGCAGTAATTTTAGGTTACACGGGCGCTCATTGTTTTTAAAAGCTGAATTGCGGTGAACTTCCCTCTCGTCACACAGTTTTTAAGCTTATTGGAAGGAAAGGAGTCCAGTTTCTTCCCCTTTTCAAACGCTGATTCGATATTTTCTGTGACGCACGCTAAAGAAAGCACTTCCCAGTGATGAATGTTTCCAATTAAAGGCATTGACTGCTCTTTTCCCTGAGCACCAATAAATACTTCAACCTGTCTAAGGGTGTGTCATTATGCTCTGGAAGAGAATCTGTACTCCCTGATGAAGAACTGTGGCACCAAGTCATTGCCATCATAAATCAGGGCAGTTTTTCCTCACTGGGTCGAGAAACACACCGTATTTATTTCATGTCCACCATCAGCCAAGAACCTTTAAACCTAAACACTTTAATATTTTTGTATAATTGCTGAATAATGTGAATAATGTTGCCTGTTTAGGTTGGATGGAGCTACTGTACAATTGGTCCACATGGTCATGATAACAGTGGGAAATTGTGTTTGTGCAATAATATTGCAATATTATAGATAATGTGCTGTTTAAATTAAAATCAACTGTTTTTGGGACGTTATCTCTAAATCCTGCAGTTTCCCACTCGACCAGTTCACTTCAACTGTTTAAAAAATATGTTTTTAAAAGCTGCTGCCCTCAATAGTTTTTTATTTGATAAAATCATTGTGTGTGCCTCATAGATCAATTTATCATTTATTCCAAAATAAAAGGATCAAAGTTGAAATTGCATTTACAAGCTCCATTTTTGGCATTTTTTGCACATTGCATTGTGGGATGTGGAGTCCAGCAGACGGATGCTTAGAATTTGGTCCACATGGCCGTAATAACAGTGGTAAATAGTGTGTGCATTAATGTTACAATATTATGAATACTTTGCTCTTTAAATTTCCATAAAGCCAACTGTGTATTTCAAGGCTGTAAACTTTTAAAACAATTATCACTAAATCCTGGAGTTTTCCACTAAACCAGTTCATTCCAACTGTTTAAAGATATATTTTAAAAAAATGCTACTACCCCAAATATTTTTTATGAGATAAAATCGTAGTGTATGTCTCAAAAAATGAATTAATCGAACAAAATTTGCTCCAAAACGAAATGAAAAAAGTTGAAATTGCCATTTGAAAGTTTTTTTTTTATCCCCACCGGAAACACTCTGTTGACATTTTTGCACATTGCATTGTGGGATGTGGAGTCCAGTAGACTGATGCATAGAATTTGGTACACACGGCCATAATAACTGTTGGAAATGCTGTGTGCATTAATATTCCGACATTATAAATACTTTAAAATGATTTAAATGACCGTAAAACCAACTGTTTATCTTCAGGCTGTTAACCTTTGCAGTTAGAACAATTATCACGAAATACTGTTGATTTAAACAATTTTTAAAAAGAATTGTAAAAAGAAACTGCTACCCAGATTTTTTTTCTAATTAGATAAAATCCATGTACTGTATGCCTCATAGATAAATTAATCAAACATCATTTACTCCTAAACAGAAGAAAAAAAGGTTGAATTTGCTGCTTGAAAGTTTGGTTTTACCACCCTTAAACACTGTTGTATTCGCTTGACAGCGTTTTGGTTCTTGTTTGTTCCCAGTTTCCCTGTGACATCATAATGATCCCTCTAGGCCTGGGCGATATCGACCAAAACTCATCTCAATTTGTTTTCTCAAAATAGCGATATATGATATAAAACTCGATCATTTTCATTCCAATGAAGTCTGACCAGAAAGACAATTCAGGGTTAAATTTGCTGATGCAAAATGCTACACAGGCACATTTATTAACAAACAGTTGCACAAAATGTGCCACTTTGGGTTTTTCTCCCCTAAAGGACAGCATGTGTGAGTGAAACTTTGCTTTTTAATGCTGTTCTGAGGAGTAGTGATAGCACCGACTCCCAAAACAAGTGTTTTCAAACAACATAAGCTTTAAAAAAATCTATATTGGCGATATTATAATTTTCTATATCGCAAAAATAGAAAATTGATATGATATATACCTTGAATCTCAATATATTGCCTAGCTCTATGAATATCTGATAAAATAATTATGAGCAGCAGCTTTGTCTGAATATTGTCGTATACATGGGATGGAGTCTATGCATAATGAGCTTTGCACTGAACAGTGTGAATAAAGCTGTTGCACTGCCATGTTTAAAAGGGAAAAGCTTGTGTCCGTTTGCTGGTTCACTCACATATATTCCACGTCTCTTTTGACTTTGTTGCATTAGAATAAAAACCAAAGCTCTATTGGTTTTTGCTGGGAGGCAGAACAGCATTGAACGTGCCTTTGGCTTTCTTAACTTTAATTCCCTATGGTTTTTTCTGGCTACGAGAAGGAAAAAGATGCTGCTATATCAAACTACAACAATGATGTATTGCTCCCCTGACTCCAGTCTCTGAGCCTATTTGTATTTCAGCCCACCAAATGAAAACAAATAGCAGATGTGTGCCTGGCCCTCTATCAGATTTAGTCAAAATAAGGCTTTCTCCTGACACACAGCGTGGGTTCAAATTACCTTGATCCGTCTAAGTTGGACCTGCAGAGTGAACCCGCGTAAGAGCAGAATTGTAATGAGCTGATGCTCTGTGGACGTCTGCTATCATTTATTAGGAGCGTCAGAAAATAGTCTGTGCAGCAACAGGGAATTACAGATGCAATGTCAAAAAGTATTTACGGTTTACTTTATGTTTGCTGATGAATAAATGCACTGTTGCATCTCTTTTGACTTTGTCATACACTACTTGCACTTTTTGCACTTTTTTAGGTTGGACTGACTACTTTCATAGAGACCAATTGATCCGATACAGTTTGTGTTTTTTAATATTCATTTTCACTGTTAAGATGGCGGCGCGCATGGATGCATTGTTCCCTCTAGATTGCAGTGAGGCCATGTTCAAAACGTCATACTAACGTACTTCTCATACTAAGTTTGACTTTTTAAGTATGCACGGCTGGCACACTAGTCACACTCAACCGCCTCATACTGCATTGCGCGCGAAATGTAAAATAGTTCTGGCACCGGCTTCAAGCTAAAAATCAAACATACCCTTTTTAAAACAAGATCTTTCATTAGTTTTTAACACTTTTTTAAATAAATAGCACTCTTGTTTTGAAGTTAACCGAACGTTTGGTAAGTAGTGAATGGCGGACGATATCGGAATCTCCAAAATGTCGGAATAAAATGGCTTATATGCGAGTTTTATGGGGGTTTCATTGAGTTTTAATACTTCAGTGAGAACGGTCATCATCGGTCATCATCCTATAGTAGATAGTATATACTCATTGGCTGTGTTTGAAATGGCACACAAACTTAACAAGTATATACTGTATACTATACACTATAAGTATGCTTCGGAGGATTAGGATGATGACCGTTCCCACTGAAGTATACTTTCAAGTTTCCCAAGATGCATTTCGAACCGACAACGACTAAAACTGGAAGCACCCTGAGGCTAAATATCTCCGTTGATTCTCCACCTTTAAACGTTTTGAAAGCATTTTAAGTGAAAAAGTGACCAGAAAGAATACCAACATGTGGTCATTTGATCCATAAAACTGACGGAAACACATTTCATGCCGACATTTTGGAGATTATCAGAGACCCTTCATTGTGCTACTGACAGAACTGACCTGTTAACTTCAAAACAAGAGCCCTTATTCACAAAAGCGCTGAAAACTAATAGAAGACAAGAAGAGATGCTTTTGTTTTGAAAAGGAGATGTTTGACTTTTAGTTTGAAGTCGTTCACAGGACGATTTTACGTTCCGCTCGCAATGCGTCATGGGGCGGTTGAGGATGACAAGTGTGATCACCGTGCATACTTAAAAAATGTCCCGATATAGTATACATCCGAGTATTCCTTGCGTACTAACGTGAATGCACTACATACTAATTTTGACATCAGACTTAGTATGAGTAGTACATTAGTATGTCATTTCCAACACATTCTGAGAGTGAAAGTTTTGAGCCTCTAGTCTATCCCAGACGTTCATTCCACAAAACTTTTCTTATTTGCTTTTATTTTAGTGTCACAAAGTTCTTTATTATGTGTTTTAGTTTTAGCTTTAGTTCGCTTTTTTAATTTCAGACACCCTGAAGGTGTTTTTCCTCCAAGAGTGAAAGAGAGCTTGACGACAAAGCAGCAGCAGCTGTACTTAGACGATGTACTCAGTGATGCAGTTTCTACTTTCCCGTTTCAAAAACATCCTCTGTAGCTTGTGGAATCCTGTGACTTCAATAAGTTTTTGTGATTTAAAGGCTTGGGAACAGTTTCACCTCAGTAAACAGTGGAACCTCACAACACGTGCCATCGTTTTTATTTCTTCCCGTTTGTGGACTTCAAACAAGCAGCTTGATTGGATTTGTTTTTCTGCTGCTTCCAAAACGTCTTTCAAAACCTGCCATAGTCATGTTCATCCCCTGCCCTTTTCTCCAATATCATTATAGGTTTAAATGTTAATTACTTACTTTCAAATTCATTTCCATTCCCATTTTCCACTCTTCTGCTCAAAGGAAAACACATCATTTTGGATCCAACCCATTGAATAATGTGAGTTTAAATGCAGCCTGCTGTCCTCAGGCTCACAGTTAACTGCTTTAGTTGAATTGAAATAGACATGCACGTGTGTGACGGAACAAAATGGCACGATGACATTCGAGAGTTACCACCTGATGACCTTTATAGAGTGGACAATTTCTACTTGGTAATCCAAGGACATATCATCAAAGTGGATGGCCATGTTTGCATTAAAGCTTTTATCATGGCTATTGTTACAAAAGATATATTGGAGAAAATGTGAAATCTATTAATATTAAATGTATTTATTAGGGCTGGGACTTTTAACACGTTAATTGTGAAAAAATAATGGTTATTTTATTTTAATAGACAAAAACAGTAACATTTGTTCTGGAAAGTTTACAAAAAATCCAGAAAAGCATGAAAAAAGCTTACTTCAAATTTAGGTTTGTGCTTTGTGAACACTGCAATCATAATATTCTTTGAACACTGTTTTGTTGTTTAAGCTCATTTATTGTTTTCATTGATTCAGTCATGTAACAAAATCCATTTAAAATTGGAAAAACATTGCTTCTCGTGTCAAATATTGTTATGCAATTAATTTAGATTAATTAATTCCAAAGTTTCTAATTAATTACATACATTTTTTTTAAAATCAAGTCACACCACTAGTATTTATACTTGTTGAATATTTGCTCTAAAGTAGGTCAAACCAACGTATCGTAGTCAGCTTCTTCGCTTTGCTTGACTTGTAACTGCAGTTTAGATCTTTCATCAGTGGATTCTTATAAAAGCTCAGAACTCTGACGTTCTGCACAGTTTGTGATCTACTGCTCAATTTCAACTATGACCAGAGTCTCATTAAAAAGCGGAGAAAAGGGAGAACGGCTCTGTGATCCCTGGCCAGATAAAATCATTCAAAGTGGAGACTTGAAATGTCCCACAAAATCACTCAAAAAATCATATTTTAATTTAAGATTTTTTTATTTATTTGCCCATGAGTGCAATGCTTTAAACCCAGCTACAGCTTCCCGTGTGTTTTATGACTTGGTTTAGATTTTCTATCCTTAAAAGGACAACATCAGACGAGGTGCAGCCTCGTGATGAACTTGATGACCTCGGAAAATTGGTTCAGTTTTGCCGTTGAGACTCCAGGACTTTAAAAACAAGCTTTATTTGGAGCGTTGGGTTGAGATGAGATCAGTTCTGAGCTTGATTCAGGTGTTGCTAAGGAATGCAGCCTAATGTGTCTTTTGAAGCTCTCGCGATGGTAGATATTGTTGTGTTTTTGAGAAAGTCATAAAGTTCCCACAAGGTTGCAATCGATCACCTTTACAAATTATTGTGTGATGTATTCCAATTTTCCACTGGGGACAAGCTTAAAACTGGAAACCACAAACCTGGTTATCTTTAAGATCTATACTGACCAACTTTTGATTTTATTCCGAGTTTCTACGAGTAGTGTTTTATCCAGATAAAGTCTAACTTTCAGGAGTTAAAGAAGTAAAGTGCCTATACGTTCCTATTTCCTGATTGGAGTGGCAACTTCCTGCATCATAAAATGATCAAATATGTTTGGTAGACAGAAAATTACATCTTTTTATTGCTTCACACAAAGTCAAGAGCCTTGTATATGGGTTATAAAATTGGAAGTACTTTTTATCACCCATTTATTGTGGGAACATTATTCATATTGTGCCCATAATCATGTTTCTAGATGCGATCTGACAAAATTCAAATGCACTCTTTGGTCATTCCATGTCCATTCAACAAATAGCCCATACGTTTAGGTTTAAACAACTTTTTGAGATATGGCCAATTCCTGCATCCTTATTTTACTTCCATTTTCAGCTTCCAATATATCAAGAACTATATCATATAGGAAGCAGAAATTTGGTATAGTAATAAAGCTCCACCTACGCCCTCAGAATATACAAAAAAAATCTGCTATACATCCTGTCTGGTGGACATGCCAGCCCTTAAAAATGGGAACAGAGATTGTCAGGGTCTGGGGCTTGAACATGCTCAGGCCTTCAGTAAACTCCTATGCATATGTCTATGCTCCCTGTAATTTAGTCAGCTTTTAGCTATGTACATAGGCTGTTGAAATTACTAATGATTAGTCAGATTTATGCATTGGTTCTTGGGTGACAATCTCTTGACTGTTTTCATTGGCCCATAACTGCAAGTAGGAATGTAAGAAAAAAAAATCTGATCTCTGTTTTAATTCATAGTATAAAGATGGGATATAAAACAATTTTTCCTTTAGAGACTTCATTTTTATTTTTGACCACAACTTTGGGTTATTCCACCACGCGAATATTAATAATCCTTTACATAAGGCCATTAATAATAATAATAATGCATCAATTTTATATAGCGCTTTTTTTGGACACTCAAATTCACTTTACAGAATTAAGGCATTATTCTTTCACTCCATACTTAGTGGTGGTAAGCAACTATTGTAGCCACAGCTGCCCTGTGGCAGACTGACAGAAGCGAGGCTGCCATAGTGCGCCATCAGCCCCTCCGACCACCACCAACACTCACTCACGCATGCACTACATTCACACCATTGTAGCTTGCCTTTGTGTCACATTAAAAAAACATTATTTTTTTGAAAACACAATATTAATTATGAACAAATTTCTCCTGTTCTACATGTTCTACCCCCTTAATTAAATGTTCCATATCTAAAAAAATTATTCATCCAATCAAACAAAAAATACAGTACAGTGTGCCTATTGAATTATTACAGAACAATTGCTGGAAGATTTCTGAATGTTTTGAGACCAAAGTGTGTGGAATGTCCTGAGAATTTGTTGAAATGACATGGAATGAACTTTTGCATTTTGGATTTTTTTTTTTAATGTAGCAAAGCATCCCATCCCTCCATATGTCCCCACTTTTCACACCCTCGTCTTAATTATTCAAAGGGGTTTTTCTCCTGACCTGTATGGAAACAAGCCTTAAGTGAAACCTGGCTAGCTCACGAGTCACTGACGCTATCACAATCCAGGTCGGCCATTAGCTGTAACAGTGAGTGATGTTTAAACCTGCTCAAAGATCCTGAGGAGGACACCTGTGACCGTGTCCCGCCTCACATCCTTTGTGCTACTGCCCTGTAACACTATCTAACTGGAGCTGCACGTTAATCGCCCCTCTGAGTCACGGCCTACTTTTGGGTGCCATGTTGTCTTGGTCAGAGAAGGAATGGTGAGTCGCTGTAGATAAACATGCATCTAAAAACAGCCTTTTTCTTCAGGCTCATTCCATGTCATGTCAAAGAATATTCAGGACATCCCACAAATAAACAATTAATGATTATAAGACACAAAAGCAAGCTATAATGGCCTCAATGTAAAGGATTCTCCAAATCGGCGAGTGGTGAAATAGCCCCAAAGTTGGGATCGAAAATAAAAATAAAGAAGTTGCATCAAGAAAAATAGTTTTATAGCCCACCAAAGAGTCATCTTTATACTATGAATTCAAATGGAGATCAGATGTTTTTCTTACATTCCCACATGCAGTTATGGGCCAATGAAAAAAGTGAAAAAAATAGTGTTTTTTTCAGTTTTTAAGAGACGGTCAACCAAAAAGCAATACTTATATCTGAATAATCACTAGTGATTTGAACAGTTTATGTACATAGCTCTAAGCTGATCAAATTACAGGGAGCTGAAGAATATGTAAAGTTGTTTACTGAAAACCCAAACATGTTAGAACCTGAAACTCTGACAATCTTTTTTCCAATTTTGAGGGGCTGGCATGTCCACAAGATAAGGTACATAGCTGTTATTTATATATACAGTAAATATATATTCTGAGAGAGTAGGTGAAGCTGTATTACTGTACCAAATTTCAGTTTCCTATGTGATGCAGTTCCTGAGATATTGGAAGATAAAAATGGAAAAGAAACAAGGATGCTTGAAAATTGAGACATAACCCTCTAAATTGACCATATCTGAAACAGTATTCCCAGTGTGCCTATTGAATAATCATTATACAACTGGTAAAAATGACAGATTTTTTTTTACACCGAAGTGCGTGGGCCATTTGTGAAATGACATGGAATGACCCTTCACACATACAGTAACAGTAACAGGGGAAATGACAGGGCGTGAAGTGCAGACTCTGCTAAACGTTATCGGCCTTTGGATCAAAAACTATCAGGGGAATTTCACACCAAATTAATTCAGTCATTTTTCCATCAGGCTGCATTTAATAACTTTAATTTAAATCTCAAACTGAAGAGTGAGGTTATTTTTTTGCTCCCACTGCATTATAGCCCCTACCCCCACCCAGGCGGAGTGGAGCCTGTTATCAGCCCTCGCTGGACACAACAATAAAACAGCAAACTCTGCAGCTTTCTTCAAACTTCATTCTCAAGCAGAAAATAAGCCCCCAGATCTTCCCACCTTCTTCATAGATTTCTTTCAGCGAAGGCAAAAGTTGGGCATGACATTGTGTGCAAATACTAATACGTACGTGTGTGTGTGGATGCGTAAATACAAGCTTGGTCGATTAGTTTTTACAGGACAACAGCACACATTTATTTGAGAAATCAAACTCAAGTTGATCATAAACTTGGGTTTATATTGGCACTTTGAAGCAGCAGCCCTAATATTTTTATAATCAGATTAAGCAATCGGTTTCATTTTGCTAATAAAGATAACATATATTGTCAATATCGATTAGTCAACTCGCCTCTGCATAATTAACAAACTCTCAGACATCTTTTCTTTCATTGTTTATGCAGGAAGGATCGTTCCACAGTTACAACATCTGCATCCTCAGTTCACTTTGACACCCAAACCAAATTCATTGACCTTGAGCGGAGAAACCTATCACCCATCAATACAGCCTCCAAACAAACACCAGCCGAAGCTGTCGGGGTTGATATTTCCGATTATCTGGAGCAGCATTTGTCTGCTTCAAACTCCTGGACTGGCATTTTGAAATTTTAACTCATCAAGGTTGGCTAAAGTCAGAAGGAGAGGCAAGGAAAGTTAACAGATTACATCTTTAGACCCACAGGCTTTAACCGACTGTATATTTAGAAGCAGGCTTCAGGAGGAACCTATCAAATCATCCGTTAGGTACGACCAGTAGTCGGACTGTGCTGCTCTACACCTGAATTCATTTGCTCTCCTGTTCCTTTCAGTCATGCTGCTTCTTCTCTTCCAAAAATCACTTCTTGTTCTACATCACAACTACATGATTTTGCATCAGAGGAATATTAAAAGACCAAAAAAAAAAACTTGATTTAATGCATACTTTAAGGCTTCTCTTTCATAGCGTCAATATGTGTTTTCATTTATCGAATCAGATTTCCACCTTTAAAAGAAAGACGGAAACCTTGCTGATGTTGGCCAACTGTGTTGCAGATTTATGCCCCCACTTCATTGCCTGTATTAGTCTCACGCGCCTCTTTATAGCCCTACTTTATCCAAGTCTTTTACAGTACTCTGCTTCATCTTAAAGTTTGGGTGGCAAACAGTGAAAGTGTCATAAACTTGGTTTGTTCTCCAGCTCACATAGCCTTAAAATTGAGTTCTGAGTGACACATTCCCGAGTCGGACGGGGAAGAATAATTTGACCATGTTTTAAAGAAAGGCTGAAACAGACTCATGGTAATACATTAGTTCTGTATGTAACAGGAGAAAGTGTTTTTTTTTTTTTTTTGGTGGTGCATCCTATACTTGAGCACCAAAGTGCATTTGATGTAATGACCAAAGGGAAACGCATTTGTCAAACGTCACGCTTGATAATACTGGAGAAGAGATGAGGGAGCTGATGAGATATCACCTTACACACTGACCTGACACACAGCCTCCCTATCAACTTCACCGCCCTTGTTTTACACTGATGAACCACAGTGTGTAGATAGAAGACTCATTCATAAATAACACAAGAATGGAAACGCCGTCAGCTCCGCATGGCTTCAGGGTCAAATATCTGGCATGTATAGTTGTCTTTAGTCACTCATATTCATGCTTAACCAATGACATGATTTACAAATTATTTATTTCATGAAAAGTTTGAACTAAATTGTTGTTTGTTAGAGCTATGACATTATCAGAACAATACAGGCTGATGTAATCACTCGTCAGAGTAAATAATTAGTGCTGTCAAGAGATTTTTAAAAAATAGAGCGATTAATTAATTATTTATGCTCTGTAATGAATTAATCTATTTTTCAATCACACCTAAAAATTTAGATATTTCCATTTAAATCGGATTATTGTGGCAGATCAAAAAATTGCTATAAAACAAAGTGTCTTTAAAAAGTCATTTATTGTTTTTAACAGACGAGCACAGATGCAGGCGGAGACATTTACATTCCACTGTATTTCAGGCTAGTCCCGAGGGCTACCTGTCATATTGATGTGTACTTTTGTCAATCTCCAAATAATAGAAAATACAAATGAAATATAACATCAGTACGTATTCATTTTGGGTTCTGAACCCAGTCATCTTGTCCAGTTTTGGCAACACGGCGTGCTCGGAGCATGTAGCAGTTGGCACTGTCTGAGCTAGCTGTTTGTTTTAGCTGCTACATGTTTAGCATTGAGGTTGTAAGGAAGGTTGCAAAGCTCCGGTGTTCGACAAACTCTTTCTTGCACACAACTAGGCTTGTGTTTTCCATCCAGTGTTTTTATAAGCTAAAATTAACGCAAACAAAGTTGAGAAGCTTGATTGTCTTAGGGTAGTTTCACGTCTTGTATTGTAGCCTGTGCATCAGTATTATGGGTATACCGGGAACTAATGTTTAGAAAAAAAGCAATTAATGGCGTACATTTTATTTTTTCCTGTAATTAATTTATTGTAATTAAAGCATTAAAGTGACAGCCCTAAACATAATATTTCAAGATTTCATTTATTTAGACAACTTTTTTTCTGGAAATTTACTTTGATCTTCTGCCAGTCTTCTTCAGAGGCCTCTACTGATTGCGTTGATGTTTCCTTTGATGTGTCCTTGACTTGCTGGAAATACTATACGTGGAAGTCAAGGACACATCATAGCGATCAGCAGATGCCTCTGAAGAAGACTGGCAGTTTACAGTCGAAGCATGTCAGGAGATCAAATGTTGTCTGACTAAATAAAACTTTTTTCTAAAAAAACAAAACAATGAAATTGCTGGAATTACTTGCAACATAGTTGAAATAAAATTTCATGATCTTGTGGTTAGACAAAAAAATATTTTTTATTGTTTGCATTTTTATTTACCAATTACTCTCTTTTACACCAAAGTATGGCATTTACTTTGAGTTTCATTTTAATTGCCAAAAGTCATTTTTTTCTGAATACTTGATGGTATAAATATATTGAAGCTACTTTATACTAAACTCAATAATCTCTCATTTTGACTTTTTATTAAATTAAGTGTGCTCTCCCATTTCGTTAGAGAGCCTTGTTCCACATTTTAGTTTTAGTTTTTAGTTTAGTTTAATTTATTTGAGGCATGTTTTCAATGATTTACAGAAATCACATCATTACGCAGTAATGGAAGCTCAAAAGGAGTAGGCTGAAGTAAGGAAGCTTATCCCTAAATTCATATTCTCAGTACTCGGGCATTTCACATTTGTATTCCTATTGGGAACTCAACTAATAACTGCAGCTCACAAATTACATTATATTGGTAAAGTTACCGTAAAAGCCTCAAGTATACCATTTTCATACCCAGGCACACACACAACCACAAGCATGTACCTGTTTATGTGTTTCTGAGTTACATTTTCGCATTACAATTTCATTTTCAACCATACAATCAATAACATAGACCTTACAATTTGCAGCATTTGACATGGTAAGAGCTTATAGCTAGATTCCACATCAAACCTATATTGTCACAAGCTTCTAAAGATTACTGTACATTGTTTGTTATGTCATGAAGGTTAACATTAACACAGCATACTGCACATTACTAGACCGTAGTAAGCAGGAATACGAGAATGTTCTGTGTATTGATCGAGTATAACAATATCAAAAGTCAGTATGTAAGTGGTAAGTTGGTTATTTAGTAGGTTTACACCACTTTAATTATAAGTGATCATGTGGAGGCGTTGGTGACAGTAGTTGTATCAGCATGATATGATTCTATTATCATATATTCCTTTCGTAGCACTAGACACCGACAAAAGTCGTGCTTAGTGGTTACATTTGGCATATTGCGTTAAGACATTTATCTTATATTGTTTTTTAAATTTATGTAAATTTACAGCATTTTTTCATTCATTCTTTAAGTCATTTCATAAGGTCACACCTGTTTGAGTGACGCATTGGCTCCTGAGGGTAGTACGAACACACTGCACCTTAAAATTAAGCGTTCCTCGCAAATTATATCTGCCTTCTCTGTTGATAAATAATAGTTAATGTTGCTAGGAAGTTGGTTAGCCCTTGCTTTAAATACAATTAAAAGCACTTTTTGTTTTACTAGATCTTCAAGTTTTAAAAGATTGGATTTTATAAACAGTGTATTTAGTATGGTCCCTGAACCCACCGTTATGCATAATGGCTTTTTTTTTTTTTGTAGTTTAAATACAGTCTCTAGGTAACTACTGTATGTATTTCCCCAGATCTCTGTGCTGTAACTGAGGTAAGGAAGTATGAGCGAATAGTACAAGGTGAGCAAAGCTTGCTGGTCCAATAAATATCTACCATAATAGCAATATTTTTTGCTAATTTAGTATGTATACTGTTATTTGTGGTCTCCAGCTTATGTTGTGACATAGAATCACCCCTAGGATTTTATACTATTTTACGCTTTCTATTTCAATATTGTCAATTTTGATTTGAAACTACATCCTCCTTACATTTACCAAATAAAATCACTTTTGTTTCATTATATCTAGTGATAATTTGTTTTGATTTAACCATACTTTAAGTTCATCTAACTCTGCTGTGATCTCATTCTCAAGTAGCTGGAGATTTTTGCCTTAATATAAGATTGTGGCGTCATCGGCAAATAAAATAGATTTAGGTTTAGACGATGCATGGCACAGATAGTTAATGTACAACAAGAACAATATTGGTCCCAATACTGAACCTTGAGGGACTCCACAACTCCTCCATCTTGATTTTTGCTCACCCGCTTGTAAAAATTGTTGTCTATCAGTTAAATAAGACTTCACCCAGCTATATGCAATTCCCCTTATCCCATTTTGTTGTAGTTTCCTTAAAAGAGTTTCATGGTCTATAGTATTTCAAGGCTTTTTGGAGATATATGAATATAACTACATAGTACACTTTGCTGTCTGTTTTATCATTTATATATTCTATTAGATCTATCAATGCAAGAACAGTTGACCTATTGTTTCTAAAACCGTATTGACTATTGCGAAGTAAACTATGCTTACTAATAAAGCCATTCAGGTGTGCAACAAAACGTTTTTCCAATAATTTTGATAATTAAGAACGTATAGAAATAGGTTGATAGTTTGCGAACTGATAATTATCACCGTTTTTATAAATTGGAGTGACCTCTGTGATTTTCATGAGCTTAGGAACTTCCCCATTAAGAAAAGATACTGTGCATTGGTGAAAGGCTGTAAGAAAGATGTGCAACGCAGCAGAAAAGCAGGTTTCTGTGTGCCAGAGCAGTAATGGAGCTCAAAGTCATGTTCAAGTGTTGAAATATCTGAATGCTATTGCTTTGCACAGCTGGTGCCAACTCTATTTCAGCTCATCAGATTCATCTTGTCAAAACTGCTTCGTGTGAAGTGGGGCCTATTGTTCTTGTTGCCAGCTGCTGTTTTGCGTACTTCGCATCGAGACAATGGTGGGACATTGGTTAAGATCTACTTGTTCTTTGGGAACTTTCACACTTTGTCTTGGGGGATTTGGTTCAATTTATGACAGGAATACACAATAGAATTGTTTGTTTAGCTTTCACAAAGAACTTAATGATCCCAAACCACCTGGGCAATGTTATGCAGATAGTGCAGGTCCGTGCAGTGCATACAGCACAATGAACGCCATACTGTGTGTCTATAATGACTCTTAATTAACACTGATCTCGTTTTCAGAGGTGTAAAGAGTACTGATATATCCTACTCAAGTACTGTTACTTGATAGAAATTGTACTCAAGTATAAGTAAGTCATACATAAAATAGTCAAGTACAGGTAAAAAGTATAGCTCAATTAAATAGTACTCAAAGTAAAAGTTACTAGTTACTTTCTCCCCCCATGTTTATTTTTGGTAATAAATTTTGTCACGGTTCCCTTGCATATAGTAAACATCTCATGTATAAACTTAAAAAGGAAGAGTCTTAATCTTGCACAGTTGGAACTTAATTTATTTTCCATGTATATAAAATGCGGTATTAAACATTTTATCAAAATGTATTTTTTTTTTTTTTTTTTTTAAATAAAATGACACCAACCAATTCAATTTAAGATAAAAACATTTCTCAGACTCCAAGTATAAATTTTTTTTTAATTCTAAAACAGGGCCATGCCAAATGTGTCATGTGGGTAACAACATAATAGGTAGAAACCACAACCTGAACCATAGAAAGTGACTGGGCGTTGTTTCAGAAATGGCGCGAACAAAAACATATGGATTATGTTCATTAAGACAATGAAACGGAAATAAAAAAAATAATCACAAAAATAACTAGAACTGCAAGCAGTTATGAAAGGGGGCCAAGCCCCCAGGGTTTGCAGAGCCCATGGAAGTACGTCACAAAGGATGACGGGCTTAGGGCGAGCGTGAGGACACTGCCATTTGCAGTGGTATTTTGGTATGAGTGGTTTGTGTGATCTTCTATATATACCCTGTAAATTTCACAGCCCTCAACATAATACTTGAGCTGAAATAATTGTTTGTTGTTTATGTTGTAATAAGCCACGCCCACTTTGACCAATCATGATTAACTTTGAGATACGGCCTCAGGAGCGACCCAAGGTCATACTCACCGAATTTGGTAAAAATCAGTCTTCCCATTTAAGAGATATAAATTTCCCATATTTGCAGCGCCCCCTAGTCGCCAACATTATTATTACATTTTGTTCATACCCCCACAGTCACATGCCAACCAAGGATCTCAGATTTGATGTTGTTAGCATTTATTTTGACCGAGATATGCAACAGCTTGCGTTTTTATAGTTCGCCAGAAAACTTTACTCGTTAATAATTTGCGCATATTTTGATCGAACAAAATTCTTTACTCAATTTTAAATCAGGTCCAACTGAAGACTCAACGTGCCAAGTTTCACGCTGATTGGACAAAAACACCAATGAGGAGTTTGAAAAAGTAGGTTTTTCAGTTTTTGCGATTTTGTGCCACACAATTATAGACGAAAATGGGCGTGGCCCAGCCCAGGTGATTCAGTGCTATTCAGGGAATCTGTGGATACAAGGTTTTTTGAATGTGCAACATACGGTGTGGGAGTTATAGGCCAAAACGTGTTGACCTTGGTTATAGCGCAACCTGTTGGCAGACATGTGAGTTTTTGCGTCCAAGGTATGCTGAGGGGTCTGGACCAACCCTCCAAATGGCACCACCCCACCTCTTGCATGGTTTAGAAATACACTCAAGAAAATACAAGTTGTTATAAAAGCAACTGAATTACAAAGTGCATGGTCGACATTCCGTCCTCAGATGTGTGTTTAGTATAGCCATGCAAAAGGTCAGAAAAAGGCTCACTAAAGTTTTGTGGTGACCTTTTTATACTTGTGTGTATTAAGGTCATGTTTGTGTTGATCTCAAACCAGCACTGGGCCTTGGTCAGCTTCACAGAGCCATTGATGTGTCTTTAATCCGCAGCATGTTCTCATTCAACATTTTCTTCTAAGGCTGCTGAGTTTCAAACAATCCGAAAACCCTCTGGTGGTTGTTGTCCTGAAAAGCTGCAGAGTTCCCAGTTTGTATCGCATGTCCACCGTCCCAGAAGTCTTTGTGGTTGTTAGTTGCCAAGGTAACCATCGTACTTTAATGCTGTATTTCCCAGGTTGTCCTCAGATTGTCCACAAACAAGGAGTGAAAGCTCGACTCATGAGGCTTTTCCCATGCTCCACAGCCAAAAAGTCTTCATCCAGTAATCAAAGCAAGTCTCTGTCTCCTTGAGCACACATTGATCCCTAAATCAACACAAGAAACTGTCTTTGAAGATTTTTATTTATATATTTCTATGATTATTGTTGATTTTTACCTTTTAAATGCCCAGTGCGTTGCTCTGTAGCAGCAGCAGCCTAATTGCTGCCTGTCAGAAAATGTGGTCTTTTGAGCTTGAGCTACGATAAGGTCCTTAAAGCTAATGAGGCGCCGGGTCTGTTTTTGCCACTTGACTTGATGTATACGAGCAGCCCGGTGCCAGCAGGTCCAACAACTGAGCTCAGACAGCATCTGCCACCACTACAGGCCCATTAAATCAATTTATTAGGTTCAGCTGTCTGCTTTTATTTGGAGAATCGCTGTCAGCAGGACGTACGTTATGAGGTCTCAGCGACTCTAATCACTTCTACTGCCAGATTGGTCATAGAGGGGAAAAAGGTGGCTTTCAAGTGTTTGTTTTTATCTCTGTTTGAATAAAACATAATAGAGCGGTGTACAGTAGTATAATGTCTAATATGTTTCCTTTAAAAACAAAGACCAGATTTGTTAGAAGTCTATTGAGATTGAGGCTGTTTTCGAAATGGCATACTGGCATACTACTCATTCTAAGTCTGACGTCATAATGAGTATGTAGTGCATTCACATTAGATGGTATGATAAGATTGAGTATGCAAGAAATACCCGGATGTATACTATATATATTTTAAGTATACACAATGGGCACACTAGTCATACTCAACCGCCCCACGATGCATTGCCAGTGGAACGTAAAATCGTCCTGGGACCGGCTGCAAGCTAAAAGTCAAACAATCCCTTTTCAAAACAAAAGCATTTCTTGCATGAGTTATGTAAAAAATCTCTGTCAATAAATGTAATTGAATGGATGGATGTATACTGTAGCTCTTCTCGATGACTATTGTTGGAATTTGCGCGATGTGAATTGAATTTGCTGGAGGGATGAGCCACAGCGGTTTTCACGTGAACTTATCTGACCTCTGACCTCCGTCTCCACCTCCTACAGACAGTGTTGAAGATGAGCTGGAGCTGTCTGCAGTCCGACATCGTCCTGAAGGTCTGGAACAGCTCGAAGCCCAGACGCGTTTCTCCCGTAAAGAACTACAGATCCTCTACCGAGGCTTCAAAAATGTAAGCTAGCCGTCACTGCTTCTTTTCTTTCTTTTGTTTTTTTCACCCATTTTGTTACTTTCCTTTCCTTTTTTTTCTTTTATCTATTTTTTTCTCTTCTCTTTTTCTCTTTTTTATATTTTATTTTCTTCCTTGTTTTTTCTTTTTTCTCTTTTTTTCCCTCTTTTTTATTTTATTTTTCTCTTTTTTCTTTCTTTATTTTTTCTTTTCTTTTTTTCCCTCTTACCAAGGCTTCAAAAATGTAAGTTAGCTGCCTCTGCTTCTTTCTTTTTTCTCTTTTTACCCCTTTCTTTTCTTTTCTTTCTTTTTTCTTTTCTTCTTTTCTTTTTTTAATTTTTCCTCTTTTTTTCCCTCTTTTATATTTTCTTTTTCCCTTTTACCGAGGCTTCAAAATTGTAAGTTAGCTGTCTCTTTTTCTTTCTTTTTTCTGTTCTTTCTTCTCGTTTTTACTCCTTTTTTTTCCTTTTCCTTTTTGCATTTCCCCCCCCCTCTTTGTGTTCTTTTGACCTCTATCCAGGCTTTGTTGTTGGCAAGTATCTGAACTTCCTTAGAACCATCAGCGAGCAGCTTTAACTCTTATCTTTGTCAGACATTCTTCCACACTAACTCAGCGTCTTGTTTCATTTCACTTGTGCTTTCAAAAAGGAAAAACATAATCAGTCCACACAGGTATCTATGCCAGGAATAATCAGGTCATATATCAGTGTCACTGTAGAGAAAATCACTGAAGAGCAATCAAGTCCTCTCTGGAGCAGCTCGTAATAAAACCAGCTCACATCCCTGTCACGTCAGTGTGGCACGTAATGAGATGCCCTAGAATGAACTTCACCCAAACTGTCTGCCATTGAAGAAGGCAAGTTGAGCCATGTGTGATGTTGGAAGCCCCATTAGGGTTCACACTTGATGCCTATTGGTTCTCAGGAGATTGAGAATGAGAGCAGAGAATCCCTCGTGAATATTCTGTAATGGGACAAAACTGTGATTGAGGGTAACTTAAAGCAGTGCTTCTCAAACTTGTTTTTGGTGCTTCACCACTTTGAACAAAGATTGACTTTCAAGCCCCACCTGTGCCCATCGCCCCCCCCCCAAATAATCCTGACAAATAACACATTTTCAAATTTATTGAACTAACTGGGAACAAGTAACATCATATTTCATAATAAAGCAAAATATAAATTAAACTAATCACCTGCATTAAAAACAAGTCAAAGTGCAGTAGTTAAAAAATACAGGAAATAAAGTTGAGTTTTTGTTTATTCAGGCAAGTTTTTTTAGGACACACCACACACTTTGAGAAGCACTGCGTTAAAGTGAAGATTTAGGAGGTTATAAAGAATGCATTGAGCCTCATTCCTTAGCTTTTAGAGAAGTGGAACGCTCCTTATCATGGCCGCCAATCAAACAACTTTGGGGGTTAAGGAAAAGTGGATAGGAAAGGAGATAGGAGGGAGTATCCGGACGCAGCCTTAATGTTGAATTTCCATCTTGGGCTGGAGTCCAGCAGAAGAAACTTGTTTTTAAACTTTCTGTAGAGCTGCACAAAGACACTAACAGATCCCATCATCTGTTGCATCTTTAGCATTAAACTGATATTTTCATTAGTTTACAATAGAGCATAAGTTAAATGCATGCAATGTTATGGATGAAGGACCTTTTTTCTTCTCTTGTATTCCTGCCTCCAAGTAGTGGCAAACACATACCAATGCAACATTTGGAAACAAGATTATTTTGATTAACATAAACACATTTTTTGAGTTGTACCTTTAAAGGTTAGTTCAAAATTGATTTGCCGCATCTTATTCAGAACCTACCATGGGGCAATGGATTTAATTTTGCATTGTTTTTTTTTTTTTTTAAACAGCGGCTGATGAAGGAGAACTTGTTTTATTAGATTTTTGTACCTATTAGTCTTTACATACTGTTTATAAAAGTGACAACTTCACAGCTTATTGTTTTGTGCCTGCTTTGTTAAACCTGTTTTAATGTAGCAATACTTAAAGAATGAAGTAAAGCTTTTAAGAGCATTTGAAGTTGGTGCATTGCCAGTGATGAGGAGTTTGGCCCTTTTGTCCTTGGTGCCTCCGGCTCCAAAACAAATCAAATGGCTCCAATTCAGTCGGCAGGATGAGGCCATTTGTCTTGAGAACAAAGATTAGCCATCATCCTTTGTTCCACGAGGTGAATGTGAGGATTTGTCTCTGATCCAACCTTACATAGATATATATATATATATATTATATATATGTGTAGACAAAACATGCCTGCAGGCTCTGGTTTTTGTCTTAAAGGTAGATTTGAACAAAGGTAACCTTTAAGGTTAAAGAAAATCTATTATTCCATAAAATCCTTGATCCCAGACGACAGCAGATTACATAACATTGTCATTACGTCTGCCGAATATTCACAGTTCATGGTGTTAAGCACAAGCTCAGACTTTGGATTAATAACTGCAGTTTACGGATAGAATTTTTTATTTGTTACTATGGATGAGCTAGTTTTATAGTCCCCCCGAGCACAAACGCTGCATCTACTCTCGAGGCTCATCTAATGAGCACCGACTGTTGTGCACAATGAAACAATTTGCATTAAATAAACACTAGCAGTTTATCATTCAGCAGATATGATGGATTAGTTTTTCACCCTCTTATTTTGTTTTGATGTAAGGATTTATCAGATTTGTTTCTCCATTTCCTTGGTCCTGATGTTAAGAAAAAAAGTTGTAGCTTTTAGCTTTGGGAGGTCAAAGCTTGTCTAAAGAGAAATGAATTTTCATTATCAGTTATCTCAACTTTAAATTAAATTTGAGATGTACTGGATGAAAAATTAGTCTCCTTGTCCCTCAAAAATGTGACTTTTTTTTTTTTTTTACAATGATGATATCACTGCCCCAAAATATGTGAGGATTTTATACACGTTAAAAGCTAAAATATTTTTGCAATACATTTAGCAATTGTGTAAAAGGGGTGTTGAACTCATTTTAGGATAAGGGCCAAATACGGACCAGCTGGATTGCAAGTGGGTTTTAGGCTAGAAAACAAACAATTTCAACAATAATGTGCCCAAATTTGCACTTCCAGTTATAAATTAGAAATAAAGTATGGAAGGCATCAAGAATATCTTAGCATTAAGTGGCAGATAGTTAAATGTCCTTGATTTTTTATTTTATTTTTACCAATTTTTATTTAATTTGTGGAATGATTTGGAAAAAATTGCAGCATTTGGGAAACATTTTCAACAATAATTTCCAACTGAATTATTTGGTAATTTACACAATGATTCTTGTTTTCTATCATTTCCACTTTCTCCTGCAGGCTGAATCGGATGCTCTGAAGGGCCAAATTTGGCCCCCGGGCCATTGAGTTTGACACATGGGGTGTCGATGCATTATTTATATTATTAATATTTTCAAAATAGCACACCAAACTTTCTAATGTTGATGCTGCTTCAACACTATACAGTTTGGTAGTAAGTTGGCCTCAATGAAAGCTTTGTTATGCAGATTAAAACCCCACAAGATTCTAAACCATTAGATATCCAAAGGCATCGTATACGGGCAGGATTGTAGAGAAGTATTACTCATCTTCTATGTTCCGTTATACATTTGGTTATTGATTGGAATGCGAGAGCCTCTTGGTGCCTTAAGTGTAGTGCTTTAAATATTAGTTTTCTGATCATACATATTAAGAGATTCAGGATTTGGCACTCCAGCAGGTTCAGGATTATTCCTGTAATCAAATATCTGCACCTGCTACTTAGAAGCATCCCTGGGCATGATGTTGCCTCCACCATGCTTTTCCTGAGTGCAGGCTTATTCTTTTGAGTTTGAGCTATACTACATGTCAGTAGAAATATGCTCTTTGTGTTTAGAATCTAATTTTTTAATAAACCAAATTAGCTTCTTCAGTTGAGCCAATTTTGAGCTAACTGCTTCCTTTTCTGGTAGTTTCTCCCGTCTTTACCGCAAACACTTTAGTGACTTGACACACTACTGCTTTATGAAAAACTATAGTCTATAGTTTCCAGCTGAAATGACCTTAGTGTTGCGTACTGTTTCCGAATGGATCGCACCACCCTTGAGTAAATGCATATCTATAAATATTGCAACATAAATTATTCCCATGAGCCTCAACTGACCTTTGTGTTCAAAGCTTAAGCTAATTGGTAATTAATCAAAAATGAAGCAATTGCTGTGTCCAAGTTTCTCTGCGTTTGCTTTGGAAAAACCAAGCTTTGCATTTTTCTTCTGTGTTGCATATTTTCAGCAAAGGTCATTGGTTCTGAAGTGAGATGCACCAATGACAAACCTTTAACACCTGCAGTATTCACTTATTATTCTGTTCTTTCTAATTGGGCCTTGTTTTAAATATATTTCAAAATCAATAACCATTGGACTCCCAGTTCAGTGAGAATACATATTTAGGTCTGTGGGACAAGGGTGGAAATAGAGACGCAAGATGAGACTTAATCTTTATTTTCTCACTCTCATCGCTCTGTCATTGTGGCAGATGGAGGAGCAAAGAAACATCAGCCAGTGTTGTTCTTTTAGACTTTGCCATGGGTCAGACTTCTACAAAGTTTTAACTTTTTCTCCATTGGATTCAGATAGATTGAATTCCAAAGTTGAGATGTACAGTATAATGTATCAGAGGGATGTTATAACGCCCACGCTGTGGATTGGAGTGTGTTTCTGTGTGAGATCCTTGAAGCGTTTTCTCTATATATCCAACCCAAAGAAACACGCAGCTCGTGCTGAATTATTACACCGTAGTTTTGCTGAACGCACCATGCACAAAAGTCAAAGTGTTCGTGAAAAGCTTTCCCATCACTGCACAGCTATGAAGGTCATCCACTGCATCTCTGAGTCTCTGAAGTGACAATCTGTGGGGCTTGTCGCATAAGACCATTTATCGTTTAAACCAAAGAAGCGAAGGTGCAGTTTGGAGTGACTGTGGACAAGATATCGATGAAAGCGGATGTAATTTGTGTTAAACTGACGATGACGGACTCCTCTGTGGGTAAAAGTCTAAGTGAAGGCTTCCTTTGACGAACAAACAGTTTTTATTCTAAAATGCACAAGAGAATTCAGGTTTTACTGGATTATGACGCGTGGCTTTTGTAGTTTGAATTGAAGTCAGGGCTTTGACCAAGGCTGTGTTTGAAATCACATACTAACGTACTACCAGAGGTGAAAGTAATGGATTACAAGTACTCACGTTACTGTAGTTGAGTTGCTTTTATGGATACTTGTACTTTTTTGATTATATTAAGTATGTTTTAAAAGAAGTAAAGTAAATGATATTTTTTGGTTTTAAAATGACTCACGGACATTGTGAAGCTACAAAAAACGAAATGACCAGACAACAATCAAATGCATCACATCATAGCCAACCTATCAGATTAAACATAATGTACCAAAACAGCATTGAATGGAGGTTATTTTCTCAGTTTTAGAGGTTATTAATGTAGCTATACTTAGAGCATGAGAATTTTTCATTTTTTTTTATTTTGAATTGAATTCATTGGTGTTATTTTATTTTATGAATAATTGTAGATTTTGACAAACCTTTCATTTAATACAGATGCCTTTGTGTAGAATAAATTATGTTGCAATTTTGCAAGATTTGGTTTGTCCTTTTTAAGTTTTACATGAGATTTTTACTGTATGCAAAGGAAATGTGGCAAGATTAAATACCAAAAATAAATATGGGGGTTAAAATAACTAGTAACTTTTATTTTGAGTACTATTTAATACTTAAGTACAATACTTGTACTTAAGTATTTTATGTATGAATTGAGTAGAATTTCAAACCAGTAACAGTACTTCTATTTGAGTACTCTTTACACCTCTGCATAACACTCATTCTCAGTTTGACGTCAAAATGAGTGTAGTGTAGGAGTGTTCACATTAGATAGTATGAAAAGACTGAGTACACGAGAAATACCGGGTGTATACTATTTTGGGACATTTTTTAAGTATGCACGGTGGGTATACTTGTCATACTCAACCTTCCCATGATGCATTGTGAGCGAAACGTTAAATCATCCTGGGACCGAATTCAAGCTAAAACATCAAACATCCTTTTTTCAAAACAAAAGCATTTCTTCTTGTCTTTCATTAGGTTTTTAACCATTTTGTAAATAAGGCTGTTGTTTTGAAGTTAACCAGAGGTTTTGTCAGTAGCCCAATGGCGGGTCTTTGAAAATCTCCGAAATGTCCGCATGAAATGTGTTTCCGCGACTTTTATGCATCCAATAGCCACATGTTGATATTCTACTTGGTCACTTTCTCACTTAAAATGCTTTCAGAATTTTTAAAGGTGGAGAATTAACAGAAATATTTAGCCTGAGTGTGATTCAGGTTTTTGTTGTTGAAAGTTTGAAATGCAACATGGGAAACTTGGAAGTGGGAAGGGTCATCATCGGACATCATCCTAACCACACTCATAGTATATAGAAGTAGTATATACTCATTGAGATTGTAGTGTATAGTACGGATTGTGCCAATTCGAACACAGCCTTATGTTGGTTTTGTTTTTCAGGAATGTCCGAGTGGAATCGTCAATGAGGAAACATTTAAAGAAATCTACGCTCAGTTCTTCCCACAAGGAGGTCCGTAACCAGTGCTTTGTTCATTCTGCTTTTCTCCACCCACACATTGCAGACATCATATTTTACTCACGATTAAAAGATTACACTCTAGTATCAGAGTATGAAAAACCTACAATATTGCGAGGGCATGAGTTGTTGTTATATGCTGAGACTCCACCAGAGGGAGAAAAGGCAAAAGAAAAAGAGCAGTGGCGTAAACTCACAGGCACAGCACACACGGAGCAGTGATAACAATTCTAGCTTCTTATTTTTCTTCTTTGTACTAAAATGCTGTTGTTTGTGTCAGACTAAAGACGTAATTATTAATGAAGTGTTTGCGTTTCATGCGTTGGCTTTTTACAGATGCTACAACGTATGCACATTTCCTGTTCAATGCATTTGACACTGATCACAATGGCTCAGTGAGTTTTGAGGTAAGTTCTCTTCAGCTCTTTTATGTCTTCACTTTGTGTTTTCATTCAGTTTTTTCATGTAGCTCTTGTACGACGCCAGGTGTGTCAAACTGGTTTTAGTTCAGCAGCAAAAATACGGAGCAGTTTATCTAAAGTGAGCCACAGATTTTAGGCGGGTGAAGAAGTAAATTAATCATCGTTTTGCTCTGGTTTGCGCTCCTGCGTATAAATAAATGATAAAATATGTACGGCACTGATCACATCAAAGCAACAAATGACAGATTTCAGTCCCTGCAGGATCTTTACTTACAGTATGTAATCTGAGGAAATTTTGTGAAATAATTTGAAGAAAATTGCAGGATTCTTGAATTATTTTCATAATTTGAGCTTAAAAATGACTGCCATCATGTGACATAAACGTGTAGAAAATGTGAACCCTGCAAATACATTGTGGAGTTTCATTGAATGTGTGTATTATTTTGGGGATACCTGAATCAGTTGGTAATTTAAACAATGACTCATGGCTTCTCTGACTTTTTTTTGGTTGCTGCCACGGGACAAATTGAATGCTCAAAAGGACCAGATTTGGCCCACGGGCCTTGAGTTTGACACGTGTGTGCTACACCCTTAACAGGGAAATACAGAAACCTTTATCAATGTTTGTTACTTGAGAAACAACACAACTGGTTAGAGTCATACAATGTTATAGATAATGTTTTATTAATTATTACCTCTAGTATCCTATTCATGATGACATCATATGTAAAAGTGGTTTTAATGGTGGCTTATCTGTTTTACAAGCAAATATGTGTGCTCTTCATAACTGACCGTCTGTTCTTAAAGATTAACTAAACCCCCAAAACCACTTTTTGTCTGCTGAATACAAATGTATTTCATTTCCAGATTCCTTTTGTTTGTCATTTGTCACATACACAATAAAAATGGGATGAAGTTCTCGCCAGTAGTGCAGTGCAAAGTACAGCATAATGAATAATAAAAGCTATAGATAAATGTAGATGAGATAGAAAAATAGGTTGATTTATTTCACACCCAGTCTAGTTAGCTTATGTGTGGGGGTGTGTTTGGGGAGGAGTCACAGGTTGTGTGAAGAAACTGCTCAGTTTCCTGCTGGTTCTGCAGCAGATGCTCCTGTATCTCCTCCGAGATGGTAATAGGTTGAAGATGTGGTCGGAGGGATGGTGGGGGTCCATAATGATGGCAGTTGATGCAGTGCTGTTCATAAAACGCCATCAAACTTGGAGACTCCGTCCTCCATGGAACATTTGGGTATTTTCTCTTTTAGTGCTGTCCTACGCCAAATGCTTCCTGATGTCCTCTTTATTCAAGGTACAAACTATAAAAACCAACAACATGAATGGGCGACTAGTTAGGTTTGTTTTGTTTGGTACCAAACTAGTATATTACACATGGTTTTGCACAGACATCAGACGATAGTATACACCTGTTAAATGCCATTGTCCAATGGCTTGTTATTTATACAAATACATGTATGTTGGTATATACATTTTTGTCTTTAGTTCTTTTACAAATGCTTTTCACAGGTGATACATTTGTGTAAATGTGTGTCTTATTTCCACTGCAGGACTTTGTGATGGGCCTGTCTATTCTACTGCGAGGTACTGTTCAAGAGAAGCTCAACTGGGCTTTCAACCTTTATGATATCAATAAAGACGGCTTTATCACTAAAGAGGTATGACTGTTTGATAATCATATGTAACATGTTTACAAATGGACCAAAAACTGTTAAAGAGCTTTTCTCTTGTCTCACAAGGTTGTATAATGATGACTATAATATATTTAGTCTAAATATTACCTGTGGCAATGGTTTTAACTTTAATATGAACACATACAGTATATGAACACATGTTGACCTCCCACATCATGAAGAACCTGGAGAGACTTATCCTGGTCCAGCTCCGACCATCTATCAGACCACACCTGGACCCGTTACAGTTTGCCTACCTGCCCAAGGTTGGAGTTGAGGACATCATCACCTTCCTGCTCAACAGCGTCTACTCTCACCTGGACTAACGGCAAGGCACTGTGAGAGTAGTGTTCTTTGACTTTTAACATGATCCGTCCGGCTCTACTGGGTGAGAAACTGACAGAAATGCAGGTTGACTCCCCCATTGTGTCCTGGATTGTGGATTATTTAACTGGCAGACCACAGTATGTATGCCTGAGACATTTTGTGTCTGACAGTGTGGTCAGAAACACTGGGGCCCCTCAAGATGATCTCCTAATGCAGGCTGACGCTGGAGAATGCTGAATCCTGGTCCTCCTGGATCGCAGTGCCGCTTTCGGCACTGTGGAGCATAGTGTGCTGATTGAGAGACTGGTTCTCTTCTCATTTATCAGACAGATCATTTCCAGTTACTATTGGTAAACATGCTTCATTTGTATAAATCCTATTTTGTGGTGTTCCCCAAGGATCTGTTTTGGGTCATCTGTTGTTCTTGTTGTATCGGCTCCCTATGGGGCATCTTATAAGAACTTTTAAAGATATGTCCTATCATTGTTATGCAGATGACATTCAGTTGTACATTAGGAGTGTGATGATATCTCGATGCGGCGACATATCGGGATATTTTTTCGCACGATTGATTATCGACATGCTCGCACTATCGATTTTTAATTTATTTGATTTTTTTTTTTTTCTCCCAAAATCTTTTCTGCTTTTTCACTAAAATGTGCAGGTAGGTATTCACAGAAATTTTGTCACCGTTTGTTGAAGGAACCAATATGTTGTTTACTGGAATATTGTACTAGAATGGTGTCACTGGAAAGAAAGACCCTATTTTTTGTTTACAGAAAGCTATTGGAGATACTTATTCGCTTACATTGAACCCTAACATTTATTTACAGAAATGTTGCACTCAAATAGTCACTGGTCATTGGACAATTTTTCAATTTATGGTTCTTCAGAGATATAAAATAAAAAAATTTATTTTTTCACTTAATCTTTTTTTTTTTCTTGTTATGTTCTAGATTATCATAGATTGATTTCTGACCAATATATTGATAATAGCAGTATCGTCATATCGTGAGATAAGCGTTATCGTGAGCTTTATATCGTGTATCGTATCTTTCTTACCAGTGGCACCATTATAGTGCAATATTCCAGTAAACAATATATTGGTTCCTTTAACAGTGACAACATTTCTGTGAAGACTTACCTGCCCATTTTAGTGAATGAGCAAAAAAAAAAAAAAAAAAAAAAAAAAAAAAAAAATGACATTAAAAAAAAAAAAATAAATTAAAAAAAATAAATAAATAAATAAATGATACTTAGCGGGAGCATATCAATAATCGATCGTGTGGAAAAATATCACGATATATTGCCGTATCGAGATATTGTCACACTCCTATTGTACATGTATTTTAAACCCTAACATTTCTCCAAGCGGTCTGTTCTGCTTGACAGTGTAAAATGTAATTATCTTTAGTTGAACACTGATAAGACAGAGGTTCTTATCTCTGCTCCTGAGTGTGTTGTTCCCGAGGTAAAGAAATGTCTTGGTTTTTTTTCCTCTACTGTTAAACCTAACCTGCGTAATCTGGGGGTCCATATTGGTCAGGCTCTGAGTCTAGACCAGCATGTAAATATTTAGTCTGCTCATCCCTTTATCACCTACTGAATATAGCGAAACTCAGATCTGTTGTATCCAGAGCTCAGCTGGAGATGATTGTCCATGCTTTTGTCTCATCAAGTCTTAATTATTGTAATTCACTGTTTACATGTCTAACTGGCACTTCTGTGAACCGCCTTCAAGTGGTCCAGAATGCTGCTGCCAAACTGTTGACTGGATCATCCAGACAGTCTCATGTGACACCTATTCTTACATCTTTAGTTACGCTGGCTCCCCGTCACTTTTTATATCTAATACAAAGTTCTTATCGTTGTGTTTAGAGCATTGCAAGGTCAAGCTCCAGCTTATGTCACTGAGCTGTTGAAGCCTTATAATACCATCAGGTCCCTGAGGTCCTCTGACCGGGGTCTGCTGGTAGTTCCTCGCACAAAGTTAAAACCCAAAGATGACTGTGCCTGTGAGGTGGTGGCCCCTAAAACCTGGAAAGGTCTTCCCCCAGAACTGAGAGCCTTGACCTCTGTGGACATTTTTAAAAAGCAGCTGAAGACCTATCTATTCAGATTTGCATTGTGACTGTTTTTGTATCAGCTCTGTTTTATTTCTCTGATTGTGAAGCACTTTGTGACATTTCTGCTCTTGAAAGGTGCTATATAAATAAACTTTTACTTTACTTACTGTACTCTCTCCCTTCCTCTTCACCACCTACACCACCGACTTTAGCTACTGCACTGAGACCTGTCATCTCCAGAAGTTTTTGGATGACTCAGCAGTGGTTGGATGTATTTGGGAGGGGGCAAGGTGGAGTACAGGACTGCTGTGGACAGATTTATCACATACAATGAGCTCAATGTGACAAAGACTAAGGAGCTGGTTATGGACCTGAGGAGAACCAAGAGGCCAGTCAGCCCTGTCTCCATCCAGAGGGTCAGTGTGGACATTGTGGAGGAGTACAAATACTGTACATGGGAGTGGTGATTGACCTCTTCGCCGTTGTTGGGGGAGCAGACTGACGTTTCGCAGACGCCAACAGACTCAACAGATTCATCCGCAAGGCCAGTGACGTTGTGGGGATTAAATTGGACTCTCTGACAGTGGTGACAGAGAGGAGGAGCCTGTCCAAGGTGAAGGCCATCTTGGCCAATGAGTCCCACCCACTCCATGGTGTGCTGGTCAGTCACAAGAGCACCTTCAGCACCAGGCTGATCTTACCACGGTGTTCCACCGAACGCCACAGGAAATCATTCCTGCCTGTGGCGATCAAACTCTACAATGCAGCTCTGTAACCTGACAGCTTTGATCGTTGTAAATATCTGTATTATATCTGTATTATTATTATTATTATTATTAATCATGTTTTATTTTTTACTACTGTAATGTGTGTATTTAATCCTTATTTTTTAACAGTATTTTACTTAATTATGTACTTTAATGTTAAATCTTTCTTTCTTCTTTGCTTAACGTTTATTCTTTTTATTTATAATATTTCTTGAGTGGCTGTAATAGAAGTAATTTCCCCCTGGGATAAATAAAGGACTTCTGATTTGGATAAATTAAAAAAGAAAATGGTTTGTTTATTTTTGGCTGAAAGTTAATTTTAAATTGGACCAAATGACATCAGATTGAGCAAAAATGGACTGGGCTCATTACAGGGATGAACATGCATAAATAATTGCATGATTGCAAAGCCTGGCTACCCAAAAGTACTCCTGTCACTGTGTGGAATGTGTTTTGACTTTAAAGTTACTGTATTTTTTTTTTCTGTGCAAACATTCAGGAGTGGTTAGATGTCTATCAGTCTGTTACTTTTTCTTATACTGCTGTCACTTTAAAGCATGTCCATGGCTCAGCAAACTCTTTTGAGCCCTTCTCCCCTATTCCACACACCTGCGTGTGCTAATCATTATATAACCACCCGGGGTCAGTAGCGCGATAGTCAAATCAAAAATAGTGGATTTTACAACTTAAATTACCAATATTACAAAGAAAAGCAACATACTAACTGCAACAGCTACACTGACGTCAAAATGAGTATGTAGTGAGTTCACATTAGATAGTATGGAAAGACCCGGATGTATACTGTGTTGGAATTTTTTTAAGTATGCACGGTGGGCACATATACAGTCATACTCAATTGCCCCATAATGCAATGCGAGCGGAAGGTAAAATCTTCCTGGGACCGGCTTTAAGCTAAAAGTCAAACATCCCCCAAAAGCCTCTCTTCTTGTCTTCCATTAGTTGTTTTTTTTTTAACGCTTTTATAAATCGGGCTCTTGGTTTGAAGTTAACCAGAAGTTTTGTCAGGAGCACATTGACGGGTCCCCGATATTCTCAGAAATGTTGGCATGCAATGTGTTTCCGTGAGTTTTCTGGATCAAATGACCACATTTTGATATTTTACTTGGTCACTTTCTCATTTAAAAAACTTTCAGAACTTTGAAATATGGCAATATTTAGCCTTAGTGTGCTCGTTGTAGGTTCAAAATGCATCTTGGGAAACTTGGAAGTATACTTCAGTGGGAACGGCCATCATCCTAATCATACTTATAGTAGACAGTATATATACTGTATATATTGAGATTGTAGTGTATAGTAGGGAGTGTACCATTTTGAACACAGCCTTTGTTTCTTTTTGTGTTTTGCAGGAAATGCTGGACATCATGAAAGCCATCTATGACATGATGGGGAAGTGCACATACCCCGTCCTCAGAGAGGAGGCGCCTCGGCAGCATGTAGAAGTCTTCTTTCAGGCACGTGTGAGGAATGGCTGGTCCCTTCTAATCTCCCTCTGATTGTTACTGTGCTTTTGTGTCTCCAACAGAAGATGGATAAGAATAAAGACGGAGTGGTCACCATAGACGAGTTCATTGACTGTTGCCAAAATGTAAGGTGGATTCTTCTGACACAGCTTGCTTTCACCTCTGTCCACCTCCGATCAGCATCATTCACCGCTTTGTTTCTTCTGGTCTGCAGGATGAGAACATCATGCGATCAATGCACCTCTTTGAAAATGTCCTTTAACTCTTGGCTGACTGAAAAGGCTTTGGAAGAAGCATCACCCAATGGGCCCAATGAATGACTGGGACTTATACTGTGTACAGTGTGCTATGCAGACTTTCACCTATCGATTCAATACTCTTCATCGTAGTTGGCCAGACATAGGAGTAGGCAATACAGTGGGAACACTCTGGAATTGGTCGACTTTTGAGAAATATAAGGAACTGAGGATAAAAAGCAAACAGGCTGCATGGACTTTTTGTCTAGGAATGTTGATATACAGTATGAGAGGGACTGGATCGTACGTTGGTTGTTTAGTTTTGTTTCATTCACCATAAGAAGTCAAATCGAAATCAGAAAACCAACAAACAAAAACGATAATCTCACACATTGTTTCCAGATTCCCAGTCGGCTTTAAATTCCTGAGTGCCACTGCCGGATTTAGATCAACATGGTCTGACTTTTGTTCTTTGACAGAAAAATATATGTATAAGTCAATGAAAAAAACTGACATTGTACCATTGTATTTGTATATACTTTAGATAAAATAGATAAGAACTCTACAAACACTGTTCATGTTTACTTGCCAACTAGAAAGAGACAAAACCAGGATTGCATTGATGTCAATATCGGACCAGACACGGTTGGTCTCCAGAAGCACACGGGTAGCTGGATTTACCACAGGTCGGATGTTGGCGGGATCGTACAGAAGACAAAAGCTGCTTTCAGTGTATTTCATTCAAAGTCATGTATGTACATTCACTGTAAAGTCAAAACATGCGTAAATCATCTTTCTGTTTTAATTTGAAAGCATTGTTTATCGTTGTGTAAAAGATGCTCACTTGTACAGTATTAAACGACAGGAAATTGCTCGGGGGTTGGTTTTCCACTGCACTCATTTGTTAATATAATTTTGTGTTTTAACAAGATTGTGCTGATGACCAATCCCTCCCGTGTTCAGCCTGATTGGCTCCTGCTGTCTAATTCACGTAATTATTGACTAGAAAGGTTAGTAAACACAAGTGATGCTGGGAAGACCTGATGATTTCACTTGAAGGAATGCGAGAAAGTACGTTATAAAACTGTTTCAGTCTGACATTTTCTTGTTTTGTTTGAACAGATTATACATGTTGCTCACACAAGCCAGAATTGTGGCATGAAATGAGGTCAGTTTACAGTATTTTATTTAATTTTTTTCTCAATCATTTGATAACGTTCTCCATCTGGAGCCATTGCAGTCTTAAGGCATGTTTGTCAAATGTTGATTTAGTAAAGAGAATGACCCACTTTTGTCCAGTTCTATTTTTGTGAAGGAGAAAATATTTCTGTTGACAGTTTGCCTTCTGTTTGGGTTCCTTTTGAATATTATGGGCATACATTATTGTGAATATATATTTCATGTATTAGAAAAAGGGGGTAAAAAATATTTTTTACATTTCAACTTCATCGTGTACAAGTTACAGAGGAGTTTGGTTTATTTATACTTTACTTGAAAGAAGTTTCGGTTTAACCTGAATCTCAACTTAACCTGTGCACTTTTTAGTCCTGTTTTGTTGTCCTATATTGTCCCATTCAGGGTATTTACATACAATAACCACAAACACACCTACAATAAATAAATAAACACAAAATATGGAGTTAAACAAATAATGTGCTCTGCTGCCTCCTTCTGGTATAATGAAGACATTGCAGTTCCATTGTATGAAGTTATAGCCAAAAAGTCAATATAAAGCTTTGACATATTTTTAAAATAATCAAAGTGAACAGATCTTTTATTATTATGCAGATTTGTGCTCGTGAACGATCATAGATGACAAAACTAAGCAGCAAAAACGTAAAGAGTTTAATAGGAATGTACAATTATTTGGTAATAAATGAAAGCGAGAAACAAAGCCCATTAATTCATCCTAATATTCTGTTTTCTTAATTTTGAGCCTCTCGTCACCTTTAAATAATAAGGTACACACATTTCCAGCAAGTTCATTTTGAATATGTTAAGGTTTCATTTATTTAGGCAACTATTTCCAGGAAATTTACTTTGAACTCCTGACATGTAATGACTGCCAACAGTCAGTCTTCCTCAGAGGTGTCTGCTGATTGTTTTTGATGTGTCCTTACGAGTTCTTTTTTTTTTAATTTGACAGTTCTGTCTGGCTGGCCACGTCCCCTGTCGCCTGATTGTCTCCAAAGAAGAGAGTCTAAGGTGTGGGAGACTAAAAAAGACACATCAAAGTTATCAGCAGATGCCTCTGAGGAAGACTGGCAGTTGGCAGTCAAAACACGTCCGGAGATCAAAGTAAATTTCCTGAAAAAAGTTGTCTGAATAAATGAAACCTTAACATATTACCTGAGATATGGTTTTGTATATAATTATAAACCATCCAGACATATGGTTGCGCTCCTAAATGTTTATTACGTGAATAACTGAATATATTCTACTACATAAACTTAAGGCAGGTGGTAATACATTTTCAAATACAAAAGAGACTTTCATGTTTGTGTATACATGTGATCATACAATACAAATGAAAAGAATTACACAAGACTTTAAATGATGTAAACATTGAAATGTTAACTAATGATGTTAATGGACAGAATTAATAAGAAATGTTGTCGAAACACAGGAATCATTGCGGTCAGATGAGGAAAAACATCAAGGCTTTTAACTGAAGTAAAAACATACCATATCTGAACAATAATAAACTTTTTTTTTCTATTTACATTTTGGATTTTTGTTTTATGCTCTTAGCAAAAGACAAGAGTTCCTCTGGATCAGAGCGTGATTCCATGTAAAATCTTTAGTGAAGCCTTATTTTTTGGGGGGGGAGGGGGCCTCTCATTGACTGAGTAAGGCTTGTGTTGAAGATGCCACGTTCTGTCTCAGGTTCTGTGGGGGTTGTTTGGGTCGGGTTAGGTGAGCAGCTGTCTGATCTCTCGATAAATGTAGCAGAGGAAGTCCATGTAGGAAGCTGAGCCGTACAGGCCTTTGTCCTCCACCAGGAACTGACGGAACAGCAGCTCCGCTTTGTCTCTCTGCTGCACAATCTGGAGCTGAGCAAGAGGTAAGAAGACGGAGACAAGCACAAAGATTAATTGTTCATCTTGTAGAAAGATTCAGTAACTAAACCCCAAAAGCCCACTTTTTTCTGCTGAAAACAAATGCATTTGGGTATGAAGTAGTGTTATTGATTCATTCTTGTCCAACTCTTGACATTTTAGTGAAAGTATTTTAATTTGGAGTATTTTGTTGTAAAAATGGAGGTGTAAGCTTTTTGTCCTCTAATTTCGCCCAGAAACTCTACTGGATTTGGTTTATGATCTCAGATCATCCAAGAGGGGAAAGATAGGTGACATCTATTCGTTACTAATGGGAGAAAGCTCAACCAGTCTCAACTCTCTTAAAAACATCTGGGAGAAATCTTCAATATGTATGAAACATACCATCATGCAGTTTAAAATACTTCACCGGCTACACTGGACCAAAGTTAAACTTTCAAGATTCTTTCTTAATATAAATCCCATATGCGATCGTTGCAAGCAATTCCCAGCCACTTTAATTCATATGCTTTGCGAATGCCCCGGGTTATCTAATTACTGTAATTTAATATTTGATACACTTTCCAAAATTATAGGCAAAGGTTTAAGACAATCTGCCTTCCTGGCTGTATTTGGTGTGGAGATGACAAACCTGAGCTTGGAACATCACACACAAAGCTGTTTGTCTTTAGCCACTGTTATAGCCAGAAGACATTAACCCTCCAACATTTACACAGTGGATTAAAGACATGCTGTACTTTGTTAAACTAGAGAAGATAAGGTATATATCTGTCAGAGGGTCAGCTGACAATTTTTACTGTCATGGCAACCCTTTCTAAGTCATGTTGAAAGCCTAAGCTCTGATCATTAGAAACTTTCTTTGGTCTTTAGGTGCCCCTTTGGTTCACATGTTACTGCTCCTCGCTGCTGTGCTTCCCAAAATCAGTTTAACAAGATGATGTAATGTATAATTAAATGTAACTCACTGAACTGTATTTTGTTTACTCTCCTTTTATTTTATGTGTGTATGTGTATCTGTATGTATATATGTATATATATGTGCATGTGTGTATATGTGTATGGATGTATATATTCTTCTTTATGCTATTGTTAGGTATCATCATTATCTTATTTAATTACTGTAAGTATGTTTTTTATTATTATTATTTTTTTTTTAATCTTTTGACTATTGTAGCTTCTTCAATGTTTCTGGGGGAGGGGGGAGGGGCGGGGTTCTTTGTATTTATTTATACAATGAGAATTGCTTATTCTGATGACTGATGAAAATCATAAATAAAACTGGAAGTGTGACTGCCCTCTATGGGTTGAAACCTGGCTATTACAATCACATTTTGGCTTCTGAAGTCACTGTTGGCTCCGCCCCTTCTATAAAAACTAGCACCTGTGGACTCTACAATCTGTGGTGAGTGGGTGGGATTGAGAGATTTGTGAATAGAGGTATAGGCTGCGTCCCGGTACCCACACTTGCGCGCCCGAGGGCGCGAGCGCGTAGGTTGTCCCAATCTTACAGAGTGCGATTTAGCTCCGCCCACTATGCGCCCCTAATGCACACCTGTGTGAAGCGTGCATGCAAATGGACGTTGATGAAGGGAAACACCCTTAAGTCCTTTAGTCATGGAACGCAACCTGAATTCATATGATCTGTGATCAGCCCAAAAATCATGATCGTGTAAAGCCTAACTGATCTACTGGTAGCTGTAATACAGGTAGATTTCCATCTGGATTTCCAGACTACCAAGTAACAGCTTGCTATAAATATGAATGTGTGTCAAATCTAACACTTTGCACACCTTTCAGCACTTGTTCCCTTACACACATTACATCCAAAGTGCACTTAAATGAAGTGCACCCTTTGTGGAAGTCTGCAGGGCGTAGTGTGGGTATTGGGACACAGCGGTATAGTAAGTATTGAGTAGGTAGTTAGCTTAGCATAGACTGGGAGTGTCTTAACTGCTCCATAATCAAGGCAGTCCAAAACCTCACAGGGTTCAGTTACACTTGCGGATGGTGCCATGAGATGGAAGAGACAACCAACAAAAGCTGTGTGACAGGTGCAACTTAAATATTTCACTTTAACATGGTGAACAAAGTAAAAAAGCCTAGATTTAGGTGTTTGTGTACATCTTACTTTCAAAGAGTTGGACCTCTTTTCTTGAAGGCTGCTAATGATGGATCGGATCTTTCTCGACAGTGGGTTGTCCACCTCTGGGAGTGTACTCTGAAACAAAGCAGATTTATAGTGATGACAATGGGGCAGACGAGACTTGGTGTGTCATCCTCTGAAATAATGTTTCCTTGTCCTTGTTTATAAGATTATAGAACTTTTCTTCCGACAGGCTTTGGTCAAATACAGTAGCAAGAATATGTGTGTAATCCAAACCACCAAACACTAAACTACATTCTAATTAGAAACAAGTGTGCTGGGTTCTGACCATGTGTCCCTGCAGGTGTGAGATGGAGGGCACGTTGAAGATTTTCTGGGCGTGGTCGGGTGAAATGGCTTGTCCCAGCCACAGGAACATGACGTGTCCGTTTTCCAGCAGGAAGATTCCAGACTCACAGAGACGTTCCTCTGAGCATCGCACTGGAGCTGGTGGTTCCTCACTGTTAGCATCCATGCTATGCTGGAATACATACAGACCAGAATACAGTATATATTACCATTTTATTGATTATCTCTGGTCTTTGGAGAGAGCAGACGTGTTTTCATTCGCTCCGATAACACGACCTTGGCTACAGCTGGCTACAGCTGAACAGCCTGAAAAATTGGGCCCAAGACTGAAGGAAAATGGTGAAAAAACCACAGGGAGGCCCTTCAGAACCCAATTCGGGTTTGGAAGAGGTCAAGGAGATGATACGCGAGGGTCTACGAAACCTATCTGCCGAGATAAAGTTGTTGGAAAAGACGCTGGAAAACTCACTGGAAAACCTACAAAGCGAAGCAAAGGTACTGAAAGAAAAGAACGAAAGAAATGCTGAAGAGATAAAATTGTTGAATGCCAGGGTTGAACAGCTGGAACAAAAGGAAAGGGAGAAAGATGTCATCATCACAGGCCTAAAGATAAAACCCAGGAGTTACGCGAGTGACGAAGAAACAAAATCGATTGAACAACAGGTCATTGACTTCCTGGAGTCGAAGGACATTGTCCTGAACCCTGACAACATCAACTCCTGCCATCTCCTGCCAAAGAAAAATGATAACAGAGCTGTAAAAATAACCTTCACGAATATGAAATTCAAAGGAGAACTACTGAAGCAAGGAAGAAAGCTGAAGGAAACGAAGGTTTTTATTAATGAAAGCCTGACAAAAAAAAATGCAAGCATCGCATGGAAGGCACACCAAATAAAAAAAGGAGGAAAGATTCTAAAAACGTGGACAAGGAACTGCAGAATTTACATCACACCACTGGGAGAAGAGAACGGAAAACCAATCCTCATCAAAACGATGGAAGACTTGGGAAAATAGGAAGGATCCACCTAAACAACAACATTACTGATGGGAATCATGGATATGGACCCAGATCTATATAAACACTGGAAACAAAACTCAGACTGTGATTATTTTACGGAGACTGAATTAAATGTGGAAACCAAGAGTAAAAAAGGTCTGTCATTTATTCATTTCAATTGCTAGGTGGTGGGGTGATTAAGGATTACATTAAATTTAAATTCAAAGTGTTTATTGTCATATGTGCAGTTAGAAACACGTTTTCCTGTACAATGAAATTACTACCTTGCTTATGAACTAAGATATAATAATGTGTTTATACAAGTTAAATCTAACAGTGGAAAATACAACACTGCCAATAGAACTAACAACAGCTGGATTAACCTTGATGTAGAGACAAAACAAGCTGCAAACTTGTGTGTCCAAAAGAGACATTCCCGAGTGGTGACATTATGGATGAAAAGGGAAAAAAACTTCCAAACACCTTCGAAAGAGGAACTATTCTTGCACTGGAGGAATGCTAACAACGTCTGACAGGGAACAAGGCCAACACGAACAACGATAGAGAGGAGGAGGAAAAAAAAAAAGACAACACTGACTACAGATGAGAATACACAAAAAAGGACTGTTCAGAACAACTCAAGAATGTTTGACCAGAGAGACATGTAAACCCATGTAAATTTGCGATGGTAAAACAAGGGATGGGACCCAAATAAGCAAACTGCTTCTCTCGTCTCCTTTTTCGGCATGTACAAAAAAAAAAAAAAATGTTAAAAAAAAAAAAAAAAGTGAATGTAACCATGTCGGAAATAAACTGAATAAATAAATAAAAATAAAAATTGATAGCAATAGACAGGATTGGGGTCAATTATTAGAATCGTAATCACGTAATTTATAATTAATTACAATGCTGACACGATTATGATCGTAATTAATAAAAAAATAAATAAATTGAAAAAATCGTAATCCGAACTAAAAAAAACGTAGTTCAGAAAATTGACTGTAATTGTAATTGCCGTAGAAATTCTCCAAAAACTGTCATTTACAATTTAATTAAACGCAAACCTGTGGAACCATGTTACAGTTCTATGGCCTTACACATACGTATTTAACAATTATTAAAATATGTTTCATATCAAGTTCTGTCAGTTCTCTTCAGGGTCGTTTTACCATTTTAAAAATAATTTGGTGTATACTGACAGGAAAAAAGCCTCAGATGCCCGCACCAAAAATATGAATACAAATATTTTCACGGATTAGGAATCCTAACAAGGTAACCAAGAGATGCAAATTGGATGATAGATAAAACATTTTTTAGAATCATTTACAGCGTGGCCATCATAAGAGATGCTAACAGAAAGCTAACACAAGAGAAAGGTTAAGTTATATGGGGTTATTTATTAAAGGCAGAGCAATTGTGATTAATTAAATTTGAACTTTAGGAATTGAGAATGTAATTGTAATTGAGTTTCAGGGAAATTGTAATTGGGAAAAAAACGTTTGTCACCATAATTGCAGCGGTATAAAGAGTACTGATGTTTCCTACTCAAGTAGTAGCACTGTTACTTGATTGAAATTCAACTGAAAAGTAGTTGTAACTTAATTTATTTTCCACAAAGGCATCTGTATAAAATAAAACGTTTGTCAAAATGTACTATTATTTTTTTAAACAAAATAGCACAAATTAATTCAATTCAAAATAAAAAAAAATTTCTCAGGCTCCAAGTATAGAAAAATGATCAACTCTAAAGCTGAGATAATAACCAGCACTCAATGCTGTTTTGGTGCCGTACATTACGTTTAATCTGATTGGTCGGCTATGATGTGATGCATTTAATTGTCTGGTCATTTAATTTTTTGGAGTTTCACAAAGAAATATAATTTAATCACTAACAGTTGGGTGTAGAAATGTAACAAATTACGGTACTTGGCTTCTTTTAAAATGTACTTAAGTACAAGTAAAATGACTGATTTAGTACCTATAAAAGCAACTCAACTACAGTAATGTTAGTACTTGTAATCTGTTACTTTCACCTCTAATTAGGGGGCCAAGCCCGCGGGACCAGGGAACCGGCACGCACACATCACACACAACTCATCTGCTTCTGCTTCTGTGGTTCTGCAGCGGCACATACTTTACTTTTCTGACTCAAAATCACAATAGCCGCTTAAAAAGCCATGTGTTTTACTGTAGTGTGCAGTTTTTTGGCTGAAAACAATAATAAATGTGTAGATAGCGTCTACAGACACGCCTACTCATGAAGCGAGGCAAACACTGTCTATCAGTCAGCTCTGCATGCGGGTTCTTAAGGAGGACCGACAGGCAACACTGCAGCATCATTGCTTGTCTGAGGCTTGAGGATTAACGCAACCTTAAAAATACCAGTAACAGGGCTGATAAGGATGTAGCTTGTCGGTACCAAAAAAAAAAAATTGCAGCCTTTGCGATTAGAAAATCGCGTTTTATGATGTCGCGAGAATACCACAAACGCGATTTAATCGTTCAGCCTTACTCACCAGTGGGATGAGGCGTGGGTAAAGCATCAGCTGTGTGTCCTCTACACCAAGTGACATCACCAGCAGCCTCTGGTGAGCCCTGTCGTCTGTAGGGAGCTCCGTGCTGCCCACGAGAGGAGCCGTTTTCATCAAGCTGTTCATGTAGACTGGGAACACCTTCATGGCATCAGGTAAGATCAGCTGCCATAGAACACACACACAGAGGAGCCAAACATTAGGATTCATTATAAAAATCTTCTACTGTGTCCAACTAATTTCCTGTTCAGGTGTTTGTCCTGAGCTGACCTGGGAAGCAGCAGAAGGACCGGCACAGTTCTTCTTGTAGCAGGCCAGCATGTGAGCCGTCTGGCTGACCAGGATCTCTCGCACAGTCTTGATTGGCTGGTTCAAAATGGCACGATAAGCTGGGAAAACACAAGCAAACGTTTAGACCATAAAAGGCTGTCGTGGAACGAGGTTAGAAAAAGGTGAAGGGGAGTTAAGGGGATAAATAACTGCTGGTGGGTAATACTGGTCTGACTGGAGCACAGATAGCGTCTCCTGCTCCTGGGAAGCATGTGGAACTGATTCTAACATCTACTTCTGCCCATCAGTTATTGAGTAACGCTCAAGTTTCAAGTGAATCATGAGGTGAATTGAGCAAAGGTCGGATCATATGCAGCCTTAAATAACAGCTTTTAATGATGTAAGATGGCATCGATCCAAACACAAATCCTCCCTCTGACAGATTTAAAGACACCCTGTGAATGTGATGAACACAAAAGGACACTAACCTGATTTGGCAAAGAAGTTGATGAGTGAGTCAGTCTCACTGCTCCTGTAGACCTCAGAAAGCTGTGAGCTACAGTTCAGACTCAGGTTGTGGATGCGCAGACGTCTCTGTCCACTGATGGTGGTGTAGAGCAAAGCACACTGGGAAACAAAGGAAAAAAGGTAGGTGAGAACTTGTAGATCCAACATTTTGACATCAGGATGTTGTTCCTTTTGTAATCAGTCCCGTTGTAATAATTGATGCACACTTGGACACAAAAGGGACTTGTTTAACGTGCACGCCTGTTTAGTGACCCCACGGTGGTTAGAGTAACTGCAGCCATCAGCCAAGCCGCTGCAGGGGCGCGCATCAGCTGTTTAGCAATAGAAAAATATAAAATGAAATAAAATTATGACTGCGGGTCCCACATAATACCTCATTTAAATTTGAAAAGCACTTCATTGAATCAGTCTTTTACATAAAATGTCATTTCTTGTCTATACAGTGTCTGTGAGTATGTATTAGTGGAGGACCCATATCAAGCATGAGTCACTCTCTAACTCAATTCATCATGACCCTTTACTAATTCAACAAATATCTTCATTTGTTCTAAGAACCCGAACGGCATAGTGTTTGAGGTTTATTTCAGGCTGTTTTGGGGCCTTCATGCATATTGATGAACGTAGGCGTGTCTGTAGAGGCTGACTAAAGTTTTTCCGCTCATTTTTCAGAAAAGGGCAGAGCAGCAGCTCAAAGAGCAGGATTAGTGAGGATTGCTCAGAGATGCAGGATGGAAACCCAGTAATAATTTGAGGGTGTTTTTGACAAGGAAATAACATTGTAGCGTGATATAGGAACTTTAAAGTAGGCAGTAACAAAGTAAAGGAAGTGAAAGCTTTTTTTCACAAAATTTGGCCCTCAGAGAGTTATACATTTCAAAATTTACAAAACATACGACACTCGCGCCAGTGGAGCTTGCGATCCCCCTATGCTGTGAGAAAATCCTGGTGAGAACCCTGGACGGTGATAAAGTGGGTACCTGAATGAGCGCCCCGCTCTCCACGCTGAGCGTGTCATCGTGCTTGAACTCCACCGTCACGGCCTTGTCACAATCCACCGCCGCCATCTCCACATCTGTGGTGTTGTTCATGTGAATGGCGCCGTAGAAGTCTGTTGCTCTGAAGCCTAAGGAAAACACCGCAGAGCAGTTTGGATCACTTATGAGTTTTTATGACACATTAAAACACCAAATCCCTGAGAAATCAGTTCTTCTCACCTGTACTGGTGCGAACTCGCATCACGGCCTCAAATCCAATGCTTTTCTGCACATCTTTCCTCAGATCTCTCAGGAAATGTTCCCCGTCTTTTGCCATCTGTGATAATGTCCAGCAGAGAGAAGCATTTCACCAACAAAGTTAAAACAAGTCTATTAGTGTTTAATTCTGTGTGAGTTTGCTGATATTTTACTTTTTTGTACAGTTTGTCCTCTGGAACGTCTTATTTAATTCAATTCAACTTTATCCATATAATGCAAATTACAACAAAGTCATCTCAATAATTATTAAATAGATAAATACACTGTAGTTCACTGGTTCCCCATTTTGATATCACAAATTTCTGGAATTTCTTTATCAGTTTATGATAAAGTTTGTGCACTGATCCTTTCGACGACAATATAACACATTGACAAAATGCACCAACTCTGATATATTTTTTTTTCAACTAGATGTATATTTGAGAAAGTGAAAGTATAGAATACAGATGTTTGAGATAATTTATTATTGTTTTAATTTGAAAAAGAATAATTTAAAAATAAAGAAAAAATAATTATTTCAATAGGTAATTACTAAGGATGTAAGAAAAAAATCGATTTGGTGATGTATCGCGACATTTCACTGCATGATTATCTTACCAATTCAAAAAAAAATGTCCAATTACATTTTTTTTAATCATGTTTTTAAATTTAATTATTAAACTACCTCAGGAGTTTATTGCACTTCATTTCCTAAAAACATCGTATTGTTTAGTATCGGGATATACAGTATCGTATTGTGACATGCAAGTCGTGCATCATGGCAATGCACACCCCTAGTAATTATTAGATATTTCAGGCGACCCCTTTTTTGACCCCAAGGTTGAAAACCACTGCTGTAGTTCATCGTTATGACTGAAGATATTCTATGTCAGTAGTCCTGTACATTATAGGCGGGCAGACTCTGTGCAATTTTTTTCAATCGTTGTACTCAGCTCCAGCTCAAATTTCGTGATTCAATTGCAGAGTCAGACTGTTCACGATTCATGTTCTCACACTATACGGACCAACACTCTGACACACTGTACGTCCATACACGACACGTCTGGGTCTTGTTACCGGGAATGCAACAAACAAATTAGAAGAAGAACTCTGAAGCGTCGCCATAAAAACAAAAGAAGAAGAAGAACCCAGAAGTGGAGAGACACTCGGGAATCTCAGCAAAAAGAGCTTTAAAAAATAAATGGCGGCAATGTGATGGATCAGGAACTGCCTGGACAGACGTGGGAAGTACGGTCCGTCAATTTTACAGCAGTCCTATGGTGTTCGTGCATGCGCAGTGAGAGAGTTGAGATAAGCCGGTCCGTGGCACTGCTTCAACAGTGCGATACCCTCACGAGGAGCGACTAGATTATGTGTCGTGAGGTGTTACTGCTTCTTGTGACCCCGTGTATAATGCACGATGCACAACACATGATTTAGCCCAAAAATAGACGCATGTGTCAAAAATCAGCTAAAAATGGGCCAAAAATCGCACAGTGTATGCCCGCCTTTACGTCAGCGCCCATGACTGTCTGGTGTCTGAATTCAGTAACTTTGTGTAGTGGAAAATAATGTCTGCTTGCTGATCAACGAACCAGGAAGTTGTTGTACTTGTAGACGGAGCCACCAGTGTGTGAAGTGACATCGGCCATGCTGGCCAAGTCCACGTACTGGCTGGGAAAGAGGAAGAGATCCACGCAGCAGCCAGTCAGCACGCAGTCTTTGGACAGCTGCTCGTAAACACTTTTCTGAGGCTGGAACAGAGTCTGTGGGAGGAGGAAACATACAGAAAATCAGCTTAAAAGACACTTAAGGTATCACACACAATGTACCATTAAAGTTCAACTATTGTAATAAGTTTTTGTAGAAGGGAAATAAATGATTAAATAAGGTATTTTCGTAGAAATGAGCACTAAATGTAGATCTTTTTTTTTTTTACTTTCTCTTTCTCTGTGTTGACCAGCTTTTTGTCGTCCCTGTTTTTTAGTCGACCTGGAGCGTCAGCTGTGGGCATGGACGAGTGGAAGATGAAGAGTTTTCCACTACATTCTGCAGCCTGGAAGAAGAAGAAGAAGAAGAAGAGCATCTCTTTAAAGTGTGTAATGTAATGTCTTTCTCCATACTATAATCATGAGGTAATGTCTTTAATGCCAGCAAACAACCTAAAACTATTCCCTACCAATGACTCAGATAATGATAAGAGAGTCTCTGATAAAGTATCACTGTTGAGTAACATCACAACTGTTTTCAATTAAATGCTGTGTCGACTGTTTTTCCTTCAGTGCGAGCCAAAACGTTGAGCACTGGGGGAGTTTTAGTTAAGATTATTTTAGCTGAAACATATCAGGGGATAAAAAGAAAACTGTTGATTGATGGGTTAAAAAAAACAAACTGCTCAGTGCAGTTGTGGGTAAGACACATATTTGGGAAATATTTGAACTGAAATAATATTGGGAGGAAAGATTTATACAGAGATAATCATTTTGTGGAAAATACTGCTGTGTGTTTTGGCTGCAATAAATGTGATTATAACTTAAAATGACAACATTAAGAAATGAAAATGGTGATGGAGGTACGGAAGAGGATTAAGGCCACTGAAGAAAAACAAAACGTGGAAGTAGTGGAAGGGGAAAAAAAAAAATCACTTTTTAAAATTATATGGTTATCTTTTTTTGGTCAGTTTTTTTCGTCTTAATCTTTTATTTGTCTTGATTTTTTTTTTTTTTTTTTTTTTTTTTGATTATTCATTTATTTAGTCTTGATTTTTGTTTTTTTGTAGTCTTAAGACTAAAAAGAAGAAACAAAAAAAAGATTAAGGCTAAAAGAAAAACCAGGCAAAACAATCAAGGCTACAAGAAGAAAAAAAATCAAGACAAAAAAAAAAGATTGAGACAAAAAAAAATTAATACAAAAAAAAAAACAGACTAAAGACTTGAGACGAAAAGGAAAAAAAAAAAATCAAGACTCCAGTGGCCCTAATCCTCTTCCGTATGGAGGTGATGAACTGAGATCTTTTTTTCAAATTTTCTCTTTAACTAATACACGTTTTTCCAGCAGGTGGCACAACTGAGTTTTGACACGTTGTAAGCTAACCTTAAAGGCCTCCACGCCAGCCTGGATGACAGGAGCAAAGACCGTCTCGCTCTCATTGGTGTCTGCAAACATGTCTGGGATCTGGCCCAGCAGGCTGAGAACAGGAAAGAGAAGGTCATGCATTAAACAGACACCACTCATCTCCTGTCTTTGGTTTCCTACCAAAACTCAAGTAACAGACAAAAATGTCCTTTTGAAAGGGTTATGTTAAGAGTTTTTGGAACAATGTGAACATTAATCATACTTGGCGATAACAGCACTTGATTCTTGGTAGTTTACAAGAAAGCCGTCGAGCAGTGGAATGAACATCTCCGCCGTGTCCGACACCACCATCATCTGCGGCTGAGCCAGGGAGCTTTTCACATTGTAGAAGTGGAGGACTTTGTTGTAGGTGACAAAGCCAACTTTGATTGGTGAGTTCTCCATGCCTTCCTCTCTATTAGTGGGAGAAAAAAACCCAAAAAAACAACAATAGACTTAAGGATATTTACATTAAACTACATTGTCTTCCAAATTATCGACAGGAACAAAGTAAATTGATTTAATTTTCTAGTTTTCTTCCTTTGTCCTTTACTACTAGCAAGTGTTCCCTGGTAAAGTATCCGACTCCTGTTCCTACATTGGGAGTTTTTAACCTTTAACTGCAAGAAGAAATACATCCATAAACCTTTCAGACATTTACTAGAACATTTATGACTTCTAAGCCATCGAGTTCAGTTGAATTTAAGGGCATTCCTTTCAAAGATCATGTTTAGTAACGATTCAGCAATCTGACAAGTGCTGTTTGCTTAACTGATCCAACGAAGCAGATTTATTAGGAGTCTCTCTCATAACACGACAAAAATGACTTATTTACAACCTAGGTTCTACACCTGCATTTACTTAAATAATAAGAAACCTCTTTTTCTGTATTCCTACAAATACAAATGAACATTGGCTTAAATTTAGCACAGAAAACAAGCTGAAAACAGACTAAAATGGATTTATTGTTGCTGGCAGTGAGTGAGGAGAGGTATGAAGTTATTTCAGTAGATGTGTATCCACTTTTCCATGAGGAATCTCTCTGTGATGCAACCTAACGTAAAAATAGTTGTTTAATGTGAACAAACAGCTGATTGGCTCCTTTACAAATCAGGAAAAGCTTTTTTTCCAATGCACGTGTCTTTTTGGGTTCCATCCATAAAGTCAGCAAAATGATGGTCCATTGTTCTATGAATCTGTGATAACCACATGTATTTATTTATCTGAATAATATCCACTGTTATCCAGAAGGTTTATTATTATTTGTGCCATAGTATATAGTCATCTTAAAGATGTAAATCCTTGTTTTAATCAGAAATAAAATGAGTTAAAAGTGGTAAAAAAGGATTCAAAGTGTCAATATTGGCTTAAAAGAGGCAGAAACTGGCAAATAATGGGCATGAAAAATCGTGAATGTGGTTAATATGGCAAAAATAACCATGAAAAATGGTGAAAAGTAGGGATGTAACGATTCACTCAACTCCCGATACCATTCCATTCATGATACTGGGTTCATGACACAATTCTCTCACGATTCATTTTACAAAATGGGACTGTACATAAATGACTGAAAAATATTCCTTTATTTTTTTGGGGAAAATACTATATTGTTTTCCTTTTATTTTTCATTGTCAAAAGAATCCCTTGACGATTCAAAACAATACAATTTAACTAAAAATAAATCTTGAAAGAAATAAAGGAATAATACAAATGAAGAAGAAGCCTATTAATTTAAATTCTGGTTCTATGTAAACAATACAAAACTGCATTATAGTTCTTTTTCTTTTTAAAAGTGCGACCTAAAATGTATTTTGTGTCTTAACAATTTGACTTAAAAAAAAAAAGCATTGTATTTACGTCAGATATTTGTTTGAACCAGCAGAGGGCGCTGGTAACCCAGTGGTCGGTTGGGATGCAGCTATTCTGTGCAGTGAAGAAGAGATGCTATGCGAGCAGACAGAGCTAATAGAAAAACGTGACTTTTACAGATATTCACGTATATTACAGATATTCTTTCGGTGCTAAAGGGGTAAGGAATCATTTATGAACATGTTTAAGAATAGAAGGCGGCCAGAAAGAAAGTATGATCAGATTTTGCCGGCCGCCAACACTTCTGGACAAGAGGATATATAATATGTTTAAAAAAAGTACTGCGATTCAATTTTCACAGCATCGATGTGAATCTTGATACCTATGAATCGAATTTTACCTGCCTTACGATTAATCGTTACATCCCTAGTGAAAAGAGATTGAAAGTGACAATAATGGGTCAACAAATGCAACATTATGTGGGAAAAGTGGTGGAAAGGGTTTGTAAGTGCCGAAAATGTCTTGAAAGTGGAAAAAATGTGCAGAAAAGGCATTGAAATCTGATGGATAAGTGGCAGAAACTGGAGTAATGTAGCAAAAAAGCATTAAAAGGAGCAAAAATATGACATGAAAAAGTGATGAAAAAAGGTTAAAATATGGCTAGTTTGGTGTAGTTGCAGAAAAAGGGTTAAAATAAGCATTTTTAGTTTCTTGAAGGCATCTGGCGACCCCCTGACAGTGTCTCGTGACCCCAAGGTTGAGAACCCCTGCTTTAAACAAATCAGAGTTCACGTCGGTTTCAGTGAAAGCAGCTGAATGTGGGAAAAAGTAACGTCAATGGTGAATGTACTGTATATATTCTACTGGTCTAATGTGAAAGAGATACAGCACTGAAGAAGATAGTGTTATCTTCATGCCATTAGTCTTATACCTGGGCAGCTTCTCCAGCAGAGTCTTCAGCTCCTCACATATCATTTTGACCAGGCCACTTTTGATATTGTTGTAGGACACGTCGATCATAAAGATGTAGGCGGGAGGATTCGGAGGGTGGTTTTTCTGCAGGGAAAAGGACAGAGTTGATATTTTGACATCTTTCCACATAGAAATAACTTCAAGATGAATGAGGAACTCAAGTTCATTATCAACTTTAAAAGTGTCCTTAAAGTTTAGCACTTAACTAAAGTATCTCAATGGCATTGCAGCTTTCATCAGCTTTCAGGTACTGAACACACGAGAACGTGACTGATGGAAGTTTAGAAGACTGTTGAAGACTGTTTCTTCAACGGAAACAGCCATAACAGAACACTCACTGTGGAGCCTGTGTTTAGTATTTGTTTAAAGGTCCTCATAGTAAATGTGGCCTCGTTGAGTGACTCAGCTTTTCCAGCTCACTTTGAATAGAATAACACTAGCAAAGACTTGGGTGAGAGCCATCTGTGTTCTGGTGATCAGTATTTACCAGTGGTTACCAAAAGTTGTGTAAGAAAAAATAGATTTTATCGCAATATTTCAGAGCGCGATTATCGTATTGATCCAAAAAAATTTCCAAATTTGTTTTTTTAATCGTGTTTTTTAACAACAACAAAAAAAAAAAAAACATTTAATTGCGCTATCATATACAGTATATATAGCACGTAAACGCCCAGTCACTGGGTGTCAGTGAAGTACATCAGACCTTGTTGCACTTTATTTTCTTAAAACATACTGAGCACTTTTATAAATGTACGTGGTTACTGTTTTTTTTTTTTTTTTTTTTTTTTTCGATTCAGAATTTGTTGTAGAAGCAAAATTTTAAACTTTTTTTGAAAAACGAAATTTGACAGTTTGATAAACATACCACTTGTTTTTGATATTGGTACTGGAATTACAGTTAGTTACCATTTCCTTGTTGTCACAAATTAAAAAAAAAAAGAAGAAATAAATTGTATTTCATACCATTTTGTACTTGTAAAGGTGAAATTTATAATTATTGATTTTGCCATATATCACAATGCATATCGTATTGTTTAGTATCGGGATATATTGCATCATGACATGCAAATTGTGAATTCTACTTTATCTTATCGTCACATTCATGGCAATGCACACCCCTACTTCCAAAACCTTTTGCCTTTGTACCACCAAACTTTTTTCTCCAAATCACAGCACACTCCAATATCATAAAGTACGACCAATATTTGTTGCATACAGTTGCTGGAGACAATAATTTTTTATTAGATACATTTAAAGTGTAGCCTCATCAATCAATATATGGAAAAAAAAAAGATGTAAAAAGGTACAAATTGCCATTCAAAAGTTTGTTTTTATCTCCACTGTTCATTGAGATTGATGGAAACATTTTGCATGTTGCATTATGGGATATGGAGTCCAGTAGACGGATGCAAAAAAAAAAAACTGCCAAAGGAACTTCCTAATACATTTCCTGTGTTTTCACGCACTGAACGTTGTGGGAAAAACAACAGCGGATGTTTATTTTACAGTTTACACGGAAACATCCGAATCCAGATAAAATTGAAAGTCTCGAGGCGTATGGTGATATCACAGGGAATACAAAAACATGTCAAGCCAATCACTTTCCTCCTCGTCTGGCCAAGAAACACAAGAAATCACAGCAAGAAAGAAGTGAAAAACCACTTCTATGCATCAGTCTACAGGACTCCACTTCCCAGAATGCAATTCATGAATGTTTATAATAGAATAGGATGCTTTTATTGTCATTATACGCGATGTACAGCAAAATTAAGAGACAACTCTTGTGGTACAAGATACAAATAAGATTAGAAAGCAGAGATCAAAGCTAAATTTCAAGCTGCAATTTCAAACTTTTACCTTATTTCCCCTAAAAAAAAGCCTTTGATTTATAGATCTGTGAGGGCTACGCTATATTTTCATTTTATTGTGTCAGCAGGCTCCCCAGTAATAAGCAATTCTATTATTTTTTAAAAAAAAATATTTTCTTGACATTTTATGTTCTGTGAGCTGCCAGGTGTAAGCCCCTCCCAATTGTGCACACATGATTCTTTTAATGACACAAACCTGTCTCTCTGGGTGAACTGGGACAATGGAAGTGCTTGTTTAGCAGCTGCAATGGAAAGAGTTATTTACCCTCAACCGGGACAGAACTTTGACGTGCAAAGTCTCATTACAGCTGGTAAGTACCCCGAAATATAGCCACGAGGTTCAGATAAACTTCTGTTTATTCAAATGTAAATGGGAAACGTGGACTTAATCATTGTTTTGCGTGGAAATTTAAGTTGAATGCAATTCTTTTTCATTTATTTGTAAAGTTTGGGAAATTGTTATTTGTTTAATAGGCAATTCAAGGAGTGAAGCTTATTTCAGGTGCCATGGCAACTGTGTATTTAAATCTACATTTGGTTAATCATGTAAAATACAAACAAGTTCAGATAAAATGGCTAAAAGTAGTTGTTTAAACAAACATGATCTGAGGGTCACATGATTAACATTAATGTCGGCATTAGATTACCTAATGACTCAATCAAAGCATTAACACAGGAAACGGCAAGGCTTTTGTGTGTTTCTGTTGCTCTTTTGTGTAGTTTTTTTCAATATTTTGTGGGTTTTATTGAGTCACGTTGTGTGTATGTTTATCTTTTGTGTGAGTAATTTTTTTGTGTTTCTCTTGGTATTTTGTAAACTTTTCTCTCATTTTCTGTGTTTTTGTTGTCCTTTTGTGTGTTTCTGTTGTTGTTGTGTGTTTTTTTTTGTTGTCAGTGTATGTGCGTACATTTGTTGTCCTTTTAAATTATTTTTTGTGTATTTGGTGTAATTTTTAATATTTTTCTTGTTATGTTGTACATTTGTCTCTCATTTTGTGTGTTTTCATTTGTCGTTTTGTTTGTTTTTGGGATCACTTTGTGTGTATGTTAATCTTTTGTGTTTTTGGAGTCATTTTTTGTGTTCCTCTTGTACTTTTAAATAGTAGTTTAGAAATGATCTACATTGCTTAAAAAATGCTGTGGTTTCAAACTGTTTAAAAAAATACCTGGGTAAAAGTATATTAATACGTTAACTTACTTTTAACTCTATCTGATTTTGTTTAAAATGTGCATAAAAAGAATGATAATTACAAATATTTGATTTGTTTCTTTGGTAAGACTAGGCAAATAAATTCTATACACACGTCAAATACTGTCAAAATGTGGTTGTTAAAATGCAAGTAAATGTGCTTACCGACAAATAATACTTTGAATAAAATTAAATAAGTAATTGAAGGTCTGGTTCTTTGCGTGAAATCCACTTAACACTTGACATTTTGGCTTTTAATTTGTTTTCCAAAAAGTTTTATTCTTCTGCAAAATACATCTTAGGGCCAAATGTACCTTATTTAAAGAAAAGCCTTATAAAATGCCAAAATGTTTAATGCCGTTTTCACCAAACCTCTTTAGTAACCTCATGTACCCCTGGTTCTGACTCACGTGATATTATCTCATTCAGAGAGTGATGTGTCAGTGATGTGACCAAACTCCCCCTGCACTGTGCCTTTAGAAACCCAGTGCAAGGGTAATTTGTTGCATTTACCTTGCAGTAATCAATGGTAGCTTCAAACTCATAGGACCCAAGGGACAGCTCTGGCCTCTGATAGAGGTCCACTCTCCGCCCCAGGTGGTCCAGATGTTGGAAATAGGAATCTGGCACTGTAGGGGGAAAAAAGAGGAAAGAAAGTCAGAGGAAAATAAATCTTCACACTTTTTTTTTTTCCCCAACGCACGTGTCGACTTTGTTGTTGTGTACTTTAAACCAGTGGTTCTCAACCTTTTCAGCCCACGACCCCTATAATAAAGGTGCCTGAGAATCTGTAATACAGTAACTACCTTTATTTATTTATCTAAAAAATATCCACCATTATCCAGGAAGTTTATTGTTATTTACACCATAGTATATAGTCATTTTAAAGATGTAAATCCTTGTTTTAATCAGAAATAAAAATGGGTTAAAAGTAAGTAAGTAAGTAATATTTATTTATATAGCAACTTTTACAGACAGAAGTCACAAAGTGCTTCACAATACATACAGTGCATACAATACAATACAAATTACAGTTACAGTCACAAGAATATGATGGTCATAAAACAACCCTTTATCACTGGAATTTAAAATGTTTTCTGAAACAAATAGGTTTTCAGTTGGCTCTTAAAAGCATCAACGGAATCAAGCAAACGCAAGGAAAACGGAAGATCATTCCAGAGCGTTGGCGCGACCGCCTGGAAGGAGCGATCTCCTCTGGTCTTGTAACGGGAAGTGATCAAAAATGGTGGAAAAAGTGGTGAAATAGGATTATAAAACCACAGAAATTGGTTAAAAGTTGCAAATTAGAGTGGTCAAAAACAGACAGAAAAAGTGGTAAAAAAGGGTTCAAAGTGTCAATATTGGCTTAAAAGTAGCAGAAATGGGGGGGGGGGGGGGGGGGGGTTAAAAAGTATAAACAATAAATCTATACTGGAAAATAATAAACAAATCGTTAATGTGATTAAATTGGCAAAAAAAAAGCATGAAATATGGTGAAAAGGGGTTAAAGGTGACAACAATGGGTCAACAACATATGTGACATAATATGTATGTGCTGAAAATGTCTTGAAAGTGGGAAAAAGCCACTGAAATTAAATGGAGAAGTGGCAGAAATTGGAGTAATGTAGCAAAAATGTATTAAAAGGGGCAAAAATATGGCAAAAAAAAAAGCGTTGAAAATACGTTAAAATAATTCAAGTTTGGTGTAGTTGCAGAAAAAGGGTAAAAATAAGCAAAAATGGGCTCAAATCATATATTATAGTTAACTTAATTTATATTTTATTCCAATTTTACATTTACTTTGTGCAGTCCTCTTACCTTCATTAACACAGCTGCAGAAGCCGCACTGAAAGCGGCGCCCGCCGTCGATAAACTGCATGAAGGGACACATGTAGGCCTTACAGCGATTGCATCGCACTGGGCCGCTGTCGCCATGGTTCACCACACACAGAGGAGTCTGCACACAGTCATATACACAGAATTAGAGTAGCTGTTAACAGCAGCCTCAAGTATAAATCAAACCCTCCCATAAAACAAAAAGATCCACAGAACATTTCCTTACAAGGAGAGTGATGAAGCTGTGATTAGATTATAAAAATAACAATATACTTTAGTTCAACATGTTCTCTGTGCATACTTATAATTTTAATACATCTATGTGTATAGATTTACACAAATTAAATCCCCAATCTGAGTAATTCTTAACTCACTGCTGGAAAAAATGTTAATTCAAACTCAAAGGTTTGTATTTTGTTTTAATAAGTTTGTCATTTTTACTGATATAGCAAAGGTAATATAAGAAATAATCCAATAAAACATTAAAACATGACAACAAAAATATCCCCAAAAAAAACATAAATACACAAAACAACAACAAAGATGCATATAGCGACAACAAAAAAGACGCCAAAATAACTAGAAATACACAAAACGACAAAAAACACACAAAATTACAGAAAAATACATAAAAAGACAAAAAAAATACACTAAATGACTAAAAAAATATGCAAAACAACAAAAATACACAAAGTAACTCTATAAATACACCCAAAGATAAACATTTGATCATTTTCAAATAGACAAAAACAAATCTATCTGGATTTCTTTAGTATTAAGATGTGACTGTAGCTATTGAACCTAAAGACAGATAGAAGAGAACATAGCATTTCCTAAAAAGGCCACTTGGTGTGTTGGAGTAGAGTGAGTGAGGAGATGAGGTCATACTAGCGTCTGGATACGGACACAGACCACGCAGGATCCAAAAGAAGGGCTTTCACAGCACTAATTCTTATCAACACTCATTTATTCATAATAACGTTAACTTCACCGCAATTTAAAAAAATGTCAGTAAATCCAGTATTGAGGTGAAACCCTCTGAAGAAAATCCTAAACAGGTGTTCATGATAGACACATTTTTTAAGTGGCATACATGACAATAGCTGTGTTTCTACCACAGTTTTTTGCAAAATAATATGTTTTTAAGTATAATGCCAAGAAATCTGTTTGGTCTCCTTCTGTCTACATGTAGCGCACCATGTTTTCTTGGAGAGAAGTGGTCATGTCCACTTTCCATAGCACATTTGCGATACATTTTAATATCGAGACGTCTGAAAAACATCCTCATAAAAGCGTAAAAGCTTTGTAGAGATATTTCAGTGTTTGCTTGTTTTTTGAAATTCAGGTGTTTCCATTACTACGCGATTTAGATTTTGCACATTTCACGAGGTAATGGAAATGCAGCTAATGATAAAGTGAGACATAATGAGAGAAAATTCTACTGGCAACAAAAAAAAGATAACTATTCATCAACTATTTTAGAGAAGGGACACATTGTGGAATCCAGTTTTGTCTTATTGTCATTAAACTTGTGTTAATTATTTAAAATGTGTGAGTTTAATGTACCTCTTTCTTTGGTAGTCGGGCTAAAGGCTTGATGACAGCCGCCAGAGGCACCTGACACTGTTTGGCCAGCTCAGCCGTGCAGGGAAGGGAATAGGTGGTGCAGCGCATGAACCTGGGACTGGCATTTCCTGGAGACCCCAAAAACACAAATACCCCACTGTTAGGACATATCTTTTCTAAAGGAACACTTTAAATAAGCAGCTTTAAATGTCACCAACAATTAGAAATAATACGTTGCCAAAAAATAGAAATGTTCTTTTCCTAAAAATCAACCACAACGTGAACAATCGGATGAAGGGCCGTACCTTGGTCCTGTACTGTGAAGTCAGTGGTGACCAGAGGTGGAACTTGTCCACGGGTGTTCGTACAGAAAATCTGTCCTCCGTGTTGTACTCGATCGTCTTGGATGACTTGAGTCTAAAGCAGGTGATGTAATATATGTTATGTAAAGTTGATTACTTCAGTACATGGGAATACGTAATGATCAAAAAATATCTAGACTTCTTTAAAAAGCTTAATTTAATGGTAGCTCAAGTCGAAAAATGCAGCATGTGTGGAAATAATGTTGGACTCACTGTGCTTGGGATGGAGTCGAGGTCCATTTTTTTCTGCGGCGGTCCAGCCATGGAGGCTGGTGCTGCAGGAAAGGCTCCTGGCATGCCTGGTTGGGGCCCTGCCATGTGTCCCCCAAACTGACCTGAAAAAGACACAAAACATATGATTACAGAGTCTTAGCTGCGTAAATGCTATGTTTCAGATTGTCTGTCAGTTTTTAAGAATGCAAATGTAGTGAAGTGACATTAATAGCTGATCCATGTTGCTCAAACTGCAGAAGTAGTTTGCATGCTCCGACCAATCAGATTGGTTTGTTCAAAAGAAGAAGAAAGGACCAACACAGGGTTGGTTGACTGTCATAATACGACTATCTTGTTTTAAATGGTTTGGATGGGCTGTTATTCATTAACTTTAGCTTTTATTCTGGCTTTTATACTCTGTTCACATGTGCAAACATGTCTTAGCTGTCTGTATTGACTGCGAATCAATGATAGCAACTAGGTAAACATACTATAGTCCACTTTTATATAAACGTCGTATTTTTAGTTTAAAAAACTATAGCTAAACCCGACACAATGATGCATAAAGAAAAGTATAAAGTCCCTACACACAGCATTACATTTCTCTATTTATTTGAAAAATAGTAAAACATCAATTGTCTAGTCAAAATGCAGACCCTCACTAACATATGTAACAGATGTAACATGGTAATATTTCACCAAATGACTGTAACCTGTAAGAATTGGTGTCCAATGTTTGACATTTTGAATGAAAATTTGAAATAGGCACTAAAAAATGAAATAATGGTAAAAAGTATAACGAATAAGCCAAATAGTATATGTTTGTTAGTATTATAGACATTATCGTATTTTAACAAGATGTAGTATTTATTTTTATCATCTTCGTCTTGACGATTTTCAGTGCAGGCCGTGCCCCAGCGCCACCTATTGACAAGCACTGGTAGCTGATCAATGCCTACAGTAAAATTCAAGAATTTAATTGTGACTTTTTGCAGTTGTGTCTGTCGTGTCGACACATCCAAGATATTTTAAAAAAAATGTGTTGCTGCCGTGTTGAAATTTACAATAAGAGACGCTGCGTATGCTGTGCTGATTTTAAAACTCCTTGAGGAAAATTAGTGAAAGTCTAAAATTTAGGATGAACAGAAAAAATTAAAAAGACAAAAAAGAAGAGAATAAAAAAAGAAAGTGCAAAAAAGAGAAAAAAGGGGGGAAGAAGAGAAAAATAAAGAAAGAGAAAAAAGAGACATTTTTTAAGCTGAAAAGAAAAAAAGAAAAAAAAAAGAAGAAAAAAGAATTTGAGGAAAATTTGTGAAAGTCTAAAATTTAAGCTGAACAGAAAAAAGAAGAGAGAAAAAAGAAAAAAATTAAAGCTGAAAAAAACCTAGTGTGTATAATGAATTAGATGTGAGTGATTTAGCTTCACAGTTTACCTGCTTGTGGTGGAAACCCTGCTGGACCAGGTTGCTGGAAACCTGCAGGGCCTGCAGGGTGCTGAGGAGGCCCAGGGAAGGGTCGACTCATTCCTGTCATGGGGGGCCCAGCCATGGGGGGCATGCCTGCTGGAGGAGACAGTGGTGGAGACATCTGGGCTGACATGAGAGGTGGATGTTGGCCTGGTGCCATCTGTGGTTGGCCAATTGCCGGAGGGGGCGGGCCCTGAAAAGGCTGCTGGGCCACAGAGCTTGTTGGAGGAGGAGGACTCTGCATGGCACCTCCTGTGGGAGTTCAGGTACAATACTTTATTATTACACACCACATTCTTACCCAGCAACTTTTTAAGGAAGTTGGATCAAAACTAACCATAGTTGCCTAAAGCCATGGCACTCATCTGATTGGTGAGCTGGTGTGTTTGCGGTGGACCAGGTGAGGCCATGTTGTTGTATGAGGCAGGTGGTGGTTGCCCGTAAGGAGAGGTTACAGCAGGTGGAGCAGGGTACCTGAGGAACATACAACTGTTTACAAACCACATTATACATTCTATATAAAACAATTTATCAAACATTGCGGTACACTAACTGCATAAATCCATTAATGTACTGATTTACCTCTGTGGATGGGCGCCATTCTGTTGAACATTGGGATTGTACTGGTTGGACACTGGAGGTGGAGGCATACCAGCAGCTGAAGAAGCTGGAGGTTTCATCATGGCTGCAGGGAAGAGAAAACGGTAGAAAGTTCCAGCAAGATTATTTTTGTCAGAGGTGTCTGCTGATCGCTTTGATTCCTCCTTTGAAGTTTTCCTTGACTTCTGTGTAGTAATTCCAGCAAGATAATTTTTGTATAGTGTGTTAATTCATTTATTCAGCAGGAAATCTACATGGATCTCCTGACAACTGCCAGTCTTCGTAAGAGGTGTCTGCTGATCGCTTTGATGTTTCCTTTGAAGTTCCGATGACCTTTGCGTAATAATTCCGGCAAGATATGTTATTCAAACATATGGTATGGAGTATTAAAGTGGTAGGACTAGATAAGTTTATACTTCTTTCTACTCCTTTTCCTTATTGTAAACTAAGATGCGTAAGAATTTGAAGATGCAAAATACTGTTTTGTTATTTCTTGATGTTAATTTATTTGAAACAGTTTTTAAGTTGTAATTTTTAATATCTCAATAAATAAAAAAAATCAGAAACATATTATTCAAAAGAAGACAAAAAGAATCTTGCTGAAAAACTTCAAAGGAAACATCAAAGCGATCAACAGACGCCTCTGACAAAGACTGAATAAATGAAACCCTAACATATTATGGTAGAATGTTGATTGTTAATATTGTTTAAAATACAGTTGTTTTGTATAGAGTTGTTTGGCTTGATAAAATATAAACTTAAACAGAACTAACGGCTGTCACTGGTATTTCGTAGAGTTAAGAGCATTCTTACCTGAATATGCTTCAAGTGTAAATCAGAAGCAAACACAATGCTAATACGACTGAACATTTAAATGAAGAGAGGAACTGTACCTGCAGGTGGGCCATTGAAGGCCTGAGGTGGACCCCCGTAGTGCCCATAGAGAGGCTGTGCTGGACCAGGCCCAAATCCTGCCTGGTAGCCCCCCATCCCTGGCTGGGCCTGGGAGTAGGGGGGTGCTGCAACATAACCTTGTTGGCTCATTTTGAAGGGATTGTTGTTACTATCTTCTCATGCCAAGGTGAATTAGTTCCGACAGTCTGTGGGGTCAAAGAAAGAGATGTTAAATATATATTCAGATCTTCAATACAAAAATAAAATAAAATAAAAAAAGAACTAATGTAATTTTAGCACAGGGGACCAGAAAAAGCCTGAATTAATTTGCAGTGTAGCAGATGTTAGACTGTAATTACACAAATCCACATTATTAATTCATAAATACCCTTTGTTTTAAGGGCAAACAACAAACACAAATCTAATACATCCTTTTATTAGGGGTGTACCGATACAACTTTTTCACTTCTGATACAATACCAACAATGACTCGTCTTTGATATCTATTCGATCCGATTACAAAATATTAGAAAAGGCTTTGATGACGTGGGCAAAAGTAGAAAAGCTGACTTATTTATTATTAAGCAATGGGTTACATAGGTTTTAACTTTAAACATAATAATATTCTACAATTAAATAAAATAACTAAAAGAAAAATGACCAAACCCTGAAAAATAACTTTAATAAATAAGAAAAAAAATATGTATATTATTATATGATATTATTAGATTTTTGATACAGGCTGAAATAACCCAATGCTTTTTTTCTTTTTTTTTTTTACTAAAACCAGACCGATGTCAATATCGGTTTTGAACACCCTTAACTTTCATCATACATTTCATATTACAGATAATCAGCAAATTAAGTGCAACTTTTTTTTAAATATACAGTATAAAAACAGGTAAAATTTAGAGAATTCTGAAAAATAGGATAATGAGGTTTAAAATGTGATCCTAAGTCTGACATGTTTGACATCCTGGATAATAATAATAACAATATATAATCAAGAGCACTCAGAGTGCAAACCTCTGCCAAGTTTAGAGGCACAAAGTCACCAAAACTGAATACTGTATCCACAATACATGTCAGATCATCTCCATATTCCAACTCCTTATTCCTTTTGACATTGTCTATTAGCTCACCAAATTTCATTAACATCTGTAAAGAACTTTTTTTAAATATCCTGCATCTGTCCTTTACAGTCACACATCTTTTCCTGCCACACACTAAGCAGCTGTTATTTGACCTCCTACAATCATCATGTGAAACATGGACCTTTGACGTGGCTGAAGAAAGATAAGGCAGACAATCCTTGGTAAGATTATCTCGAAGTGACTCGTGCTATCAGGTGTAAGAGGGAGGGAGAGTTCTACAGTGTGTATCCAAGTATTGGGTGTGATCCTGCATCTTTATAGACCTGTGATCAGAAGTATTGATTAGTAGCCTTAGAAGTATTACACCATATGTTTGTTTATTTTTTATTTTTTTGGTATGTCAAAGGGTTTTATTCATTAGCTTTGCCAAATGTTGTCAATATTAACAATCTTAGGCTTGTAAACTTTAACACAGTGCTCTTTTTGGCAGTCTATTGCAGTTAGTCTAGTTCAGGCTTCTCAACTAGTCTCACCCTGGGACCCACATTTTGCCCCCGTCATTAAATCGCAATTCATTTAATAACATTTTTCAAAAATGGCTGTTGAAAATGCATAGATTATATTTTCTTTTTACATAAATCTATATTTCCCTGTGCAACATGCATAACAAATAAGTAAAAATCACCACGGCAATTCCTAATTATGAATTAGAAAAGTCATAATTATGAAATAGAAAGTGATAATTATGACATACAAACTGAGCATATGCTGCAGTCTATACCGACCCTCGTTTCCATTACCCTTGGAAATGCTTAATATCTAAATAGCTCAATAAAAATTAGTAATTGAAACACCTACATTTCGGACAAAACCCTCAAATATCGCAAAAAGGTTTTTACGCTTTCATGAAGCGGTATTTCAGTTGTTGCAAAAGCGCCAAGGAAACCCTTTCTCCGCAAATACAAGTCCCGTGGAATGCCTGGTCACATGACCACTTCTATCGAAGTAACCATGACGCGGTACGCGTGAACAGAAGAGACCGGGACATTTCTTAGCGTTATACTTTAAATAACAAAGGAATACGGAGTGTTATAAGGAGGTTCTGAGCGGCCGTTTTCCTGCGCCGAAGTCTCACGGAATGATGAGAGGCTCCCGTCCAAAACAATGTTCAACGGAAACACGTTTCAAGCGCAATTATACTTGTCAGCGAATATTTGTACGGTTGCCGTATCAATATACCGACATTCTATCCGTATGCAGCGCCTCTCATTGGCCAGTTTAGGTCACGTGACTAAGACTAACCCTAACCGTAAATCTAATCCCTAAAAATTGTTGCGATATTGGGTTATAACCTAAATCTAAACCTAACCCTAAGACGCTATGTACATGCACTTTGGTAAACGTACCAATAGCACCGGGGGTTGTCCGTACGGCAACCGTACGAATAGACACTTTCTTTATACTTTGTCGACGTTCCGAAATATTATTTTTATTTTGCAAAAATCTATCATGGGAAACCCAGCTGTGTCAATGACACTTTAAACAATAATTCATTTTAAACACATGCTCCATAATGTCAAAAATAGTGGAAGTACATGAATACGACTTTATTGCAAAAATGATTCTGTCACATTTTTGTACGTTTCTCATAATAATGACTTTACATGTCATAATTATGACTTTTTTTCTCATAATAATGACGTTCCACAGTAATTTTTGTAATTTTTTTTTAGTGGCGGAAACGGGCTTCCATAATAAAAGTCAACTAAATGAGATTTAAAATGTTAGTCGACTAAATCTGTTACAGATAGTCAACAAAAATATAAGAGTTTAAGGATTTTAAAAAAAAAATAATATATATATATAAACACAAATTATCAACCTCATATTGTATGGTGTAAAGATTTGATGCGATCAATGCGTAAAAATCCACAAATACGACTAGCTCACTTATTACTACTTATTTGATCACTTACAGGCCTTCCACATAAAGAAAAAGAGTAGTTTTGATAGGAAACTTTTAAAAAAAGAAACTCAATTCTGATTGGATTTCATCCCATGTGAACATTATTGCCTTTTTTTTAAATTAGTTAACAAAAATGTAAATGCATTTGAATGTAGCTTTGCTTGTATGTATTTTCTTCATTAATCATAGTCAGAAGAATAGAGAATACTGATATATCCTACTCAAGTAGAAGTACTGTTACTTGACTGAAATTGTACTCATAGTATGTCATACATGAAATACTCAAGTACATGTAAAAAGTGGCTCAAATTAAATGGTACTCAAAGTAAAAGTTACTAATTAGTTTCACTTTAACTTTGTGACGCATGTGATTGTTTGGTCCCTTCATTTTTTTTTTTTTTTTTTATTTTTTTTTTGTAGTGTCACATGGTCCGTTGATCATTTTAAAACAAAAATAATAATAACAATAATAATTTACTCAGTAACAATTGGGTGTAGAAATTTAACGAATGACTTTACTTCTTTTAAAAAAAATACTTAAGTACAAGTAAAATTACTGATTTAGAAATATACCCATAAAAGCCACTCAATTACAGTAATGTTAGTACTTGTATAATAATATAATATAATATAATAGTCTCGTTACTGTCATTGTAATATATATATATATAGTCGACGAAAACTGACGAAATTTTTAGTTAACAAAATAAATTAACATTACAATAAAAACGTCACCGAAACAGCTGTTAATAATTGAGTTATAAACAGCAATAGCAAAGTCAAAATAACTTTATTAACATTAAAGTGTGTATGTGTGTGTGTGTACAGGTTAATGGGTAACAGAGTCAAGTCACTTCCGAGATGTGCCACGTCAAAGACCGTTATGATGCATTCATTTACACCCCGCTTTACACACGTTAGCCTTCTTTTGGTTACCTTTCTATAGTCAATGATTCTATCCTAATATGGACCTTTATTAATGCCTAAATAAGCACCGACAGCTCGTTCTGTGATTACATACTGATAGAAACGTCTTGCTAGCTACGCGGAAATTTCTCCAAAGTTTTGCTTTTGCACGCAAAAACGTTGATGAAAAACACGGATAGAGTTAAATGTCAATAGAATGGTCGCTCGTGTGTAATAAGCGGGATAAATGGTGTGATAACGTGTTGATAATTTACCTGTAAAATGGGGAGAGTCGCGTTGTCCGTGTGTTACCCTGAGTGGATGCAGAATGCCACGTCAAAGCCTGACAACGAGCCGGCTGCTGCGAGCCGCGTTGCCAGACACACGCGGGGTTTTCCCGCCTAGCGAGCTTTCTGAAACCGCGAGCTCCTTTTTTGCGCGTGTGATTCTTCGCTTTTTGCATGCGATTCTGACACAAACGACCCGTGTGGATGGAGTGCGTTGTCATTGGTTAGTTGGTTTTTGAGGGACAGCAAAAAGTCCAAAATTACAAGCAAAAAACAGAATGTGGAAACATTCTAAGTTTTTTTTAGATGACTTTTTATTTTTACATGTGGCTTTTTGACACAAATCTGATTCCATATAAAACTAAATAGTTAAATACTGAATCTTCACGGGCATGCCTTAATTACAGGGTAAGATAATGATGGAATGTAAAACATTTCAACATGCAACACTTCATTTCTCCGACAAGATGGTTTTATTTTGATTACATTCTATAGAAAAACCATCATGATCCTTTTTTTTACAAACCACTAACTTATATTTTTAGAATGTCGATATTACTAGTTTTAACTACCCAACATTAACAGTCGTGTAATATTCTATAAAAAAAAAAAAAACACTTTTTCGGAGTAACATCTTATCACAATCCATAGTCATTTAATTTGTACATTTGTTGTTTTTCTTTCTGCTGCTGCTGCTGCTTTTTCGGATTTCTACATTTTGCACTACTATCCTATGTTATTTAATTGTATTTTTTTCTTACTCTCTACTCTTATACTGTGTTTCTGCAAATATGAATTTCTCCTTTTAAGATTAATGAAGGTGGATTCTATTCTGTTCTATTCTAACAATCATGTATTATTCTATAACCACTATGCGTTTTTTTTTTTTTTTAAACATGTCTTACATCTGCGAAACTTAAATTAATTTGTCACAATGTTTTGATAAAAAAAATATTAAAGATTGTTTTTTTAAACACAAAAAAAACTTGTCACAGTATGTAACAGTACCAAGGCTCCGATTACATATGTCATCTGTATTTATGATTTTGAGTTTAAAGCCTGGAAAGTAAATCAGATTTTTAACTAAACTGTTGGTGACCCCAATATAATGTAATAACTTGTAATATATTAAAAGTTACAGCAACATTAATTACCTTCAAAAAGTAGGAATGGCTTTTTTTTTTGTCCCTTGTCTTTTTTTCCCCAAATATTTATTTTTAATCTACTTGTGCACTTGCAAAAATAGCTGATTTCAGTTCCAACAAATACTACCCCACAAAATAATCCACTAAAAAAAAGAAGGGAAAAAAGATGAATAAATAAATATTTCTTAAGGTAATTGCTAAAATTTAATACCTTGTGGGTTAAAAATGTTTGAATATTTAGTTTCTTGTCACCAAATATAATAGCTAATACTAAAACCCCATTGAGAGAAGGTTTTTAAATCCATCCAAACGGTCCGGAAAAAGCTTGATCTGGCAACAATTACATACAAGGAAAAGCAGTATTTTCCATCACCAAAAAGACCGCTTCTGTTAGGCATTTCAAAATAAAATACTGAAAACAATATTGCACTGGTCAGAACTCGATGCAGTCATTACAACCTGAATCAGTTTGAGTATATCAAACATTCATGAATGTTATTCAACACCTTTTCCTCCTAACAGTAATTCTGCGCCCTTTTTTGTTTAAATGTTTTACTTTGAGCTTTAAGTTGAAAATCTGCCAACGCGTTTTCTCTTTTGCTTTGTCTGACTTTATTTTACTTTGACGAGTCAAAGCCGTGTTTTGACCTGCTCTCAGTGCGTCACAGGGGGGGAGCCCTCACACGTCAGCACAGGGTGGTGGTTCAAAGTGGACGTTTCATCATCACATGGGCATCCTTTATGCTCTCTAATGCGAAACAAACAAATATGAACCAACAGTTTTATTCATCAATCATTAATAAGAAATGTAACTGTCAAGTTTTTGACTTTAAAGCATGTATCAGCTTCCTGAAATGACTGAACACAATCAAATAGAATGTATTTTAAGTTGAATCATATGATGTGATAATTCTCTCTTGATTAACGCTGTTTTTGTTGTTTGTTTTAATGTGTGTGATTTGTGTTTTAAGTTTAAATAACTGATGCTCAGTAGTTGCTTAGACCAGGTGATTCTCAACCTTGTGGTCCGGACCCCATTTGGGGTCGCGAGACACTGGGAGGGCAACTAAGAATACATTTTTTTAACCCTTTTCCTGCAACAACGCTAACACTTTTTTCACTACTTCAAATGCATTTTTGCTGCTTTACTCCCATTTCTGCCACTTCTCCATCAAATTTCAATGCATTTTCTGCACATTTTCTCCACTTTTAAGACACTTTCGGCACTTATAAACCCTTTACACCAATTTTCACACCTAATGTCGCACACGTCGACCCATTATTTTCACTTTTAACCATAGAGTTTGAGATTGTTGCCGGGGAGGGGCAAAAGAAAAACGAGAATGAAATATATAGACCGTCTCGAGGTTCAAGCCAACCACAATGTGTGTAACATATACAATAATGCAAAAAATGATTAGTCACACAATTGATAATGTTGACGACAAAAATTTGCACTGATAAAAACAAGGCCCGGCGGCCGATTTCTGCTTCCTTTTTGCTGCAGTACCATATTTGAACTGCTGGGCGCAGTGTCGCTTCTCCATTTACATTGTGAAGAAGGATGAAAATGTCTATTTGTACGGTTGCCATACGGACAACCACCGATGTTATTGGTACGATTACCGAAGTACACGTACGTAGCGTCTTAGGGTTAGGGTTAGGTTATAACCTAATATCGCAGCAATTCTTAGAGTTAACGTTAGTTTTAGGGTAAGGTTTAGTCTTCGTCACGTGACCTAAACTGACCAAATAGGGGCGCTGCGAACGGATAGAATTTCGGTATATTGATACGGCAAAAGATAGCTACTGCCAAGAAGAACAGAAGAAGAGTGCTAAAAAATAACTTGTATTTTTTAAAAGAACAATACATGAATTAATATATATATTTTGTACAGTCACTTTGTTCCATGGCACTTAAAACATTTGTATATTATGTACTGTGCATTATATTAAATGCGTTATATTAAACTCCGCGTACTAACAATTTTTCAATATCGTTAACTATCAAATTCTACTAATTTCAACTGTCATTATTTGCCAGTTTAAACTCGACTAAAATTGTTCCTACTTTTTTTAAATGACACAATGCCCACCACCACCACCACCACCACCACCCTTACACACACTTTCTGTCACTTTTTACGCCAATTTCAAGCATCTCTCCATTTTTGCCCACTCTCATTTGCAACTTTTAACCAAATTCTGTGGTTTTTAAAATCCCATTTCACCCCCTTTTCCTCCTTTTTTGGTTGAACCTGAAAAGGCTGAGAACCACTGGTTTATTATAGAGGCTGCAGGCGGATCCAGTGACGCGATGACGTTCCCAAAGCGGGCTGGGCTCCAGGGTTTCCGTGGATGAAGAGTGTTGAGCAGTAAAGTGAAACTATTTTCTGTGTGTGCAGCAGCAGCATCATCATCATGGGCACCGGGGATTACATCTGCGTTACACTGCGCGGTGGCGCACCCTGGGGATTCACCATTAGAGAGGGCGAGGGGGACACATATGTACCTTTACTGGTCACCCAGGTATGAAAGCTCCAGTAATCATCTTTTATTTTTATTTATTTATTTTTTTTTCCTGATAATAAGTGAGGATAAAACAGCTTTTTAAAATTTTCTAATCAGATCTGGAAAAGTGTTTAAATGTGTTTTCATTTTTTTTTATAATTCCATAGTAATGTGAGTGCTACAGCATGCTTTAGTTCTCTGCTTGTTTTGGTGAGAGATTCCTAGGGACCCTTATATGGTCAAGGCTTAGAGAGACTGAGGCTGAGGTGATCAGTTATCAGTCACATCAACTTCTGCAAGAAAGCAAAAACACCATTATGACCTGTAACTAACTTTAAGAGTGGAACATATACATGCAAACTACAGGAAATCAAGATATAGCCTTAGAAATAACATCCACATGAATAAAGAGCTTGCCAGATTAATGCTTGTAACGTAGGCTGTGGTGTGGACACATTTTTGCGCCTCACTAACTTTATTTATGCAACACTTTACCAATTTGTTACAGTTTATACTATAGTGAATGTTGGTGCACATTTTTGATATCGCAAATATATTTCTGGTAACCCAGACACTTTTTTTTTTTCTTTCTAAAATTAGTTTTTGAGTTCTTTGAATCAGTAATGTTTCTTTCTTTCTTTCTTTTTTTTTTTTTTTTTTTTTTACAATTATTACTCGACATTTCAGGCGACCCCATTTTTAATGCCAGGTGACCCCAAGGTTGAAAAACAGTGGTTTAACCAGTCCCTAATCGGGCTAACATAATAACAATAATCATAGCAGCACACAAACACATTCTGTCGTATTTGTTGCTGGTAAAGTAACAACTTACAGTCAAGGGAGAACATGCAAACTGCACCAAAAATCCAGTGCAATGTAAACAGTAAATCCTGCATTCAACAATGCATTGATGGGCTCCTGTTTTTGAGCCTCCTCATCTGAATTAAACTAAATAAATAGCTTTTTTTAAGTCACCCATGAGAAAAGTGATTCATGGCAACTAAATAATATAGTGACATTAAATATTGATAAAGGTTTTTAGGAACGGTCTATTTAATTGTTACCAAAAATGACAAATGCGTGTAAAGGTTTAAGTTTACTGTTTAACATCAAGTCTTCCTCAAAAGTGTTTCTGATATCAAATGTAAAAAAAAAAAAAATAATGTACGAAAACAAATAAACCAATTTTCCGAAACGTACTACTTAGAAAAATATGATTCATTCCATCCAGGCTGACCCATATACTGTATGTGCGCTTAAAAAAAGCCCTGAGCCGTTCCGTTTACCTTTCAAGGCTGCTGAGTCTCTTTATATGGTATGGTAATGCGCGTTGACAAGAACTGAAGCCGTGCAGATTCCTCATCAGCTCCTCGGCCAAAGAGTAGATGTGTAAATGTTTTCGTTGAGCTACATTCCTGTGACATCAAAGCGCCTCTAGAGTCTAAATGCATCAATAGATCATTATAATCACCACTGCCTCAATGGTTCACAGAACCACAATCAAGTAGTCAAAACGTGACCTTTATGTGTTTTTTATACATGCGGTTTTGTGCTTTAATTTTATAATGCAATGAAAACAAAAGGTTCACCTTAACTTGAACGAGTGGCTAGACTTAAATTGATCCACATTAAGTCCTGGCAGCAGTATCTAGTTTTAAATTAATTACTAAAATAAATTATTTACTGTACATTTTTTAACTTTTTGACCAAAGTACACTTAAGTTTTTTTTTATTTCCACTGGAGATTGTGGAATAGGCTTTCAACCTATTAACTCTCCTATTATCCTTGGGGTCAATTTGACCCCATTCAGTGTTTATGTCTCTATAAAAGTAAGTAATCTCTGTCTGTCTGTGTGTCTGTGTCTGTGTGTGTTCCTCAAATATCTGCGAATCAGGCTCAGATTGACCTGAGACTTTCAACATGGCTGCTGCTTGCTTCAAGGGTGTGCAATGTTGGATTTGTTTGTACACTTTAACCCCACGCCCCATTTCCTGAGTTGAGGGACTCAGTGATTATGTCATCAGTCCTTGCTCTAGAGCAGTGGTTCCCAATCTTTTGTGTCCCATGTACCCCCTTTGCATTTTTGACAAATCATGTGTACCCCCTCTTCATAAATTAAGTACCGTCTTCATATGCTTTTTATATGTGGAACAGCGCGATCTCATAAACCCCTAAATATGTCTCAAACATTTGTTTCCTAAGGATTAATCTACAAATTCAAAACAATGTGTGCAAAGTGTAAATTATTTATTTATTTATTTATTTATTTGTTCAGTTCATTTCCAACATGGTTGCAATCACAAAAATTCACTTTGACATTCTGAGCAAAATCACATCATCGTTTTTTTTTTTTTTTTTTTTTTTTTTTTTGTCTTTTTGCATGCCGGAAAGGGCGACGGAAAAAAGCAGTTTGCTTATCTAGATCCGTCCCCTGGTTTGAACACAGATCAAACATTCTTATCTTCTTCATACCACAATTTCATCTTTTCATTTATGTTTTGTCCTTTTTTGTGTGATGTGTTCTCGTCTGCAGTCATTGTTCCTGTCGTTTCTCCTCCTCACTGTCCTTTTCATCCGTATCTCCTCGGGCTTTCTTTTCCAGTCGTTGTTTACGTTCCTCCAACTCTGTTGTTCGATGAAGAGTTGAGTTGGGACCTGTATGCGCGTAGGAATGTCCTCCGTGTTTTCTCCTTAAATCTTGTCAGATTTACGGATTGTTGTGTCCCTGCATCAAGGTTATTCCAGAGGTTCATGGCTCTATACACAGTACTATGTTTCCCAACGTTCGATTTGACCCTGTCTGGTCTGAACACATTATTATGTCTGAAGTCGCAGGAATTTTGATTGTATGTGAAACGTTTTTGTATTTGATGTGGTAGTTTTTTAAATGAAGCCCTAAATGCGTGTATTTGTGTGTTGTAGTGTATTATTTCTTGCAGTTTTAGGTATTTTGCCTTCTCAAATAATTCGTTTGTGTGTGCGTTGTGTGGTGCTTTATGTAAAATTCTTATAGCTTTTTTTTGTAGTTTAAATTATGGTTCAAAATACGTTTTGTAGTTATTTCCCCATATTTCGGAGCAGTAATTTAAATGTGATGCTATGAGTGAAGAATAGATTGTTTTAAGTGATTTGGTATGTAGGATTTGTTGAAGCTTCCATAGGATGTAACTGCTTTTGGCAACTTTGTTTTTAACTATTTGTATATGTTTTTTCCAGGTCAGCTTGTCGTCCATCCACACTCCTAGTACCCTATATTCTTTTACTTGTTCTATTATTTCCATGTTTAGTTTCAGTCTTATATGTCCTGTTATTTTTTTCTTTCCGAAATTGATGAATTTTGTTTTGTTGACGTTAAGGGCTAATTTATTTACATCTAACCATGTCTGGATTGTTGATAACTCTTCATTTGTTGACTCTATTCAAGTTTTAATGTCTTTACCTGAGCATAGGATGGTTGTATCGCCTGCAAACAATGTTAGTTTGAGGCAATGTGAGACTATGAAAATAATATATCATGCAACTTATATGTGATTACTTCAATAGTAAATAAATAGGGTTTCCTTTGTAAAATGTAGCTATTTATTGTCTCCTATTGCCAGAAGTGTGATAAAATGGCCTCTACAGAATAAAATAGTCCTGTTTAAATAAATTACAAGAAAATATAGTAATTTATTGAGCAATATTACTGGTAATTTGTGGTGAATTTGCGCCAAAAAAAAAAGAGCCTAAAAAGAAACTAGGAACATTTCCCAACAAGTACCCCCTGCAATGAGCTCATGTACCCGTAACGTGGGATACACGTACCCCAGTTTGGGGAAGCACTGCTCTAGAGTGACATCAGTCCTAGCTCTACAGTGATGATGTCATCAGTTAGAACATTGGAACATTGGTCCTACCTTTACAGTGATGACATCATCACATTTATCAAATTCCGTGTGCATCTAAACTGACTGTTGTGGATTAATGACACTAAACGAGTCCGGACCGAGTCTGTTCTGGTCTGAGGAGATCTGGATCCGCGAGGACAACAAACTGGAATCAGAATAGATGGGGTTCAACTCCCTACAGGACAAACCTGAATGTCCCTGACGTCCCACCTTCAAACACAACCTCATTTGACCATCCATGAAGAATCTACTTAACCTTCCACTTTTCTACAGCAATACATACTTCCTACGGACACTGCTCTAGTCATTCAAAATATAATTTATTTAGTTATTTTTTTTTCATGACTTTTCCTCATTTGTTGCAAGGTGCAGACTTGATACTTTTGAGTTGATACATGACATGGAACAGCTCTTTCACAGTGAAAGTGATGTAGAGGAGGATGTGTCTGAGACAAAAGATTTTATAGTAAATAACTCCAAATATGTTCAATAAAAATAAGTAAATAAATATGTTTCTGAGAGGAAAGGGGGGTTTCCACACTAAAACTGAAAGTTTGACCTGATGGTGGCACTGCAGGAAAGGTCATATCATCACCACAACCAATAGGGTTCATACTTTAGTGGTAATTAATGTTGTCAGTAAATTTGAGTTAAGATTTGGATGAAAACTATTCAAGATAAATTCATTCTAATTTAAAAGTTTGGCCTGATGGTGGCGCTAGAGAACAGGTCATGGTTTCATTATCAAGGGGTTATTTTTGTGTTTAACCAATAAACAAAGTGCCTGACGCATGAACTTGGTCAACAATTTACTGGAGTCAAATTTTCAAGGGGTCAGATTGACCCCAAGGGTGAAATGTGTAATATTTGAGGACAATAGGAGGGTTAAAGTAGGCATAGGTAATGATTTATAGATAATTTGCTGATTATTAGCTCTTTCGGCAATGCATTTTGTAAAAAAAAAATTAAACCTTAATTATGTGGTTAAGCTACTGTCAAACATTAAGTATTTTAACAATTGCTATAAGACATTTATTTGTGTAATTTCAGACGCAATTTAGCTGTTTACAGTGCTCATGCCTCCATAATGTTCTCCATAATGTGTTACATTTGTAGCCTGTGCCTATTACATTGAAGCAGCTGTTTGCATCCAGATGTGAGGTTCATAGGCCTACCTCATCTGGAAGGCATAACCCTCAGCATACCTTCAAACTCTGGTAGTTCTAACACAGAAAAGGCAAATCTGTGGGTTTTACAAAAAGCCCACATACCAGAGATTGAGACAAATGCTTTTACACTACATCATCCCAGGGTTTAGGTTAGAAAAATGTGTTTTTTTTCCTTAAAGCTTCTGTTGAAAGTTGTGGAACTGTGTTTAGTTTCATGAGAGAAAAAGTGATTGTTCAGGATTCTGACAAGCAACTACAGTTTCAGACCACAGGGGCATCCACTCTTAAGAGGTTCTCTCCATATAAGGAAGGTTGTATTTGTCTCCACTTTTTTTGGGTCCTGGCTTGAGTACAAAGTGGATGAGGTCATTTAACTATTTTTTTTTTTTTTTAAAGTCACAGAAACTGCACACTGCAAGCCTCCCTAACAGAAACATGAACATTCTATGGATCGAACATCATAGAATGTTTCTTTTCTAGTTGTTTTTGTATTTTAAAACTTCTCATATCTAGATCTAATAATGGAGGCATGTCTTTTTTTTTTTGCATAAAACATAACTGGCAACAGAGAAATAGTCATTGTAATGTCCCTGCAAAGCCTCCAGTTCTACATATATTTCTTACAACAATCTGAACCAGTCACCCAGATTATTTCCCGCTAATTTTACTTTTGTATGCACTAAACAAAGTCGTCATTGGCTCTATTTCTTCTTGTGTTTCTCAGAAAATCCTCTTCATGTGGCGTTGAGGTGGCAATGAGCTCAGAGGCTGATTGCTCTTGTTACCATCATTTCTGTTTCACATTATGTAAATAAGATAAAGCTAAGTTTGCAATAGTTTCAGTCGTAAAACGTTGGAGACCATGTTGTCATAATGTTGAAATTTATACACTAGGGATGTAAAAAAAAAAGTATTATTTCAGGTGTTGTAATGACGTAAGACAGTTAGCAAGTGGAAAATAAAACTATTTCTCTTGCTTCAAATGGAGCCTTTGAGTTTAAATTGAGACTACAGTTGGCAAAGTAATTGTTTTTTTTTCTATTTTAACATCTTTTAATGTTCATTGTATGTTTAAGAAAAGTGTTTTTTCTAACTGAAGGATGGCGTTGCCCAAACGTAGAGCATTGCTCTATCTCTCTAGACCAAAAACCGCACTCATTTTCTTATCAAAGTAAGTAAATCCAAAAGCATTGTGGAAAAGTTCAAAATGATTAAACCAGGTGTTTGCAACCTTGGGGTCAGGACCCCATTTGGGCTCGCAAGACACTGGAGAGGGGTCGCCAGATGCATTCAAGAAACTAGGATATATATATATATATATATATATATTTTTTTTAACAATTTGAGTCAATTTTTGCTTATTTTTTTTTTTACATTTTTCTGCAACTACACCAAACTCGCCATATTTTTACCTATTTTCATCACTTTTTCTTGCCACATTTTTGCTCCTTTTACTCCATTTTGACTTCATTACTCTAATTTCTGCCACTTCTCAATCAATTTTCAATGCTTTTCCACTTTCAAGACATTTTCGGCACTTATAAACCCTTTCCACCACTTTTACCACCTAATGTCTCATATGTTGACCAATTATTGCCACTTTTAACCTATTTTCACCATATTTCATGCTTATTTATTTATTTTTTTTGCCTATTTAACCACATTCACGTTTTGTCAGAGCCATTATTTACGAGTTTAAACGAATTGTTCCAATATTGACACTGTAATGTTATCCTGCTATATCACATCTACACATCTATTCTGTGAAAACACCCTTATTTTATGTATTTTGTGTACACACAAAATTGTTCAAAACAGTATAATCCCCATTAAATATTTAACTGTTTTTTTCAAGGAATGAAATGTTCAATAATATTAAAAGTAGTAAAAATTACTTTCAAATGATAATATGTATAATTTGGAAGATTGGCAAAGTCTCTTGTCTGTAGCAGCCACTTCTCGTCAGAATTTCAGCTTTTAAAATACACAAATACTGTTTGTTTAACTTCTAAATGCTCAGATCAGTGAGAGAGTTTGTCCAACCCTATCACTAGCACTAAGAGAAGCTATGATTGTTGTTTGGTTCATTTTTACTCTTGCAGCCACGGCAACCGTTCACATGATGATGTATACATTCAGTGTTGATAAATGAAGTAAATAGATATTTCATTCAATTGAACTTTGTTTATTGAGCACAAATTACAGCAAAAGTCATCTTGAAGTGCTATCAAAATATAAAATTTGTAAGAAAAAATCCCATTTCACCATTTTATTTCAGATTAAAACATCAATTTAAATCTTTGAGATTATAATATGCTGGGGCACAAATAATAACAAACTTCTTGGATAACAGTGGATATTATTCAGATAAATAAATAAATGTGGTTATCACAGATTCATAGAACAATGGACCATCATTTTGCTGACTTTATGGATGGACCCTAAAAATCTCTCCCGTTTATTCCCCCTTATAGATGACCCTGTCTCCACATGATTGTTGTTCAATGTTAATGACTGTGTTCAACCTCCTTCGGGTACAGTGGGGGTTCCCGGTTTCTGGCAACTTTATTTTGGGGGTTGTAGACTGAAAAGGTTGAGAACCACTGGATTAAACCATATTGCGTTTGTACGTTTTTGTAAAAAAAATCTTTGCTAAAACAGAATGCAACACATCTTACCTGTAAGGCAGCTGGAAAGTATTTCTCAAATGTAAAAACATAATTGCTCAAAGCTGTGAAAGACAGGAAATGCCCCCCCAGCCATTCTTTCTAAGAAAAAAAAAGCAGTCCCACTCGCAGGGATTTTCCCTTATGTGTAAGCTCATAAATACATAATTTGAAAATAGGCTGCCTAGGTTGTCAGCACAATTTGATTAAGATTTATTATTGACAACATTGTCTACTCATGGCTATATAAGGCATCTATTTAATTTTAGAACAAATTACATGTGTGAAAATGCTGGAGCTGTGTTTTTCTGGGATGATGAGGGACAGTTCCCCTCCTTAATGTTATATTGTTAGTTGCTGTGGCATTCCAGACAAAACGTTAAACTCCCCCGAGTGAGTCCCCACTGCCTTTTTGGGCCTGTTTACACACTGTTGACTCTTAAAACCGAAGCAAACACTGTGTCTGGGGAGCTTTATCTGAGTATTCAACTCTATAGTGTAACTTGTAAAATGTATTTACACTTGTTTACTGCTTTAAATGTGACTTTTGTTAGACTTATCCTTATGTTTTCAATTTGTAAATAGTGATGTCAGTTGTTTTATCACATGCAGTACACTGTGGTGTAGTGTAGTTCAATTACAAGAGATGTAAAGGAAAAGTAATTACAAAAAAGAAGAAGAAGAAGAAGAAGAAGAAGAAGCAGAAGCTGTATCTGTCTGCATGAGCTCATCTTCCTTCATTCATAAATGATACACAAATGTTGCCATCTAGTGGAAAAAAGCGTTGTTGCGAGTCTTTCAAATACAAGTGTGGAGTTAGACTTTTTGATTTTTCATTGAAGGGATCACTACAGCGTTCGAGGACCAAAAAAAAAGTTTAAAAAAAAAAAGCAAAAACATTTATTGTAGCTGTTTTCTTCATGAAACCCTTCAAAATCATGGCATTTTCCAATGTTGTTTAAGCAAGGTCTACACTATGTTTTTACTGTTGAATCAAACAATTCACAAGAAGGACCTAACATTTTTACCAATTCTGTGTTGTATTGCACAAAAATGATGGGGCCGATGCACCACAGTCGACATGGGCAACTGCCGGCCCGTGGGCCTCATGCAGTCCACGGTGTAATTACGTGTGGCCCTCTAATGTAAACGCACAAAATGACCGAAAAACACACAACATGCCAATAGTTACGCCAAAAAAAAAATTGGCGACCACAAAAAAACAAAAAAGTAACTGAAAAAGCATAGAAAATAAAACAAAAAATGACTCCTACAACACAAATTGACTCGAAAATGAGAGCAAAGCATACACAACAACAACAAAAGTACATGGAATGACAGAAAACTGTACTAAACCACAACAAAATACATAAAAAGACGACGTCAATGCACAAATTGACTCCCGAAACAGTACAACACAACAACAAAAATAATAAGTTTGACATTGAGATGACTACTGTTGTAATTTTTGCCATATAAGTAAAGTTTGAATGAATTGAACAAAGAAACATAAATTGACAACAAAAATACACAAAAAGAGTCCAAAAACACAAAAAATGACAAAAATAACTGAAAAACACGTAAAGCAACGTCAAAAATATACAAAAATGACCACAAAAACACACAAACCCTTTGTTTTTTATTTTTCTTGTATCGATGCTCAGAATATTCATTATTCTAAACGCTGACATGAATGTTCGTAACTTGGCCATTCGGATCTGACAGTCTCATTTTGTGGCCCAGCTGTGATAAAAACGTCCCCATCTCTGCGCTACAAGATCGTTGCAAAATAATTTTTCCATAGATTGTATCCACGTGAATGGCTTTTCACCTTCAGGACCAAAATTCCACTACTTTGTAATTTCTGGAAGACAAATAGCTGATGTGTAGGACATAAAATATACATTAAATACGAAACATTCTAATAATTAGGCTGGTCTCACACACGTGGACAAAAAGACACACAGAGGTTTTAAAGTCACTGGAATTGTTTCATGTTATACACTGCACTGCAGAGCTTATTTTCCCGAGGCTGTTTACTATTAGTAACAGTTACACAACATTTTCACACTTTTCATGAGTGCATATTATCTAATTGCGTTCTTCCAAAGTATTAATTCTTCCCCTGGGGCTGTATAAGTGGCCTTTTGTGCTGAATTTATGGGATATTTTGTCTTATTAAATTCTCCTATTAATGACCCATTTACAAGCTTCAGGGACCAATTACATGAAATTAAACCATCAGTCAATTGTTACAACTGTGCAGATCAGTGCCCTTTAAATGGGTCCCCACAAAAATAGCCCCTCGCAGCAACACTATTAATGTTGGTCAAAAAGAGTTGGCAGTTTGAATATAAAATACCTCAAACCCAGTGTTTGTTTAAACGTTGAAGAATGTTTTGTACTTAATGTACAAAGATTTTATTATGATCACTTTTCAAATATAGACATCATGTTCGTGGCGCCAATTGTAAAGTTACACATGCTAAAATAAACAGGAACTTTTTTCAGCATTTAGCAAAAAAAAAAAAAAACGCGTTTAAAAAAATGTAAGTCACTTTTGACCAGATTTACAGCAATATTTGTGATATTTTTTTTCTCGTTAAAATTCAATATCATTGTTAAATCTAAATGTCAAATGACAATATCAATGTTAAATACAGACAGTAAAATCTAAATCTAAATGTTGAATCTAAATGTCACGGGTGACACTAAATATTGAGCTAATGTGCAAAGTCACCCGAAGTACCAAAACTAAAAGCTCACATTTAACATTCAGATTTAACATTTATGTTTAGGTTTGACATTTAACATTTAGATTCAATATTTAACCATTTAGATTAAACATTTGGATTTAGATTTAAGATTTAAGATTTATTAGCATGTAGATTTAACATTTATATTTAAATGTAACATTTCGATTTAACATTTATATTTAAATGTCACATTTCGATTTAACATTTATATTTAAATGTAACATTTCGATTTAACATTTATATTTAAATGTAACATTTCAATTTAACATTTATATTTAAATGTAACATTTCGATTTAACATTTATATTTAAATGTAACATTTCGATTTAACATTTATATTTAAATGTAACATTTCGATTTAACATTTACATATCGATTTCATATTCACATTTAGATTTCACGTTGACATATTTTTAAAAAAAATCACAAATTTCACAAATATTGCTGAAAATCTGGTCAAAAGTAACGTAAAAAATTCACATACATTGATATGTGATTCCAGAATCTCTCCTGGTCACATTGCCCTAATAATATCACTGATAACATTTGCCAAGGTTTCTTCTCGTAGACTCTGTCATTGTTATGCTTATTGCTATGAGCAGCAAAAAACCTGAGAGCACAGAACAACTACATATTAATTGGGAAACCTCGAAATCCCAGACCGGTCTGCCTAAAAAAAAAAACCCTCTGACCAAATAAACCCTGTGTCCGCATCTGACCAGTAAACCCTACAACTTGACTCCGTCTCATTCCATTCAAAACCACCACAACATAAGTTTTTTGACATTTGTTGCTAAATGTTACAAAACGTTGCTGTTTATTTTAGCATGTGCCACTTTACAATCGGTGCCCTATAATCATGGAATGGTGGTGGTACTTCCAACTCACAGAAATCGACTAGAAAGTCACAAATAATTCCAGAATGATTGAGTAAATGTCAGGTCTATGCACAGCGTTCCAAAGCAATAATTACGGCTGACCTTCTTTTTGACATTTGCCAAAACACCCCCTGATTAACTCCACAGAAAATTAGCAAAATGCACTGGAGTGAAAAACCATACCGGCACTGTTTGGATGGGGTTCATTGATCCACGTAGGCCATCTTAAAACTATACATGTAATAGCCAACCCAAAAATAGAACATCCTACAGTCAGGATGTTCTATTTTTAGTTTTTTGTTCAACAGCTGTAGCAATTGGTTAACAATCTTTAACATTTAGCTTGACTTGGATTTCATTTTTTTTCTACAAGATTCCCCACAAAAATAGCCCCTCGCAGCAATACTATTAATGTTGGTCAAAAAGAGTTGGCAGTTTGAATATAAACCACTTAAACCCAGTGTTTGTTTAAACGTTGACGAATGTCTTGTACTTAATTAACAAAGATTTTATTATAATCTCTTTTCAAATATAAACATCATGTATGGGGCGCCGATTGTAAAGTTGCGCGCGCTAAAATAAACAGCAGATTTACAGCAATATTTAGGAAATTTGTGAAATTTTTTCAATGTTAATTTTAAATGTAAAATCTAAATCTAAATGTTAAATCTCAATCTAAATGTTAAATCTCAATCTAAATGTTAAATCTCAATCTAAATGTTAAATCTCAATATAAATGTTAAATACAGACAGTATGTAAAATCGAAATCTAAATGTTAAGTCTCAATATAAATGTTAAATACAGACAGTATGTAAAATCGAAATCTAAATGTTAAATTTCAATATAAATGTTAAATACAGACAGTATGTAAAATCTAAATCTAAATGTTGAATCTCAATATAAATGTTAAATACAGGCAGTATGTAAAATCTAAATCAAAATGTTGAATCTCAATATAAATGTTAAATACAGACAGTATGTCAAATCTAAATCTCAATGTTGAATCTCAATATAAATGTTAAATACAGACAGTATGTCAAATCTAAATGTTAAATCTAAATGTCACGGGTGAAACTAAATATTTAGCTAATATGCAAATTCACCTGAAGTATCAAAAATAAAAGCTGACATTTAACATTTAGATTTGGATTTAATTTTTTTCCACAAGATTGATTGAGTTTGAATGTTTTTAGAGGTAGCTTTTAGCTACTACACATGAGTTATTACATTCCAGCTAACTATATGATGTGCTTATGATGGCTTTGGCCAACTATAGCCATCATGAGGCAGCTCTAACTAAGACACTTTCTGTAAAAATGACTGTATGACAAGTTCCTGTTTACTGTCCTCAACAGCTGACATTTAAAAGACATGATCTATTTTTGATTTATCAAACTTAAGCCTGGCTGTGTGAAGGTATTGCTAGGCCACGTGTATCAAACTCAAGGCCCGGGGGCCACATCCTGCCCTTTAAATCATCCAACTGACAGAGAAAACATGAATAATTGTGTAAATAACCAAATAATCCAGTTGTAGATAATATCTCAAATTCACCAACTTCACAATATTTTAAGGGGCTTGCATTTTTCCTTTGTTCATATTAGAGGTCGACCGATATGGGATTTTCAAATGCAGATTTTATGAATTAAATTAAATACACCTATAGAACTCTTAACATTTATTGAACTTTAAATATACCCATACACAACCAAATAAAACAAAAAGTACAGGACGAGTAAGTAGCAGTAAAGCTCGACAACAACATACAGTACAATGTGCAAGTAGTCGGTTTAAACTATTTCAAGCTTCTTTCTTAACTTTAAGTATCGAGTAATTATCCTATTACTGTATATCACAAGGATATACAGTAATAGGATAAGGACATAATATAATAGTGCCTGATCAATTATCCTTATCTTATTATATTGGCTTTTTATTTGTAAGCCTATTGGCTTCTACCTCCCATACACATGCTATTATTATTATTATTATTATTACTTTTTTCTTGTATATTCAAACATCCAAATGAGTGCTTTTTATGTTCGGCCATTGGCCGATCTTGAAAAAAGTCCATATATCAGCCCAATATATCGGCCGGAAGATATATCGGTCGACCTCTAGTTTATATCACATGAATGCAGTCGTTTTTATTTGCAAATTTTGGAAATTACTCTCAATTTTTCCACAAATTTTGCTATTTCTCACAAACAATTCCACAAAATTCCTCTGAATTACACAAAAATTGGTAACTAAATCAAGAATTTTTGAAGTGAATTGAACTGATGTTAAAAACTAAGGCATGATAATGTTAGTTACAGTACTATTTTTCCCCTCACCAAAAATCTACGGCCCACTCGACGTCAAGCTGGTCCATATTTGGCCCCTGAACTAAAATGAGTTTGACAATCCTGGGCTAGGCAGTTCTTACTCTTGTGGGTGTTAATTATCTGCGCTTTTCCCTTTCTGGAATATTCTGACCTGTGCTCCCGATGTTTCTCTATATTCAATGCAAATGACATCGATCTGATTGTATGTTTTTTTTTTTCTTTTCTTCTGTGACACATTTGTCTGCCACAGGTGGAGGAGAACGGCCACGCCTTCCTCGCTGGAGTTCAGGAAGGTGACGAGCTGGTGTCCATCAACGGGGAGCCGTGCGCTGATCTGACTGTTTCACAAGCTTTTTCTCTCATTGACGCATCAATTGCCTGCCTGCAGTTACTCGTCAAAAGGTAGTGATACATGCAAGACATCATTAAAAAAAAAAAAAAACTATTTTCATGCTTTGCACATTCAGTCTCGCAGGTCAATGAGGACAATTTACCACACATTCACAGTTTGACGGCTAAGCCATTTGGTACTTCAGGTCCCTGGAGTTCACAACAGTCCAGAAGGATTATTGCACCATTGTATTAGCATTTAGATAGCATGCAGATTTATGAGCAGTGTCATTTTGCATAGCACACTGAACGACAACGCCTTTGTGTCGGTGTGTGCCTGTGTCTAGTTAAAGTAAAGTAATGTGTGTCAGCCATGCTGACCTTCATTTCTGTGTCTGATTGGCATGCAGCTGCTCCATTGCTCAGCTGGTAACGCTGGTCTATTACAAAGACATTTCCTCACATATAGAGGCTTATTTAAATTTAATTTAAAATGCATACTTATTAAAATACATTAGGGAAAGTAAGCGTCTAGTCCAGGTGCGTCAAACTCATTTTAGTTCAGGGGCCAAATATGGAACCGTTTGATCTCAAGTGGGCCACAGATTTTGTTTGGGAAAACCAGTAATTTCAACAATATTGTGCCCGAGTTTGCACTTCTACGTATACATAAAATACAGAATATGTAAGCAACCGACAATATCCAAGCAATAAGTGATAATTATCAGTCCCAACAGGATCTTTAATTAATTTTTTTTTTGATTTTGTGACAAAATTCTGTTTAATTAAGAGATGTATTATAGAATAATTTAAGTTTTTTTGTAAGAATTTTGAGTTTTTTCAACAGTTTCACATTAAAAATGACTGCCATGCGACATCGGCTCACAGTCATTTTTATTTTCTCCTGTGGGCCAAATTAGATACTCCATTAGACTAAGAATTTACTGTAGTTGACTCCATATTTATCATTTCTTTTTTTTTTTTCGAGTTGGTAACCCAAGCCCATCATAATTTCAACACTCTCATTTGGGCGACTTGTTTCATGATTGCTTTCCACTTCAGCACCCTGACCTTTGTAGATCAAATGTCTGTTTTAGGGATTGATGTGCTTTGACCTTTAAAATCTTTAGTAGTACAAAAATGACTTCATTACAATTTCTACAGAAGCTTATCACTAATTGATGGTTTTTACACTTGCTGTTTGTTAGATGAGAATTTTGTAGACCATTCGTCACCAACACGGTGCCCGTGGGCCCCAGGTAGCCCGCATGGACCATGTGAGGGGCCCTCAGGAGCTCTAGTCACCAATGAGCTCCATCTAAAATCTGATTTACTTTCCAGGATTCAAACTCACTAAGATAAATACATATAACAGATGTAGTTAGTACTTAGTAGTATTAAATGATAAATACTGCTGCATGTGTTAAAGTTTTAGTATTAAATTAACCATCTTTAAATGTTTAATTTCACCGAAACATTGTGACAAATGTTGCACATCCGGTGTCTGGTCTGTGGTATGTTAAAATATTATTTTAAAAAACGCAAAGAAATCTCAACATTTCTTGCATTTTTAAGTTACAGCTAGCCTTCCTTATTATCATTCCATGAAACAGTGAAAATGTTGTAATTAAGAAGATATTTTCTAACCGGTAGCCCTTTGGATTATGCTGTACCTATGAAGTCGCTCACCGTTTCAGAAAGGTTGGTGAACCCTGTTGTAGAATGTGTCAGTGTTTTAAATGAAATCTTTGGTAATGCCTTTTAGTGAAATGTCATTTAGTTTTCTAAAGTGGTATTCTTTGGCCATGCTATCACTTTATTGGGCTTTAACTAAATTCATTTAAACTAATTCTCAACTATCATTATTTAGAGGGATAGAAATCAAAATAATTATATTCCATTCACTATGAATAATATCAGTAATTAATCCCATCCCACTCCATTTTGTGCATTTATGTTTTGTTTGGCATCTAGTTTCAAGAGCCAGATACAGACTTGATCTGCATAACATTTTTTGGACATCCTGTTTTGTGTTTTTTTTTTTTTTAGCTTGAAATAAATGAATACAACAGTTTTAAAAATCCCCATCCCCATGCTAATGTTTCTCTCTCTTTCTCTGCTCTAAAAGATTTCACTCCATCCAACCCGAGCAGTCAAGAGGTGAGGGTGCCTCGTCTGTTGAATTTGTGGAGAGCACCACCCTCCGCATTCTCCCGTCAAAGCAAAGCTCCCAGATCCAGAGGAAACTTTACAAATCTGACTCCCTGGATGAGACCTGCCATGAAGACGGCAACCCTAAGCTTATTTGGACACAGCTTCACGACAACAACAATTGTCAGGAACTTGTGTTTCAGGAGAATGACAAGCAAACACAGAGATGCTTGTCCCCGGGGGCAATGGTGGAGGTCCAGGTGTCTCTTACCGAGCAGACGCTGGACGACGTTGGATGCGCCTCCCTTGGGAGTGCTCATGGGATCGAAGGGGAAAAGGTTGGTGGGACGATCCATGTCACAACCGCATCGCAATACGTACCATCTAGTGTCAGAGAGCCGCTTGGCCAACATGGAGTGGTGGTCAGCTCCGCTGTCGCCCCAGGACCAGGGAGGGGCATTGAAAGTGGTGGATCCCAAAGTGAAGGAGAAGGAGGAGGGCAGTGTGAGGGTCCTCCAAGGTCTTTTACCGTCTCTTTTGAAGTCCCTTCAGAGGAGGGGCCACAAGCAGAAGAGCAGGACTCTGATTCTGAGGGGGATCCGGACAAACCCAACAAGCATCATGCAAGGCATGCCAGTGAGTACCTCCTGATCAATTTGGTTTGGGGTTTAATGGGTGTACATTTTTTCTCTGTATAAATACAATTTCTTCATTGTGGCACCTTTTAGGTAGTATTGTATCTTAGTAAGTGATTAAAGATCTTCACCACGTGGCTTTTGCTCACATGTGTATATTTCATGGTCTGATGCCAAGTGTGTTCGTGTGGAGGTTAGATTAGGGTGTTAATAAAAGCTATTACATCCAGGTTAATCTGAATAATGTCATGACCAGATTGTTTTTAGTAAGGGCCCTACATTGCTGATCCGTTAGCTAAAAAAACAGCAACAAACCAAATAACATGCATGAATAGGAAACTATATACATCTAATAACATCCTAGTGAAGAGGTATAATAGTAAGTGGAGATATTGAGGCGTCAAAGCTGTGCCGGACACATAAATATAACTCCAGCCTGCTGATGATGCTTGCAGAAAGAGGTGGCCCTTTGACAGACACCAGCATGTGGTTCTCTCAGAACGTTACCTGATCCTTTCAAACCGAGTGCTTTAACTGAGCTAAAAAAGTGAGTCTGTTGCTCACTCCTGCCGTCCCCTCCACCTTCAGGTTGGTCTTGCGGAAACATTGAAAAGCCTGTTTATAATGTGGTCCTAATCTTGCATTATGATGCAGAGTGTGTATGGATTTTTCAAAAAAAAATAGATCGGTATATATAGATGTAGATCTTTTTATTTTTGAGTGGACTGCCTGTCAAGTAAGAGAAAAGGACACTTGGTTCCTTTAAATATATTGCATGCGGTATCTTTGATCGTGATATTTGTGGATGTTTTATTGGTTGAATAGCAGATCATATTTACACGTGTAAATTTATCTTCATACTGCTTTGGCATCTATGTTTTTTCTGTTTGTTTTTTTTATTAAAAAAAGATAATTTAGTAACACATACTGTTTAAGTATAATTCAATGTATATACATGTGGAATGGAAATGCATGCTCAGATCATCCTTATGAAAAATTGGTATGTGTTATGTGTTATTAATACTTCCAGTTTTGTGCATTGAATCTATTTAGAATTTGTTAATGTTAATAATTGTATTGAAGTACTTTATTTTTTACCTTTAATTTTGTTTAAATTACATTTTTGTTCAACTTACTCACACATAAATTACCTGCCAAAGCTTCACAAACTGAATTGTTCTATTTAGCACCAAGTCGGTGATCTAAAGATCCATTGATCTCTCTTTTCTTTTTTTTTTTTTACAAATAGGGTTTGTGTTTAAACTATAAAGCATTTTTTTTTTTTTAATAAATATTTTTCTATTTAGTTATATTTCCTTTTCTCTAAGCTTTTAATGCACACTGACCCTCTGCTTATTCTTTTTTGTGCAGGACTCAGACGCAGTGAGAGTCTATCTGAGAAGCAGGTGAAGGAAGCCAAGTCCAAATGTAAACGCATTGCTCTTCTTCTCACGGCTGCCCCACCCAACCTCAATAACAAAGGGCTGTTGATGTTCAAGAAGCACCGTCAGAGGGCCAAGAAATACACGCTCGTGAGCTTCGGCACTGGAGAAGACGAACAAGAGTACAGCGATACAGAAGACGAGGAAAGTGGAGACGAGAAACAAGAAATTGACACTGTTAAATTTACCCTCATTGCTGGGAACAATTCTGAAATCGAGAAACATTTTCTCTCTGACGCCAACAGTAGCAAAGGTGTTGTAGCCTCAAACTGGGACAAGGGTCTCCTTGAAATTACAAGAAACTTAGAAAACCAAACAGAGATGGAATCTTTGCCAGAAACCAAAGGCAAAGGTGCATTAATGTTTGCGCAACGGCGTCAAAGAATGGATGAGATTGCTGCAGAGCACGAGGAGCTCCGGCGCCAAGGAATCCCTGTGGAAAGTGTGCAGGAAACTGAAAAGAAGACAGTGGAACGCTCTTACATGCAGTCCACAGCAGAAAGACATGGCTACATGGACATTAATGTGCACCAAAAAAGCCAACAGCAGTACCAACAACACCAGGAACGGCAGTACTTTGAGCAACAACAGAACTATCACCAGCAGCAAGAACAACAATATCAACAATATCAGCAGGAACAATATAACCAAAGTCAGTACCAACAACAGCAGCAGCAACAACAACTACAGCAACAACAAATGTATCAGCAGCAACAAGAATATCAACAGCAAATGCAGCACTATTCAACAAATGTCAACAATAGTGCTGTCCAACACCAAACCACTGAAATGCAAAGTTCCTACAGTAATCGCAGTGCCAAACCTTTCTACGCTGAAAATATTGCATCCACCCCCTTTTCCCATGTAATGAGTGGGACCAATCAAGAATCTATGGGACAAGGAGAGCAGATAGCTTCCCGTGATGAGCGTATTTCCACTCCTGCTATTAAAACAGGCTTTTTGATGGACACAAGGAAGAAGAACACGGGCAAGCCCATGTTCACATTTAAAGAAGCTCCAAAAATGTCCCCAAACCCAGAATTGCTGAACCTCCTCAACAGAAGTAATAAAAAGTTGGGTTGTGAGTCTGGACCTGAAGAAGACTACCTTAGCCTTGGGGCTGAGGCTTGTAATTTCCTTCAGTCACATGGTAAACATAAAATTCCTCCTCCAGTTGCCCCAAAGCCTGCAATAAACCCCAACTGTCCTCCTTGGTCCCCGTCCCTACAGTCAGAAGCAACTAACCAGGACATGCCTCAGTGTGCTGAAAATAATCTTCCCACACCTGCTGTAGTCTCCACCACAGAGAATATCCCTGGCCCAGATCTAGAGCCAGCTCCAGCTGCACCTGCCCCTGCCCCTGCCTCTGCCCCCGAGCCCTCTCCCCCTCCTGCAACCCAAGAGATTCCTGCCAGCACAACTACAGCAGAGCAGCAAACATGGGCTCACCAACAGGCAGAATCTCAACAGCAGTTTCTACAAGTAGCATCACAGGAGGCAAGGGGCCATGCTGATTCAAAATTGCAAAATGACCCTGCTCCAGTGCCTAACTGGGGTTCTGCACAAACACAAGAACAACAGCCACCATCTTCTTGGCAACAAGCTCCAGTGCAAACAGAGCAACCCCAAAGCCAGGCTCCACAACAGCTCCCGTGGGTGACATGTCAGTATACTCAAAACCAAGCACAACTTCAGGCATCTTCAACAACCTGGAACTCTAAAAATCAACAATCCTGGACTCAGGATCATGAGCAAACCCACACTAGTGTTAAGGAACCCTGGGCTCAGTATCATGGGCAAACACAACCTCAATCACAAGTTCAGCCACCTTGGGCACACCCTAATGAGCAGCCTCACTCACAGATGATACAGCCTTCCTGGGGTCAACCCCAGGAATCAGTGCATTCACCACGTCAAAATCTTGGGCCACAGCCATTGCAAGTAGACAATCAACAACAACACCCATGGGTGCAACAAATCGAGAAACCTCCCCAAGCACAACCTCCTTGGATTCAACCTGTCCAACAGGAGACCCAACACCAGCCATCCTGGGCTCAGCAAACACATCAGGATTTACAACAAACATGGCCACATACACAAACATCAAGTCAACCTCAGCCGCCTTGGGTGCCTGCACAGCCTCAACAGCAACAGCAACCTTCAATGGCCACTTGGGCACCTCCACAACCTCAAGCTCAAACCCAGCCACCATGGATGCAAGGACATACACAGTCTCCAGTACAACCTCAAGCCAATTTGAATCCCTGGGCACCAGTACCTCCTCAGGCTCAGTCCCAAACCCAATGGGCGCAGCCTCCACCAGAACATCATTCATTCCCCCAGGGGCAAAGTCCAGCTTCAAGTCAACCACCTTGGACTCAACCAGTGCCATCCCAGACCGTACCTCAGCCACAATGGCAACAGCGCCCTCCAAACACTCCACCACAGCCACCAATGAATGCTTGGTCTCCAGCTGAGACACAGCCTCAAGCACCTGTGAATCCCTGGGCACCACAATCACGCCAATCAACAGAAACAGTTTCTTTGTCAACTACAAACACACGACCTTCACCTAAACCATGGCACACTCCAAAATTTTCCCCACAAAACCGAATCCCTCCTCTACCACCGCAACGGATGCACTCTTCATCACCAATAAACCCAATGGCCACCGTCTTGAACCCGTCATCATCAAGCGCTGCTCTCCAAATGCCAGTTGTCAGAGGGAAAGGAGCTGATATGTTTGCCAAGAGGCAGTCTCGTATGGAGAAGTTTGTGGTTGACTCAGAGACTGTGGAAGCCAACAAGGCAAGCCGATCAACATCACCAGCTGCTTCGTTACCAAACGAGTGGAAATACACTCCCAATGTACGTGCTCCACCCTCCAGGTCATATAACCCCATTCAGTCCCCTTCTTATCCCCCAGCAGCAACAAAACATCTTCCTTCCACTAGCCCCTCTACCAAAGCAAAGAAAAAAGACAAAGAGAAGCAGACTCCGGCTCCCAAACCTCTCAGTGTTGTAGATGTTATGAAGCATCAACCCTATCAGCTAAATTCATCACTCTTTATTTTTGGCCCGGAGCCTGTAAAACCCCCTAAGCCCTGCCCACCTGCTGATCCACCTTGCGATAACCATTCAATTCAATATGAGCAAATGGGTGTGGTCCAACAATCTGGACCATTTAGTGGGCCATGCCCTCAGCAATACTACGATATGCCCATGCAACCAATGGTGCAAAATGGGCACAATCAACAAGCTAATGTTTATCCTCCAGCTAACCCTTATCAACAACCTACTGCTTCTTACCAGCAAGCATATAACCAACAGTATCAACAAATTTCACCACCTGCTTATCATCCCCAAACCCCTCAGTCTTCAAATGCACCACCTGCTTATCATCCCCAAACCCCTCAGTCTCCAAATGCTTCCTACCAGCCAGCCAATAGCCCTCCCTATCTCGCAGCTCCTTCTGCACCTTACCAGCAGCCACAACTATGTAGTAGCTTTATTGCTCCCAGTTTCCCTGTGGCTGCTCGACCTGAATCTTCATCTGGGGGCAACACAGTGGCTTCCGCTCCTAAGCCTAAATTCACAGCTAAAAAGAGCTCGGCTCAGGTGTGGAAGCCTGCGGCTGTTGAGAAAGAGTGATTCTCATAGAATCATAGGGTGTTTGATCTCTCCTTAAAATCAAAAAGTTTGTGCTGAAGTCACCCACTGCAGAGTGGAGCTATTTGAGCTCATATGCAGTTTGTTTTTGTTTTTTTAAAGTCAGATTTTGGTATTGTTGTTAACGACTGGGGATGGTTTACTAGTCTAAAGAAGAAGTATAAGAGAAGAAAAAATGATCTATAGTTCTATGCAAATGTTACAAAGCTGTGAAAAAAGAATATTGATGATAATATATGAATGTAGGGTAAAATAAAGAATGACGGAAAGAGTACGGAAAACAACGATATAAATGGTACACGAGAGTGAAAAGGTAGAGTAGAGTAGAATAGAGTGACTTTATTGATCCTGCAGTGGGAAATTTAAGGTCAAGTTGAAGTTGGATTGTAAAATTAACAACTTACTTGAAAAACTATAAGGAAAAAAGAAAAATGAAACATGTTTCAATATTTTTTACAACAGTAATGATGTAATTGATAAAATAAATTAAGGGTCATCCCCATTTTAGGAATGTAATTTACAAGAATTTTTATCATTTGACTTTAAGACCCTTTTCTAAGGTTTGTATGATCACTTTTCTCATGGTGTTTGCTCAAATCTAAAGAGTTTGGTTTAAAAACCATTTGTAGCTCAGTGTCCTTCTCCAAATCACCAAATGAAGTGGGCTGGTTTTATTTAAAGCTTTTACCACCTGTTGCATCATGTTAAGCACTAAAAGTAAACTGCCTCATGAGAGGGAGTAGCGAGGTCCAGAGTGTCGTCTTAAATTTCAACTTAAGCCAGTGGAAGGCGCAACTTTGTTTTGTGTTGCTTTAAAGTATTCTTTTCACCTAACACTAATATATTTATATATTGACAATTCTCTTGTAGATTTGTGACATGGTTATATGGACAGATGAATGATATAAATGATCATTGAAAGGCTTTGGAATGCTCTGAAATAGATTTTGGTACAAGGCTGCTTTAGTTTCTTTTTGTGTTTTCTTTCTTTCTTTCTTTCTTTTCATTGTTGCTTTCTCTGTTCAAAGTGCACTTTCTGTATTATTCACCAAAGTGCCATTAAACTGTCTTTAATCTTTGTATGGTTTCTTCCTTCCTTTGGTGCATGCTCACTTCCTCACCTGTTTTTCTCACTCTCGAAGCCTTGACACATGCACTAAGGGATTTACATGTAGTTTACAGTTATCTTAAAACACAGATCAGTTTTGCATCAGTTGCAGCATCGACATCTTTGTTTTTACCAAGGAACAATTCAAGAAATGATTATCGCCGACTCCTTGGAGTGTCTGAGGCACATTTATGCAGATTCGCTGCATCGTCAAGCTCTTAAAGAATAATATTGGATTGATGACTTTTGTTGTGACATCACAGAATAATTCAGGATGTGAAGTGGCCCCATGATGAAATATATCCATGTTGCGTCATGCATTTTGAAGAAGGTCATTCATCTGTTCAGGGGAAGTTTTAATATCAAATGATGAGAACAGCTGGTAGATTTCTTGAGCTATATCTGGAGGAATCTGATATTCCTACCACCTCGCAGCATGTGATATATTCATACTAGTTGGATCTGTTACAGATTACCCTGGATAAAACACTTATTGTTCTTTTTGAAAATGCACATCACATACATGCAGTAAAGGCCTTCCTAACAGTGGTAAATATGTGGGGAAAACTACTAAACCATTGTCATTATTAGCTGTAAATTGTGTATTTCGTGTAGATTAGTGAATGGAGCAGAACGCTGTTATACATATGGATGAATCCTTTAGAGTCTCAGATGTATTTTTTATGTCCCTGTGCCACTGGCCATACCATAAATCTACATAAACAGGGCTGTAACATGCCTTTGTATCTCGACTTGCTTTGACCATCTGTCTCCAAGTCCCTGCATGCACATCATTATGTGCAAGAGCTCTTACGTTCTGTCTCAGTTGTAAGATAAACCATATGTTAGATTCTGCAGGGCTCGTCGACAGATGAAAATGATTAACAACATCTACCTGATCTCAAAAGAAAGAAAAAGTGTGACCTCAGATGGTTTTTAATCTCCTCCTATATTCAAATGTCACGGTTAAGCTATTATAGCGCTGTAGAAAACATATTTATCCTACAAGGTATAGCTGACTCAGCAGGGAATTTGATCGCTATTTCCACATTTGTGTTTATAGTTGCATGACCTCACCCTGACTCTGATGGTTATTTTAAACCACCTTTGCTTTGTGCTGTTTATACATTTCACCAGATGATGGCAGCACTGCCTTTTCTGCATGGCCCACCAACTTCATATAGTCTTAGAATTCAAGAGGAATAAATGGGCATCATTTCATTTTGAGTAGAAGGTTGTTCTTTAATAGAAAAAAAAACAAAGTTATAGATTCTATTTCACTGAGGACATTCTAAGCATTGCAGTGGCTTTACCAGTATTAAATGCAATGTTTGTTGCAATACTGTTGGTGCAGATATCTTAAATCACGTGTCAAACTCAAGACCCGGGGGCTAAATCTGGCCCTTTAGAGCATCAAATTTGGTCCCGCTCCAGAAAGTACAAATGATAGAAGAAAACATGAAACATTTTGTAAATGATCAACTAATTCAGTTATAGGTATCTCAGCCCCTCCAAATACAAAAACTCATCCACAATTCTTTCAGATCTCAGTTTAACAGTTGTTTTATCCCATGATAGCAGTCTTTTTTAATCTCAAATTGTTGAAAGAACTCAAATTTTTTCCAAAATCTGGCAAATTTTCCTGAAATTATTCCACACAATGTCCCCGAATTCCTAAAATAAGGTATATTTAGGTGAAGTTCCTGCCGAGACTAATATACTCACATACTTTATCATTTATATCAGTGGTTCTCACACCTTTTTGACTCAAGTACGCCTTTTTTTCTTACTGCTGAATCCAGACTACAACATTTTGCTCAGAAAACTATAGAGCATAATGAGGAATGAGCGAGTGATAACACACATTTTAAAGAATCTCATTTTGTAAATAAGTGGAAAAGAAACAGTATTTAGTGCATTTAGTTTTTTGGATCGTGACCCTATTTTGACATCAAGAATTTCTGGTGACCCCAAAGAATTATTTTTTCTAAAATTATTTTTTCATCATGTTTGAGCCCAGATTTTTTTAAAAACTGTATTTTAGTTGAAGTACATGTATATTTCACAAAGTCAAAGTATTAAAATAGTTGTTTAAGATTGTGTGTTGTTTTGATTTAAAAAAAAAAAAAAAAAAAAAAACAATAATTTCAAAAATCTATTTTAATTTTTCAGAAATTTCAGGCTTTCATTTAAACTCCAGGCGACCCCATCCTGACCACAAGGTTGAAAAACACTGATTTAGTGGCTTCTGTATATATTTCTATAATTTAAAATTTACACTTTGTTAATTTTCCACTCTCTTTTTCTCTCAAATACCACCTGTAGTGCCATTGCGTACCCCATTTGAGAAACACTGATTTATATATACTTTATATGTGGAAGTGCAAACCAGGGCACATTAATGTTGAATTTGTTCTTTTTCCCCACCTAAAATCTGTGACCCACTTATGGTCAAACTGGTCCGTATTTGGCCCCTGAACTCAAATGAGTTTGACACCCCTGTAGGTGTCACAAACCTATAAAGGCAGCCAAAGCGCTGAGAATACTGGTTTTAATGGTTTTCCAAGCATAGACTACCTGTAAAATAACACATTTTAAACTCTGACTAACAAACATTTCTTTGGATACCTCTTTTACAGGTTACAGGCCGGAGCCACTCTCTTGTCCCAAGAGGGAGAGCGCCATTCACAGGACAGAAATCAGCTTCAGGTTCTTCTTCCCCTCGGCCTTCAACTCAGGCCTACACCGCTCACTCATTAGGTCAGAAATCCTGGCTCGACAAAAGCCCCAAACCCCTCACACCCTGGGAGGCTGCCTCAAGGCATCCTCTTGGCTTGGTGGATGAAGCCTTTGCTTTCCAAAGCGTCCAGCAAAACCTCGCCTTAAACGTTAACTCGGCTGCCCAGCGCAAATTGTTGCCCAAGCCACCATTGGAGTGGAAGGCTAAAGTTTCTTACCAGGCCCCTCAAAAAATGGCTAGCCAGACTTGGAGCCAAAGCCGCAGCCCCAGACGAGCTCCCATTCCATCGTTTGTGCCTCAAACGAGAGGCTCCGTCCCTGTTCATTCTGGCTACAACTCATTGCCCAGACAGTGGCAGAATCAGAGGTCAAACCTGGGGCCCCCAGTGTCCTCATATGAGAGCAAAAAACCCCTGGGACCACAAAGTTACAAGTCAGTGTATACCAGCAACACTTTAAGTTGGAGGCGATAGAAGAGACTCGGCCATTTTGGACTTTGAAGAGAATCATGGCATACCTAAAGGTTCCATAAAATTGTTCAACATTGTCTCTTCCGCCTTGGTGAAATGATTCAAGTGTGATAGAAGAACTCGCTGTTAGCAAGCTAATCATAGCAACTCTTTCAGGAGTCCTTTGTTACTTTATTGATCTGATCTGTATTCATTTAAGTAGCAAAGTTAAAGTTGCAACGTGCTTTATTTGCAGATCAATAAACATGACCATGTAAACACAATGCAGCAGACATGACATTGCAGGATAGGAAGTGTTTTTGGGAGGTTGGGAATTACTATCGATGAGAAGGACAAACAGTAGCATGTAAAAGAGGAAAGGATGGATTAAGTCAGGAATGAGCAACTCTATCACAGAGGGGGCCACAAACATTTGATTGTATCTGATCTGAGGGCCACATTATCAACATTTATGAAAGCATTTACAATGATAACTAATCTGAGCATTAATACAGGGGGAAAAAAAGGGTTTTGTCTTTTTTGGTCATTTGGCATTGTGTGATTTTGTTATTTTTTGTGTTCTTGTTGTAATTTTGTGTATTTTTCTGTTATTTTCTGCATTTTAGCTGTTGATCTGTGTTTTTGGGGTCACTCTCTGTATTGTTTTCTGTATTGTTCTGTCATTTTGTGTAATTGTGTTGACAGTTTGTGTGTCTTTGGAGCTATTCTGTAATGTGTTGATGTTTTTTTTGGTTGCTATGTTGTCCTTTTCTGTCTTATGAGTCATTTTGTGTATTTTTGATTTTTTTTGTGTGCTTTATGTTGGGCTTTATATTCCTTCCAACTTCTTAAATTCTGTTTTTTGGAGATTTGCTTTAGGAGCTGCAAAAATTTAGACTGAGGGCCACATGTGGCCCCCTGACCACCAGTTGACCATGTTTGGATTAAGTTATGTGGAAGAAGGTTCTGGGTTCTCCTAGATATCTCTAAGTTTACCTGATTATTTAGTATTACACTGAAGTGGATGAGGGACTTGTAATTTAAAATGGTTCTTAACAATGACTATAATGTTATAGTATTAGGAGGCAATGTTTCACATCCCTAATAGGCAACTATAGGCAATTTTGTTATTTTGCAAAGGTAGTTTATGTATTGTAAAGTTGCGCATGCTAGATTAAACAGCAACTTTTTTGCAACATTTAACAACGAACCACATTGAAAAAGCGTATGTGAATTTTTTTGTTACTTTTGACCAGATTTACAGCAATATTTGTGAAATTTGTGATTTTTTTTCTCATAAAAATATAAAGTCAATGTCAAATCTAAATGTGAAATTTTAAATCTAAATGTTAAATTTTAAATCTAAATGTTAAACCCAACTGTTAAATCTAAATGTCACGGGTGAAACTAAATATTTAGCTAATATGCAAATTCACCTTTTAGATTTGGCATTTATCATTTAGATTTAGATTTACTATTTAAATTTAACATTTAGATCAAACATTTAACATTTAGATTTAACATTTAGATCTAACATTTAAATTTAACATTTAGATGTAATATTTAGCATTTAGATTTAACATTTATATTTATATATAACATTTAGATTAAATTTACCATTTAGATTTAACATTGACATTATGTTTTTACATGACATAAATTATCAGAAATTTCACAAATATTGCTGTAAATTTGGTCAAAGGTAACATTTTTAAAAAATTCACATATGGTTTGTCAACATGTTTTTTTTTTTGCTAAATATTGCAAAAACTTAAATTTAGCATGCGTAACTTTACAATCGGCGCCCCATTGATTAAGTGTCTTGCTGAGTGAAACATAAGAAAGAGAGAGAAACCGTAAAGAGTCCGTCTTGGGGTTTTTTGAAAATGATCTGTTTCTGTACTTGCTGTTCCTGTGTGTTCTTGTACCTTAACACGAGTGATCAGCATTTTTCAAATTGTTTGCTTGATTTTCAGCATAAATAATAGATTTGTAATTGAACCTTGTTATTAGTGCAGCAGAAGCGGCAAAGAGATAAGTGCTGTAGTTCTCAGCCGTGGGCGGACATATTGTTATGTAATCTCCAATAAGTGAGAGTAGCTTGTTTATTTCGTGGATGCATTTTAATTACAGCACAAGCATGTGACCACTAAGAGCAGACAAAATGAGGTTGGGCATCGCAGCTGACTAGCAATTTATGTCGGGGATCTTGGAAAAACAAGGGATTTTCTGAAAGTTGGACATAAATATAATAGTTTAGTGCAAATGAGTTAAAAGTGAATTGCCAGACGTTGTAGAAATGTAGTTATGACGACGACAATGATTGTGTTAATCAGGAGCTTTACTGGGAATGGGAGAGTTACCTAAATATGTGATTGGGCTGCGGCTTATGCTTCATTTGGACCTTTTTTTTTTGGACACTTGGAATCATCTCCAAGAATAAAAGTTTGGTTGCTGTGACCTGTTGTGATTCTCATTAACGTCTCTTAGACCAGGGGTTCTCAATCTTTTCAACCCGCAAACCCTAAAATTAAGGTGCCAGAGACTGGGGACCCCCACTATACCTGAAGGTGGTTGAACACAGACATGGACATTGAAGAACAGTCTTAAGACAGGGTCATCTATAAGGGGGAATAAAGGGTAGAGATTTTTGGGGTCCATCTATAAAGTCAGCAAAATGATGGTTCATTGTTGAAAACCACATTTATTCATTTATCTGAATAATATCCACTGTTATCCAGGATGTTTAGTGTTATTTGGTCTTAGTATATAGTCATCTTAAAGTAAATGTAAATCCTTGTTTTAATCAGAAATAAAATGGGTTATAAGTGAATAAGAATGATGGAAAAAGGTGGCGAAATGGGATTTTAAAAACCACAGAAATTGGTTAAAAGTTGTAAATTAGACTAGCCAACAATGGACAGAAAAAGTGGTAAAAAGGGTTCAAAGTGTCAATATTGGAACAATTAGTTTAAACTGGCAAATAATGGGTGTGACAAATCGTAAATGAGGTTAAATTGGCAAAAAAGAATAAGCATGAAATATGGTGAAAAGAGGTTAAAAGTGACAATAAAGGGTTAACATATGTGACATTACGTGAGAAAATTGGTGGGAAGAGTTTATAAGTGCCAAAAATATCTTGAAAGTGGAAAAAAAAAATGTGCAGAAAAGGCATTGAAATTTGATAGGTTCAAATATGGCAAGTTTGGTGTAGTTGCAGAAAAAGGGGAAAAAATAAGCAAAATGGGCTCAAGTTGGGTCCAAACCCCAAGGTTGAGAACCCCTGTCTTAGACAATACATTCATCATATGTGTTGTGTATAGAATGAGTCGCATATGTGGCATGATGAATTTACTGTCTGTTTATTAATAATTCAGATGTTGATTCACATTAAGTGATTTGCATAATAAATACAAACAAATCACACTTACTTGCACTGGTGTTCACTTTCCATTACCGGTGTGGTAAACTGAGTCATGCGTTGCTCGCCGTTTCATGCAGTGAAGCTTGGTTTATTATCACGTATTTTCTTGACAAGTCACTTCTATCCTCCGGAGGGGGTTAGGACAGGGGCACGTTCCCATGGTGACCACTAGTTACATAATAGTGAGTATACCCACTGTAGCTGTGCCATTAGTGAGGGAGCGATAAGGGCACCCAGGGAGACGATAAACACAATTTATTTCCCCAACCAATTTAGATTTCTAACAAACACTGAGAGTGGAATTCAAATGTTTTTTTTTTTTCAAGGGAGGAGCTTGTCAGTCAACTGCAGACCACATTATTTATAATTATTCACACAGTGATGTAGGCTGCACATGCAGCGTGTCAGGAAACAAGGCAGATTCAACGCTCATCCCAATCAGACGCTTCTATTATGTGCTGTACAATCCTCTTTTGTTTTGTATTTCATTAACAATGAAAAATGTTCTCTGAAATAACGCTGCGGTTGGAAATTTTTTGTGCCAGCTTCAAAGATAAATTAGATTTCAATGTACACAGCTTGGTTTGTGGCCACCTCCAGTGTTCTTATACAACATTTGCAAGTTTTATTCAGAACAGTTTCTTCACATTTTAGTTCTTGATGATTATTGCTCGGCAGTATTCAGTTGTTGAGGGCTGGAAAACATTATAGCTAAAAATGACTTATTTTTAAATGCATATCAACTCAACAACACTATGCAACTTTATCCCTTTTGTGGATTTCAACAACTGCATCCATTACTAGTTGTAGAAAATAGCTAACAATGCTAGCGTCGCTAAAAATGCCTCCTTGATAAACGATATTACTGCTGAAACAGCGTTGTTTTCTGCTGTTTAATACTGGTCAGGGGTTTTAAAGATACTTGTAATTTCTTTGTAACATTTTATTTTATGAAGACGCCCAAAGCTGCATGGTAAAATGCATTTATTGCCCTTTTATTTTGGTGAGTCAGCCACTATTAGAATTACAAGCTTAGGAAAAACATTTGTTTTCAACTCCATTACAAACGCACATCAATGTGTCTTCATCTGTAACGCCATTGGTTTACATTGTTATTGTCTGAGTTAAAATGTTTATAAGTCGCATGGTGATGTAAGCAAATTGTTCAAACAGTTTAGGTTTTTCCAGGGGATGTCTCAACAATTCAATTCAACTTTATTCATATAGAGCATATTACAACAATAGTCATCTCGAAGCACTATCAAAATATAAAATTTTTGCCATTAAGGCAGTGATGCCAACTTATTTTAGTTCAAGGGCCAAATATAAAGTAGTTTGATTAAGTGGGTCGCAGATTTTAGGTGGAAAAACTAGCAATTTCAACAATAATTTCCCCAAGTTTGCACTTTGACGTATAAATGATACATGAAGTTTTTAAGGCGCCGACAATATCCAAGCAACACCTGACAGATATCAGTCCCTGCAGGATTTTCTCTTGAGTCAGTGACTAACTTTGGTTAATTTTGGGAAATTATGAGAAATAATTTCAGGAAAATTGAGCCTTTTGAACAATTTCAGATTTAAAATGAGTGCAGTCATGTGATAAAAACATGGGAACATCGCGACCCTCCAAATATTATTGAGTTTCATTGAATTTGTGTATTTATTTAGACAATAATTCATGTTTTTTCTACCTTGTTTTAACTTTCTCCTGCTGGCCGAATTGGGTGGCTTAAAAGTCTATATTTGGCCCCCGGGCCTTGAGTTTGACACATGCATTAAGGCATTCATCCTTTGCCTTTCTTTCCAAGCCATTACCTCTTATGCATTAAATTGAACATGAGCTTGAGACATAAGTGGGCAGCAATAGTAATGCTCTAAATTTAGTCGCCCCCACCCACCCACCCACCCCTCAGTCAGACACAGACAGATCAGGCCCTAGCTGACACCTACCTTCCCCATGACATGCTGTAATCCCTGGAAGCGTGCACACACTTTATACTCGCCAGCCTCTCATCTTTCTAACTTCCTTTACGTCGAGGTTACAGATCCAACGCTACTTACCCCTGAGAGTCCTTGAGGACAGGTAAGCCATCATTTATGAGTCTTTATAGGTGTAATGTTGTGTCACCTTGAGCAAAGCATGGTTCTTTTCATCATTTAAGTAAGTTGTGTGTATTTTCATATAGGGTAGGCTACTTATTGTCTTATGATTTTGCAATACATTCAAGTAATACTTAAGAGTGTGCCATGCAATATACATCTATATTAGCAATACTGCTCAAACGTACATGAATATTCTCAGTTAGCTTCCATTTGTGACCACAGAGTTTTCTGTGTGTCCTTTCTGCTAACTTGGCCTAAATTCAAACATTGATTCCCAGACCCCCTGACACAGCTGGGTCCCATGTCAGAAAAGCATGTGCTTAAGGTTTTTACAGGCAAAGGTTATTTAAAGGGATGTGCTAACTTTGGCTAATCGATAGTCGTACATTGGCAGTTTCGCTGCCAGTGCCTTCATGCTTTTGTCTTAGCTATACAGTTCAACTGATGTGTGCTGTCACCTGTTAATTTTCCTTCTAAGCTGGAAGTCCCCAGGGGGCCACCATGTCACAGTTCTCCACTATGACGACCAGGGAGAGGAAGATGCAGGCTGCGGCAATCTGCAGGGAAGTTCAAGCTCAAGAAGGTGGTTATATTATGTTTTCCATTACATCTGCATCATGCTTTTATGGTTTTTCACATACATAATCAACCCCGATTTACCATAATACCTAGCATGTACTAAAAAAACTGGGTAAAATGGTTTTAAAGTTGTGCAACTGCCAATAATTCCCTTGATTACCCAAATTATAAATAAGCAGATTGATGTGTTTTGCGTGCCAAAGTAACTAATCCCTTTGTTGTGGTCCATTGAAACACTTATTTTAGGATCAAGACAACTGTGAAGCTCTGAAGGCTCCTGACAGCTGACAGATATCTATGCAAACCAAATGGTCTCACACTTGGATATAGACCGCTGACATACAGTATCCATGATCAGCATGCAGCAGCTTGCATGCAAAGCAAACCGCAAAAAAAAAAAAACCCGATTTGATATGGACTGATTACATGGAATTATAATTACTCATTCATCAAAACGGCAGAATTGTCAAGTCAGCAAGTCATGTAGATTACTTCTTTTGCATCAGGTTTAGAGGAATATGATTTATCTTCAACATGATTAAACCGGTGCTTGGTTTGAAAACCACAGAAAACATATTCATCTTCCATAGAAGGGTCCTTCTGATGAATACTGAACACGCTTATGGTCGTTTGTCTTTTGTTTTGTCTCTACTCTGCTCCAGATATAGAAATGGATCTTGGGAAAAAGATGAGTGTGCCAAAGGACATCATGCTTGAAGAGCTTTCCCTTACATCCAATCGGGGCTCCCAGCTGTTCAAAAAGCGCCAGAGACGCTCAGAAAAATACACTTTTGAGAGCATCCAGAATGCAAACAACAACACGCTGAGTGTAAGAACAATGGTTCATATTTGCAAAGATAGTACTTTAACTGGTAATTATCTCACTGTAGCACAAGTTTGTAATCTGGTGTCTTTGCATTGGTCAATCAGCACATATAAAACTCATATGTTCTCACCCAATAATTTAAAGCAGCGGTTCCCAAACTCTTTATAGTGCCGTACCCTTAACTTGAAGCCATGTACCCTCTACTCCTGCACACTTAATAAACAAAATGTCATCTACAATGTAGAAATTTCTTCCTTAATTGTACCTTTCCTGTTATGGAATAATACATAATAACTAGAATATTTGCATTTCCTGAAGAAAATGCTAGTGAGGATGCAGGTGCTGGCCTGCATCGTCCTGCCTTAGCTTAGCATTAGCATTAACCGAGCATTAACATTAGTCTAGCATTAATGATGACCTAGCATTAGCTTTAACCTAGCATTACCATTAGCCTAGCAGTTGTATTAACCTACCATTAGCATTAACCTAGCTTTAACCTAGTATTACCCTAGCAATAGCAATGACCTAGCATTAACATTCGTCTAGCATTAGCATTGACTTAGCATTAACTTTAACCTAACATAACATTAACCTAGCAATAGCCTTAACCTAGCATTAGCATAAACCTAACATTAGCATTCACTTAGCATTAGCTTTAACCTAGCATTAGCATTGTAATAGCATTAGCCTATCACTAGCTTTAGCTAGCATTAACACTAACCTAGCATTAACATTCGCCAAGCATTAGCTTTAACCTGGCATTAACATTAGCTTAGCAATTGCATTAACCTAGCATTAACCTAGTATTACCCTAGCAATAGCAATAACCTAGCATTAGCATTGACTTAGCATTAATTTTAACCGAGCATTAGCATTGCAATAGCATTAGCCTATCATTAGCATTAACCTAGCATTAGCATTAGTTGATCTATTTATATCCTAGTTTCCAATGTTGTCACGGTGTTTTTAATTTCCATTCATGTACCCCCTATGACAATTTGCGTACCCCACTTTGGGAACCTAGGATTGAAAGAGTTTTTGTTGGAATTCTACACTGTCAAAGTGTTTTCCAGGGTTGGGGTCAATTATAATTGTAATCGGGTAATTTAGAATTAATTACAATTATGCCGTAATTATAATTGGAATTGTAATCTAAAAAATATGTGGCTGCCATAATCGTAGTTAAATTGTAATTGAGTTTAGATAATTTACTTTTTAATTGTAAATGGCATGACAATTCTCTCAAAATTGTCAATTATAATTTCACGTAAAACTGGGGAACCATGTTCCAGTTCTATGTACAGTTCTACACATATGTAGTTAACAATTATAATAATTTGTTTCATATCAAGCTTTCCCACATTTTACCATTAAAAAAAAATTAAATCAAGCTATATTGAAACAAAAAACGCACAGACGCCCACACCAAAAATATTAATACCAATATTTTCATTGAGTAGGAAGCCAAACAATGTAACCAAGAGATTGGGAAGAAATTAGATGATAGACATTTGTTTTTAGTGTAATTTACAGATGATTTAGGACCCGTTATCATAAGAGATGCTAACAAAAAGCTAACACAAGAGGAAGGTTAACTTTTATCAGATTATTTATTTCAGGCTCAATAATTGTGATTAATTGTAATTGAACTTTAATTATTGAGAATGTAATTGTAATTGACTTTCTGAGGATAAAGAAGTAATTGTAATGTAATTGTAATTGAAAAAATGCTGGTCACTAAAAGCATAATTTAATTGTAATTGAAAATGTAATTGTAACTGCAAACTGCAATTTTTTACTCATCTGAAGCCTCTTTACATGTTGCGTCACATCCTGACATTAGTAAGAAAGATTAGGCCCTGGAATTATATGTTTGTGTTTTGTTATAGAGCTGAAACCTCATTAAATAGTGTCAGTTTATATGTAGCTTTATTAATGTCTGTCTGCGTAGAACACACATGGTTCCAGACTGTACTTATCTAAGCCTGACCACTTCCTATTATTGGATATTTTATGACCCAAAGCTTTCTGTAACAATTAATCATGATAAACTATTCAGGGCTCTTGTTATATATCTACATAACAGAAAAAAAACATCACTTCCCAGTTCAATTTGGTGACCATAGATTTATATTGCTGACTTAAATGTATAGATAAATACTTATGAAGCCCCAGGGAAGCTTTCGCCTCATCTTTGAAGTAAGAACGCCTCATTTATCTTGGTTTGTTTATTTCTTGGGGCACTGGCGGAATTTGTCTCAAGTTGTCAACATTTCCTGAGGAAGTCCAGGAGTAAATCATCATAAATAACTATGAGAAGGATGAAGGCTTTGTGCTTGGAGTGCAGTAGATTTCTTCAGCCAGCCCAGAAAACAATATTATGTTGAGAGAAGTGGGGGTAAAAAGTGAGCTACAAAGTACAATAATAACTTTTTATCCAACCAAGGCAAAAAATAATGTTTCAAAGCATAACTGGCTTTTTTTTTTTAATCTGTTGTTTAGGGTGAAGTGGATTTACAATCGGAAAATGGAAATATTTCTGAAGGCAACTCTGGTTTTACCGACACCAACCCACCTGAAGTAACGTTTGACACAGAATCCACCAAAACAGTGCCAGATCCAGACAGCATCGCCCCTGGTATGTAACACTAAAACACACATGTGTCAAACTCGAGGTCCGGGGGCCAAATCTGGCCCTTTAGAGCATCTAATTCGCAGTAGAAAGTAAAAATGACAGAGAAAACATGGATTAATGCATAAATTACCATATTATTGTGTTGTAAATGGATGAATTCAGCAATTTAATGAAAGTCCATTTAATTTTTAGGGACTTGCATGTTAACTTTATTTTATACCACATGAATGCAGTCATTTTTTGTGTTAAATTGTGGAAAAAACAAGTCTTGCAATTTCTCACAAACAATGGCACAAAATGTACCTAAATTACACAAGAATTGGTGACAAAATCAAGAATTTTTTAAGTGAATTGAACTTCAATTGAACTGATTTTGAACTTCAAAATCTCTATTCCAAAAAACCCCAGCAGTTTGTATCATAAATACCATCAAAATTGGTGTTATTTTGATTTAGAACTGGATGTTCAATGTGTGGATTAGGATTCAGCTGTTTTTTTATTGTTTGGTCTCAGACAGGCTTTGATCTAGAAAGAAAACATTTTCTTCTGGCTGGGAATCTGCTCCCAGCCTCAGGCAGAAGATATGCATGTTCTTACCCTCCCTTTCCACACCTGTCTCTCTTAGTCCTCTTTATACTTAATTATTTCATCCTCGTATCCCACTTCTTGAAAAATGTCTACACCTTCTTTTATTCTGTTCTTATCATGTTTGTTTTTACACTTATTTTGATTGAGAACACAGTTGAACTGATGGGAGGTGTTCTTGAGGCCCTGATAGCATTAGCTTAGCTCTCACATGGTACCACATGTCTGAAAATCAACCTAATTGAAAGCAAACCATGCATATGTCTTCCGCACTACGCTTTTAATTTTGGACCACCAAGTTATATACAGTTATATGGGAGGAATAGCTGTGTATAGAAATGTAGCTAAAGTGCAATGGCAATCAAACTCTTGGTTTAAGTTCTGATTTAATAAGTGTTTTTTAACCATTATGGACTGCACATTTTATTTGTCATCTCTGTTGCCCTTCTTGAATTACTCCATTTTTTTTTATTAAAAAGAAAGGGGTGGGGGTGGGCGGGGGGAAACATTTAACGTATCTTTACCTCAGAGATTTCAAAGCTGAAAAAATACCATTGATATGGTTGATAATGGTTAGAGACAAGTTTAAATATGTGTTAACAAAGTGAAACCTTATTTAGAATTTTCCAATGGAGAGATTTGTCACAGATTCCATTGTGTTTAGACCAGCAGTCAAGCCCTTCCTTGAGTCGTTGAAGAATCCAGTATGAACAAAAAACCATAACCAAAAGTTATTGGTTCTTTCTCCCTTTTCAGTTACTGTAGCTGGCATGTTACCATCTTGGAAAGTTTTATAATGGACTTTATCACATTCTGTAAAGTTCCCCACAGGTCTGTTTGGACTCTCCTGTTTCCTCTCTGTTGAAAACATAAACTCAGGATGGGGAATTGTTCATTGTAAGACGCTAGGCCTTGACACGATGTCTCTTGTTATGTAACGCCTGAGCTTAAGAGCCCCCCCCCCCCCCGAGTAACACGTTGGGTTTTGAGGGATAGTACTCTGGACTCTCCCGTCAACACATGCTGAGAATAGGGGACACTTTCACATGCACTTTCAAACACACACAGGAACACACACAAAACTGTATCTTGGTCATTTTTAAAATGTAGTTCCATTAAGCCATTTCTTCACGTATTCTTTCTGCAATACTGAAGTGTAACATACTGTAAGTCCTTGCTCTTTTAGGGTTTTCTTTAGCCAAATGTCAACCGATATTGCAAAAATGTCTCTGTGTGACAAAAACAATTACAGTTTTTTTTTCAATTTCTTGATAAATAACCCAGGTTATGGTGGTCCATTGAAAGACATTCCTCCAGAGAAGTTCAACAGTACATCCGTGCCAAAGTCCTACCATTCACCGTGGGAGCAAGCCATTATCAGCGACCCTGGCCTGGCCGACACTCTCAACACATGTATGGCTGAGCTGGTGCCTAAACCAGACCTACCAGGGTATAAAAGTTTTAACAGGTATAAGAATCGCAGAAAGACACACACACACAAACAAACAAAAAACACATCTGTGTTTGTAGATTACCAAGGAGTATAACACACAAAGGGCTACTTTTTTAGTGGGATAGTGGTTAGCACAGAAGAAATGGGATTTATGACCATTTGGGACGCTGTAGGCAGGGACCTTTTAAGTGTGAGTTTACATGTTCGACTTGAGCTTACATGGGTTCTTGGTACTCTCTCGAAATCCAAAAACTAGGGCTCATACAAGGATGAGTGTGTGAATGGTTGGCCCAGCAATAGACTGGTGTCCTGTCTAGGATGTACCCCACGCAGTATGCTCAATGTGAGCTGAAGATGACCGCGAGCAGATCCACCACTGTCCAGAGCCCAGAAGGAAGTGGGTTGCCAAGACAAAATAGATGGAATATATATGATTTTAGATTTTGTCATGGAATGTTGACTGACTAGACATTGGAGTGGCTATAGGTCTAGCTATTGAAGGTCAAAATAATTAACCAGGGGTGCATAGGGTTAGCTGGTTGGCATGCTAACTTAACATATCTCAGATGATTTTGAGGCCAACATTTCTTCACAATCAAATGAAAATTTGCCATTGACAAGTGGAAAAAATACAGTGTGTAAGATATATTTCAACTATGCAAAACAACTTTGAGTATGTTTTTATCAAAACAGTTGTGAAGAAACAGTTAAAAATTAAAATGATAATCCTCATTAACGGAGCACACCAGCCACATTAGGATGACCAGAGTACTATACAAAGTTTTTCTGTATTTCTTATTATGTGTGAACATAGAAATAAATCTTAATTGTGCTGGGGCTCTGGTATTTACTCGAGGCTAGAATGCAGTGTTATTAAAGCAGAGAAGTCTCAGTGAGTTGATGTTTGCTATTCAGAATACATTCTATAAATGAAGTTGAGAGCCACACACATTTCAGCTACTTTCAACAGTTTTACTTGTAGACAAGAATTTTGTTGATTAAAACTTGTGATTTTTCACCCTCAGCAGCTATTAGTCTCAGAATATACGTATTTAGTTTGAACTACTAACGTCATTTAATAATGTAAAGCTTCTGTTGACACTGTTGTTTGATCACCTCCAGAGTTGCAATACCATTCGGTGGTTTCGCCAACGCACCAAGATCTTCCCCTGTTAAGGCCATCCAGGTAGAAAACCTCTCACTCCAGGAGCCACTGGCCGATGCTGGAATAGATCGATGCTCCTTCAACAGATCTGCATTGGGGTGGGTGCCAGGCTGTCCCTTCTCCATCCATACCTTTCACAATGAGGCCGACCCAGTTCCTGAGTCAGATGACCTTTGAACTTGTTGTACAACATGGATCTTCCACGCATTGACTAATCTCGAAATGTGGAATGTGTTCAATTTTTTAGTGATAGTGTATGGGACGCCGATTGTAAAGTTGCGCATGCTAAAATAAATGGCAACTTTTTGCAACATTTACCAACAAACCAAATTCAAAAAACGCATGTGAATTTATTTATGTTACTTTTCACAAGAGTTACAGATATATATGAAATTTGTGATTTCACATATGATTTTTCTTGTAAAAATTTAATGTCAATGTTAAATGTCAATGTTAAATGTCAATGTTAAATGTCAATGTTAAATGTCAATGTTAAATGTCAATGTTAAATGTCAATGTTAAATGTCAATGTTAAATGTCAATGTTAAATCTAAATCTAAAGTTTGCTTCAATGGACTTTTATTTTGGTTGCTTCCGGTGAAATTGCATATTTAACTAAATGTTTAATTTCACCTGACATTTAAATTTAACATTTAGATTCAAATGTAACATTTAAGTTTAACATTTTGATTTTGATTTAATATTTACCTTTAACATTTAAAATAACATTTAGCGTTTAGGTTTACATTTAGATTTAACATTTAGATTTAAATGTAACATTTAGATTTAAATGTAACATTTAGATTTAAATGTAACATTTAGATTTAAATGTAACATTTAGATTTAACATTTAGATTTCAATTAAACATTTAACATTTACATTCAACATTTAGCATTTAGGTTTAAATTTAGATTTAACATTTAGATTTAACATTTTACAATTAGATTTAGAATGAATTGTTAACATTTATATCTAACATTTAGATTTAACATTGACATTATATTTTTACAAGAAAAAAATATCACAAATTTCACAAATATTCCTGTAAATCTGATGAAAAGAAACATTAAAACATTTTACCTATGTTTTTTAAATGTGATTTGTTGGTAAATGTTGCAAAAAGTCGCTGTTTATTTTAGCATGTGCAACTTTACAATTGGTGCCCCATAATAGTGGTTTTCACTTTGGGAGAAAAAACCCACTGTGTACAGAATATATATGAAAATTCTTGTAAATTATGAAAAATGTGCTGAAGAGTTGTTGCCGAATAAAATGGTGGAATATGCAAGCAACATAAAGCAGGTGTATGTAAATCATAACATAGCTCGGTTTTCTTCTGCTCAGATAGTGAATATTTAGAAACATTATCCTAGGCCATAATTATTTTTTTATCAAGTTGGTGTGAGCTGTGAGAGCTCATTTAGGTGAGTGATGTCATCCTCTGTGCTATAGTTCCTATGCAAACCCATTAGATACCGCATCTTATGAGAAGCCAACGATACATGTGAGCAGCAGTAACACGCTTCAAGGTTACACTGCCTGACAAATCAAATCGGCTTCTCTGACACGAGCGACTTGACTGATGTGTTTCTCACCTTCCGGCTCTGCCCAGTCCAAGTAGTGGAATTGATGGGCTCGCATGAGGCTGATGAGCTATGCCCACCACTTATCTGTCTACTTGTTTATTATTGCCATGCTCAGAAATTCATCTCAGGCGAAAGCCAACAGACTTTCAAGTTATATAAAGGTTAGATATGATTAATAGTCTTTAATGTTATGGAAAAACAACCTTTTAGCAATTTCCTTTTAAAATACTTTATTCATCTCCTATGTTTTTTTTATTTTTATGTAAGCTTCTTTATAGTTTTTTTTTTTCTTCTTATCTTACCCTGCAGGTTTTAAATGTAATTGTTGTTTGAAATGGCACATTCTGTACTATACACTACAAATTCAACAAGTATGTACTGTTTACTTTACACTATAAGTATGATTAGGATGATGACCGTTCCCACTGAAGTATACTTCCAAATTTCCCAAGATGCATTTCGAACCTACCACGACGAATACCTGAAGCACATTGAGGCTAAATATCTCAAAATGTTCTGAAGGCATTTTAAGCGAGAAAGTGATAAGTAGAATATCAACATGTGGTCATACCTTCAAAGCAAGAGCCCTATTTACAAAAAGGTTAAAAAAAAAAACTAATGGAAGACTAGAAGAGATGCTTTTGTTTTGAAAAGTGGATGTTTGACTTTTAGCTTGAAGCCGGTCCCAGGACGATTTTACGTTCCGCTCGTAATGCATCATGGGGCGGTTGAGTATGACTCGTGCGCCCACCGTACATACTTCAATAATGTCCCGATATAGTACACCTCAGGGGATTTCTTGCGTACTCAATGTTTTCATACTATCTAATGTGAACGCACATCATACTGTTAGTATGCGATTTCGAACACAGCCTGAGGCTAAATATCTCAACCAAGTAGAATACCATCATGTGGTCATTTGATCCATAAAACTTGCGTATATGCATTTCATTCTGACATTTCAGAGAATTTTGGAGACCCGCCAATGCGCCATTGTGCTAATGACAAAACTTTCCGCTTCACTTCAAAACAAAAGCCCTCTTTACAAAAGCATTTTAAAAAAATAAAATAATGAAAGATTCAAGAAGAGATGCTTTTATTTTGAAAAAGGATGTTACATTTTTATCTTGAAGCTCGTCCGAGGACGATTTTATGCTCCGCTCACAATGCATCATGGGGCGGTTGAGTATGTCTAGTATGCCCACTGTGCATACTTCAAAAATGTCCTGGTGTAGTATACATTCGTGTAGTTCTTGCGTACTCAATCTTTTCATACTATCCAATGTGAACACACTACATACTCATTTTGACGTCAGATTATTTTTTGCCATTCCAAACGCAGCCTTTTCGATTCTCTCGAAAAACTGATCACATTTGTTTTCCTACTGTTTGAGAATTCCAAAAAGTTCCCCCGACATTTTCTCTCATTCCAAACACAAATGAGGATACACTTCTCAAGTGTCTTGCAACCTTGTGACCAAGTCCAACATCAGCATTCCTGGCCTCTGTCGGAAGGCCATTGGAATGTGCCACTCCCTTCACGTGTCCCTTCAACTCCTCCTGCCAGACTGTCTTCGGGGGAAGTGTGTGTACAGCTCACCACCAAACAGTCCCAGCAGCTTTGCCAAGTCCCACAGGAAGTATCGAACAGTGTTTATCGAGAGCTGGCATAAACTCTCTTTGAACTTTTAACGCCGTCATTATCAAAAATGTGTGCAATGGAAATATCACTGGCACGAATGCTGCACGATGGCTGGAGAACCAGACAATTCGATTATGAGTACAACTGGTTTCCCCTCAGGGGTATTTGTCTTGGCATGGGATGGCGCACACAGGCCGGATACTGGGTTGTAAGTCAGCCCATGATTTGGCTTTGTATAGTATGACCAGTGATTTCTATTGGGGTGTTCTTTAGCCAGGGAAAACATTTACGGCTTTTAGGTTTTACTCTAGATAAATGCTTTTAGGAAAACTAGGCTAAAGCAGGAGTTCCTCACACTTTTGTACCAAAAAGTGGTAATTTGTACACTGTAAAGAATGACAAGTTGACTTTACTTAAAAAAAGATATGCAAACTATTTTCCTTTAAAAAAAAAAACATGTATTTATGTTGACTTGGATCAGTTCAATTTGATTAACTTATAAGTTTATCACTCGAAGTAAACGTAACTTGATTTTATTGACTAACTAGTTTATCTGAGTAAACTTAACTCAATTAGATTGATTGTATTATAAGTTATGGTTACTTAGATCAATTGCATTTAATCAACTTGTAATCTATGTTTACTTCGATCAACTATATTTTATTAACCTATAATTTATATAATTGTATTAATCAAATCAAAATGATCAAAGTAAACTTAACTTAGTTTGCATATTTCTTTTAAAGTGAAGTCAACTTTTTATTTTCCACAGTTTCCAATTATTTTCAGGGGGAAAATATTTTTTTTTAAATTAAATGTGGACACTATGCACTAGTTTAATTAATGTTTTGTTATTGAAAGCTGGAGACAGATTTGCCAAAGAGTTTGTTTTTGTTTGATTCAAATAGTTTAACAGAATTTTTTTTGGATATTTTGTTAAATCTAATATATCGACGTTTGTTGTAACAAGCAGAGAAGAAAATAAAACCTTTCTTCCAATTCATTGCATTTTGCCTAATAGTATCTTGTGTGTTTGTGTTGTAGAAATATCGACATCGGTACGCAGGATCGGCACATACCCAGACCCAAGTATCGGTGGGAAAAAGTGGTATCTGTACCTCCCTACTTTTTAGCTTTAAGTTGAAAAAAGGATACATTTTTTCTTGCAACTGCCTTTACTTTACATTGAATACAGCATTTCAGATTTTTAATATTTCCTTTGATGTGGGATGCATCTTTTTTCTCACATTTTGGGAGAAAGGGAGTACACAAACAGCTGGTAGACGTGTGAAATCAATCTTATCTACTTCCTATGTAATCTTATTCACTGGTCGACACGAGTGAAAAAGCTCTAACAGCTGCTTTGCTGCGTCCCTATCAGCATTTAACAATAGATGCTGCTGCTGCATTCACTGTCATGTTAGTGCTGGACTCCCACGGGTCTCCATCTGCACACACAGCACCATATTGCAAATATCTGCTGCTGCTGCTGACACTACATTGCTGTTAAAAGGTTGAGTCACTTGACCGCCAACATCCCAGAAGAATTTGTTTGGTCGAGAGAGAAAAAAAACAAATGTGCAGCAAAATGGCAACAGCAAGGGATCGAAACTTGAGTTTGATGTTGGAAATTAACTATTGTGTTTAAAGTGTAAATCTGTGATATATAGTCGTTGGTAAGAAAGGGTGAAGGAGGTGCTCAATGCGGGAAATTGCAAAGCCTTGTGGGTAAGGGTGGAGCAGCGATTTTAAAAATGGAGGTGTTGTAAAGGTCGACTCCCAATTTAGTTTATCAAAATAACTTCCTTAAACCATGATAAAGCTGATATTAATTCAGTGATACTCAACATGTGGCTCTTTATGTCTAAATTTGAATTATTATTCCTGCAGAAAACCTTTAAAGGGGGAAACTTTTTAACCCCTTTTTACCTTTTTCTTTGGCCGTTTTGCAACTTTTTGTGTCTCATTTTTGCCCCTTTTCACAAATATTTCACACTTTTTAGTTTTTTCAGGTTTTAGCTTCCGATAGGCAATAAATGTCCCTTTTTCCTAATTTTTTGTCAATTTTTGCAAGTTATTTTTGACACTTTTATACAGTTTTTTGTCCCTACTTTAACCCTGTTTCCCCTTTTCCCTACATTTTTACTATTGTTTGCCACATTTTGCTCATTTAAGCTACCTTTTGTCATTACATACCACCTGTTTCATCTTTTTTGTCAATTTCTTTTGCCTCTATTGACTGCTTTTTGCCCATTTTAGTCACTTTTCACTCTTCTTGCCACGTTTCTGCTACTTTTGGACCATTTTTTGCCACCTGTTACTCAATTTTTGTCACTTTACTCATTGCTGTTAACTCTTTGTTTACATTATTGGAATGGCGGCTTTGTCAAATGGCTGGCTGTGATTGGCCTGATCACTATTCAATTAATCTAACTGCACCAATATGTTTTCAACAATGAATCCCTCTGTAAAAAGTGAGGGGGATGCATTTGTGTTTTCATGAAAGTGCGGGTGTCGCATCCCCCACGGGTGAGACGCGTCGTGCCTGCTTGTGGGATATCTAAAAATATGAGTGAACCGAAGGTTTCCCAGAGGTCAGTGGGGTGGTGTTTGGTTGCTTCGGAGTTGATGGTAACTAGGCGCACATTGCTTACAAGAAATGAGGTAGTGAAGCAACAAATTGGGTTTTATATCCCTTCATCAGTTGTGTGTTACTGCCAACTCTGTGAATGTGTAAAGACATTTTTAGCTACATTTTCACGAGTTTCACAAATTACAAAGTGAATGAATACTCTGACCATTTCATTTGAAAGGTCTGTTAAGCGCTGTGCACTCACGCACAGCAGAGTTAACCTACACACTGATGCAGCGCATTAGAAGATCTTCATGGAAGGATGCACAGAGCCTGCCTGTGTGTGGACAAATGAGTATTGAAAATAATGCTCCTGTTTGCTTGCTAGGGCCCTGGAGGCCAATTAAAGCTGAGCTTTCACTGTAATCCAGGCTTTGGCTTTCACCCCAATGGGCTTATCTATATTCCTGACTGGTCAGAAAATGTTTGCTTCCTCTTTTTGTCGAGATTTTTTTTTTTATAGCAAGAACTTTCCAATTCCACAAGTAATTGAACAGATTGTAGCATATATGCTGCTCATGGGAAATATTTCCTCATATAATACAGGTGGAGAATGTATCTGTACTTAAACCTAAGATGATTATAATGGTGGTGGTGGTGGTGGAAGAAAGGGTAATGTATCTTATCCTAGAGTGCAGGGGAAACCTATTGTGTTCCTTAGAGCACTCGGGGCCCCCCCAAGGCAGTAGCACGGTTTTCCTTTGGGCTGCAGCTCTCATGGATACTGCAAACACAGCAGTGAAATATATCACAGTCACACCTTTGGCTGCACTCCAGCACTAATGTAACGTGGGCAACTGCCAAAAAAAAAAAAAAAAAAAAAAAGAAGAGATGCCCACGTTGTCCACTTTTCTGCAGTAAAACGATGAGTACGGGACATGTTTTGGAGAATGAAATGTTAAACATAAAATATTCCATAAATGAACAATGTACAAATGTCATATGTGTTTTGATGTAATGTGACATCCCAATGATGGCACTTTTATTGTAAAAATAAGAAACAAACACTATTCACCACATATTTAGATTGAACAAAGTGTGATTAGTAATTCCAGCAAGTTCATTTTGTCCCTTTTTTCAATCATATGTAATGGTTTCCTTTATTCAGGCTGTTTTTCTGAAATTGACTTTGATCTCCTGACATGTTTCGACTGTCAACTGCCAGTCTTCTTGAAAGATTTCTGCAGATCGCTCTGATGATCAAAACATATCTAGAGATCAAAGTACATTTCCTAAAAATAAAAAAAATAGTTGTCTGAATAAATGGAACCTTAACATATTCAACTGTGATTAACCCTCCTGTTATCCTTGGGGTCAATTTGACCCCATTCAATGTTTATCATTCTTAGACATTCAGTTTATATGGTGTCACTATATTGGTTTTGTGTGTGAAAGGTGGAGATTATGTATTTCTTTTTCCCAAGATTTGGCTGCCATGCTTATTACCCCCATTTAATTTTTTTGGATGATGGTTATTTAACCCTCCTATTATCATTGGGGTCAATTTGACCCCATTCAATGTTTATCATTCAAAAAATAATACTTTGTTTCTATCTCTTCTTTTGCTTCATATTTCATAACTGTTCCTAATTTGCTGGTTATAATATTATTTTTTCAATGCGCTGAACACATATTGCAAGCATTGACGTTCCTCTGGGGTCAATCTGACCCCAAGCTGTTTTAGCTGTGTAAAACTTGTCTGTGCGTAACCCATGTGTGACCTTACATCCCTGATGGTGTCGCTGCAGGAAAAGTCATATCATCACCGCAGCCAATAGGGTTCATACTCTTGTGGTCATTAATGTTGTCAGTAAATTTCAACAAATATCGCTGGGGTCAGATTGACCCCAAGAGTAAAATGTGTTATGTGTAATATTTGAGGATAATAGGAGGGTTAAGAATGTAGTGCAACCAAAAGTCCTCCTTCTAAGAATTGTCGCTTCATTATTTCTTGGGTAACCTGAGGAGTTGGGACAGAGTTTTAATCCCCCTGTAATGATGAATAATATGGCACAAGTTGGTTCAGAGGCGTCGCCTCCCATGCCTCTCATTGAAGCACTGGAGCAAGTCTAATCTCTTACATAACAGGGCATTCACTACCATGTGCTTTCTCATTACTAGTAATTCAATAGCAACACAACAAATGGCGTTCACAGAAAACACAACATTCACATACATTCGTCCAGGAGCAGATGTGAAAAGTAGTTGAGGGACATAAATACATTTCTTTCTCTTTCTCTCTAGTGTGTCCTCTCATTTAATTTCATTTCTATAAGCCGTTTGATTTAAATCATTTGCAATTCCCACGGTGGCAAACACACACATCCAAACGTGTGTGTGTGTGTGCGTGTGTGTGTACACAAACAAGCAGACAAACTATAACACTTATTATTGCCTGAGCAGAGACGGGAGCGGATTTAGCTTAGATTTTAATTAGAGACTTTAATTTAGCAAATGCTAGAGAGAAAAATGAATGTTTACTTTATCTAAATCCCTGGGTGGGTAGCAAGGTGAGAGTTAAGGTTAGCAACAGTGCATCCCAGCAAGATGGCAAGAATGTTTCTGTGAAAGGTTTACGTAAGCTGTGCCTGCTAATGTTTTTATTTATTTTGTTTTGTCTCTACAGTTCTCAGACATAAAGGTGTCACTATATTTGGCTTTATGTGGGAAATAATCCAGATTGTGTATTTGCTTTTCCCTAAATTTGGCTACTTAACCCTCCTACTATCCTCAAGTATTACGAACACATTTTACTCTTGGGGTCAATCTGACCCCAGGGATATTTGCCTCTGGAAAATGATTTTCAGACAACTGTTGATCAAGTTTTTGTGTCAGGCGCTTTGTTTATTTGTTGAATACATAAAAAAAACATCTCGATACAGAAACCATGACCTGTTCTCTAGCGCCACCATCAGGCCAAACTTTTAAATATTCTAACAACTTCTCAGATTTACTGACATTAATGACCACAAGAGTATGAACCCTATTGGTTGTGGTGATGATATGACCTTTCCTTCAGCACCACCATCAGGTCAAACTTTCAGTTTTAGAGTTAATATATCTTGAAAATGTTTCATCCAAATCTTTTCTAATTTGGGGTGCACATTCATGACCCCCCCCCCCCATAAACATATTTATTTAGTTTTTTTATCTCCTTTTTGTTACATATTTGGGTTTATTCACAATAAAGTCCTCTGTCTCAGACACATTCACCTCTACGTCACTTTCACTGTGAAAGAGCTGTTCCAAAATCTCATCGACAGTAAAACTTTACTTAGTTTTACACTGCTAAATCAGCTTGGGGTCAGATTGACCCCAGAACAACATCATGTGTGCGCTGTGTAATGTGAAATATGTAGCAAAAAAAATCAACTATTATTTATTGAATGATAAACATTAAATGGGGTCAAATTGACCCCAAGGATAATAGGAGAATGATAATTATTTGAACAACCCACAGAAAAACCCACATAACCAACATGGGTATAGTTTATCTCTTAAAATTAATCTGATTTGGCTCCCATTGGAGTTTTTTTAATTAAGTACATACAAACTAAATCCAATACAGCAATTTGAACATGTTTGGCTTATGTTTGCGGTGAGAAATCGACCAAAATAGCAAAGAGAGGTCACCGATGTGTCATTCCAGCCATTTATCCACCATGTTCAGCATTTTTTCTCACTTCTCTCACTGTTCACTGGAGCGTCCTCAAGGTGAGAAGTCAGGGCAGTGGCATCTGCTTGGGGCACTGTCCCCCACCTTGCTGTGCTTGCAAAGTGTCGCTAATGAATCTGAAAATAATAATACCCATCATAACACTAAAGCGTGTAAATTCAGGAGTTTACTTTGCTTCTTTGTTTACCCTTTGCTTGCACAAAATTCAACACAATCTGAAATAAAAGGTGGATACAGAGAATTATTTAACAATCCTTTGTTCCACAAGTGTTATTCCCACCGCGTCCCACCCAGTCAATAAAGAGTCTGCAAGAATTATACAATCGTTTTTATTTGTTGGCTCAAAGAAAAGCTTCAGAGCAGAATCTGTCACATTCGGCACTTGGATCGCAGGGTTTCCAAGAAAAGAGTGTTTGTAGAAGTTGTTAAAGACCAGTTTTCTTCTTCAAGTTGTCTCATCCATAATCATGAGGGTGCATAATGTATGTATTTACACACTTCAAGGCACACAAACCTATAGCTGCGGGGAATGTCCAGGACCAGCTCTACAGTATATCATATATCCTTATCCAGCTCCATATACTGTAGATCACATTACATTTTAGTTCAGGGGCCAAATATGGATCATTTTGATCTGTGATGGGTCACAGAGGTGGGGAATTGAACAATAACATTAGTGCTTCTTTGCTTTTCCATGTATAAATGATATTAAAGCATGTACAGTATATAATCCAAGCAATAGGTGACAGATAGTGACTATTTGTTTAATTTGGGGAAATTTAGTCAAATAATTTGAGGATCAAGCAGGATGTTGGAAAAATTAGGTTTCTTTCAACAATTTGAGAGTTAAAAATGACTTCCATCGTGTTATACAAGCATGGGGAAACTGCCAACCCCTGCAAATATTGTAGAGTTTCATTGAATTTGTGACAAATTCAACAAGACTCCACTTGAATAATTGTTAAGTTTTACTTCCAAATCAAAATTTTGAAATGTTCTGTTGCATGGATGCCAGTATTTATGTTTGCATATGATCCAGTGATTTAAAATTACTCCTGTCTGCCTAATTTCAATTTTTAAATTGCCATGAAAAGTTTATATTTTTTAATATTGCCAAAATTCCCAAACTTATATTCCCGTGGAAATTTGCCAGATATTTTACGCCCCTTTGCAACCCTACTGAGATATCCACAACTAAATTATTTGGTAATTTACATGATGCTTCATGTTTTCTCAGTCATTTGAAACATTGGAAACTAGAATATAAATAGACCAGCAGTCAGGACAGGAGCCTTCATGCATTGCCTCAAATTACACACAGGCCTCTGGAAGACAAACCTCTCGTGGTGTCAGTGAAACAATCTTATCAAAAAAGTGCAAACATGACAAGAGCAACATTGCCTTGCGCTAGCTAGTCAAACATGATGTCAAGATTTTGTTTTGTTTTTTTGTTTTTTTTCTCTCTTTTCTTTGTTATCTTTTTTATTCACAATAGATATAATATATTTATCTATCTATCTATCTATCTATCTATCTATCTATCTATCTATCTATCTATCTATCTATCTATCTATCTATCTATCTATCTATCTATCTATCTATCTATCTATCTATCTATCTATAATGCAAAGAATCTCTGTCTGTGTGTCTGTCTGTCCCTGTCTGTGTGTCTGTCTGTCTGTGGCTCAAATATCTCTGCGGTTTAGGGACAGATCGCGCAGAGACTTTCAACATGGCTGCTGCTTGGTTCAAGGGTGTGCAACGTCAAGTTTGTTTGGACTGCAATGATACGTAAATAAATTATTTCTTAAATGCATTCTCATAACAGCTCAAATGTGTTGATGTCACAGGTTCTCCTGAATAAAGCCAGTTCCTTTGCTGATGATCATAGGTTCTCTCTTCTCTCAGAGTCCCAAGCCCGGATAAAGGAGGAGGGATGGACATTTTAACTAGCAATTCCACCCCACATAAGTCTTTTAATTAAATTTGTTATTCTAATATTCAACAATATATATATATATATATATATATATATATGATTATTATGTAATGTGAGTCTAAAGCATCAAAGTCATGAAGTAATTAGATAACAAGCAGTAATGTCTTTTACCTCCTTTCTGCGATAACACGTGTTATGAATGGGCGTTATACAAATAAAGACTGATTGATTAGTGAAGTTATTTTGAGACGTAATGGCCTCTTTCAATGGCAAAATAAAAAAACAAGAATCAACAGAAGAAAGATCATTTGTAGTTCTAAATATCTCTCTCTCAGCAAGCTGCAGATGTATGCTCGCCTATATTACAGTGCTAAATATATACTGTACATACTTCCTATATACTAGCACTGCACTAGTATAACCAATACTTTGATGCCCTTTGCTACCACGTGCTTGTGTGAAAGTGGATTTTCAGCTTTTGACAAACATGAAAAGAAAATAAATAAAAATTATGTGCGTGGTGAACGATTAAAGACTCAGACTCTTTCAAATTCAGCCAAACAATACAGATGTCTGTGCATCCTTTCAACCTCATCCTTCTCATTAAAGTTGTAGTGACTTTTATTTCATAGTTTCAGCATTGCTTAAAAATTATGATTCTTTTTTATTGTTATTCCTCAACAGCATCGATAAAATTCAGGACCAAATTTTACTGTAGGGCTACATTGTATATGACGTTACGTTATTATGTTTTTAAGTGTGCAAGAGTAGGGGGTACATGGCTTCAGGTTGAATGTCTAAAGGGGTACAAGACTGTGTAACGTTTGGGAACCAGTGGGTTAGATTAAAACATGCATTTTTTAAATAAAAAGAAATGAATTATCAACACTGTCCTCATAATTCTGCATTTTCTCTTCAGAGGAAGCATGGATTGTACCCTAGAGGAAATAAGTACATGGGGAACGTCTCTGTCTCTTCAAAAGGCCTTTTCAAGTGCTTCCTGGGGAAATGCTGGATCACGCTGATACATGGTGACCTTATGGTGCACACTCTAGTTTCCTGGGTTATAATGAGTGATTGATGTTTTGTACTTTTTCTTTTCTTCTTTTTTTTTTTGAAACCACAACTTCGAAAAAAAAAAAAAATATGAACATTAGACTGTATACAAAGTGAATTATTGACCTTTCCAATGAAATATTAACACTGAATTAATATATCCAATAGATAGTCCACTCTCTTCTCTGGAATCAATCCAAATGATCTTTTTTAATTATTGGGATTGCTCTAAAAATACAGTGTGCTTGAGCCATGAAGTGTAAGAGAGGGATGACACATTTAAAAAAAAAAAAAAAAAAAAAAAAAAAAAAACAGCTTTAATTGTACACTGTCTTTATGTAACAGGATGAGGCAGATGGTGTTTGGGTAACACCAGCCCTTACATGACTTTCATCCACTACCATTTGATCTGAATCAGAGTGAAAATTAGTGACACATTGTCAGGGATATAAAATGATAAAATAAATTAAAAAAAAAAAAAAAAAAAAAAAAAGGGCTCAACATATAAAGTGTTGATAAGAAATCTTCAGCTACGTGTTTGTGGTTTAATGCGGAGTATAGTTGACCCATCTTTTGCAGCTGTAACAACTTTAACTCCTCCGAGACTGCTTTCTGAAAAAATTAGGGAGCGTACTGATGGGAATTTCGGCCCATCCTCCCAGAAGCACTTTGTGAGGTCAGGCACTAAAAAGCTCGTCTCACATTCTCTGCTCAAGTTCATCCTAAAGGTCAGGATTCTCCCCAGCGTTTTGCCCACAGTGCTCACAAAGTTGGGCGCAATAAACTGTCTCAATTGGCAAGGTGCACTAAGGCAATGAAAGTCCTTTTTACTTAAATTAAGATCGAGGACAAGCACAAATCATGATGTTTACTTAAACAATCTTTCATTCCCTTTATCTGCTGTTTGTGCAACTTAAAAAAAAAAAAAAAAACAAGCTAATGTGAAAATCTTATAAGTTCTTTAGAATGATTTTCCTACAGATACCAAATGCAAAAAAAAGTTCTATTTTCACTATCAGATGTTCAGCCTCTGGATTTAATAAAAAAAATCTAAATAAAGCTTTTTTTATTATTCACTACAGTAACTACTGGTATGGTCTGATATTGGGGTCTTGGGAAAGGAAAATACATTCCCCACAGATCATTTTCTTTTTGGTGGTGAGTTCATTAAGTTAATTCCATAAATTCTCAGCAAATTTAATTTTAAATATTGGTGTTTTTTTTTTTTTTTTTTTTTTTTAAGATATCATAGTTTTGACTGTGTGCAATATACTATGTATGGATAGTGACTCAAGTCACTTTTTGGCCATTTTGAGATCTCATGTTTAACTCGCAAATGTTGGTATATCACTTTTTAAATTAAAATAAAATAAATAAAAATGAATGAATTAAACCAATTAAATGAAAAAAAATATTTGAAAAACAATTGATTTACGCATTAAATCATTGTATACCTAACTTACAAACTTGTACATTATATACATAATAATAATAATAATAATAATAATAATAATAATAATAATTAATAAAAAAGATAAATAATGAATTGAAAAAAAAATCTAAATGAAAACAATTAAATGAAAAAGTTATAAAAAATTGAACGAGGTATAGAATCTAAAAAAATAAATAGATAAAAAATAAATAGAAAATGTGAAAAAAGAAACTTATGCACTTTTGGTTGGGGTGACGATGTGTAGAATGTCTGTGTGAGAGTTTGTGTTATTTTTACATTATTTTATTTATTCATGTTTTAAATGAGTACGGTGTATATTTTACATTTTTCCTTTTTTTTTTTTTTTTTTTTTTATTACAATAAATAATCTTAAAAATGTGACATAAAATAGGAGATATTTACTTTTTCTTTTCTGTAGCCTAATTAATAAATGTGAAAATAAGATTGTGTCCCATTCGGACACTGAAAAAGCGTGAAAATTAATAATTTTCTTCATCAGAGACTTTGTAATATAGTTTTTAAGTGAGTTGTCAACTTGTTGAGAGGTAGACAGATTGCAGACATATTTTAGACATGCATGTGAGACAGGTTTGCAGCAGTGGGGCTGAAAAGAGCAGACAGCATGTGTGTGTGTGTGTGTGTGTGTGTGGCGGTGCCTGTGCTGTATACTATACAGTAGCTCAGCAGACTGACTGCAGTAAATACAGCGGTGAAGAAAGGGGCGGGGTTTCACATGTTGGCTCTGGAAACGGCTCTAATCCAGTATTTCAGGTGCCCGGGACTAGACCGAGAGAGACCAGACCACAGCACTGCCTCCTGGGAACAGGAACACACTCACACACACACACTGTAGCGGTGTGTGAGAACGGGAACACAAGGAGAGAAAGACGGAAAGAAAGCAAGCAGTGACTGTGAGGGAACTTTGGGCGTCTGGAGCCTCCACTGTCTGTGACTCTTTCACACACTCGGAGGTGTTTTCTTGTCCTTTCTGCCGTTCAAACTCAACCAAAACTCAACTTCACACCACGTTTTGAGGAGGATATAACCACGCGACAGACGCAGGTGAGTGTGTGTTTACTGTTTAATGAAACGAGCGGCTTTTTAAACTTTGTTTTTTTTTTTTTTTCCAACCTGCGCGAGGCGGAAATGTGGCTGTACCTGAAACTCAGGTAAAGCGGAAACAAGGCAGGCCTGACGTCCGGTTACCTTATAATAATAATAATAATAATAATAATAATAATAATAATAAGTACATTTAGCAATAATAACAATACTAATAATAATCATAATGTATCTCTCAAGCTACACAATTTACTCAACAGTTTATGAATCGTAGGTAAAAGCATGTATAGAGTAAATACACGTGTAAAATTACAGAAAATGCTAATGTGGTGTTAGCATGTGGCAACGAAGACAACAAAATAAAGTGCTATGCTTCGACAGGACCAAGGTTATATGTCATTACCTAATAAATTCTATAACATATTGATAAGTTTAATAATACTAATAATTACACGTATTTTTTTAAATAAATTGTATTTATTTGTTTACAACCACATTGACATTGACAACCGTGTGTATGAGGAAATGTTGAACTCTTGTTTTGAAATCAGCAACAATGTCAAAATGTTACATTCATAGTCTGAATCAAAGTCACACACTTTCGGCTTGTTTTTAAGTGTAATATATATATAAACTATCCTTTTAATACTGCCCTTTTGTTTGTAAGAAGGTTAAATTATTTTTATATTTTTATTTATATATTTTGAACATGTAAACAGAATATCATCAGAAACAAAATTGTCAATACAATTTCGCAATTCAGTTTAGATTCCCATGTAAACAGATAAATGTAAATGCTATTTATATCTTCAGTTGTATATGTTGCAACTAATTCCCCTTTGAAACATGTTTTGTTATAGATATCTACAGATTTTCTCATTTTTTTTATTGTCACTGCCATGATAAATGGTATGAAACATTGATAAGTGATTTAATTTAGTAGTTTAATACGAGTACCAATAATCACATGTATTTGTTTATTTACAATTACATTGACCACCTTGTGTATAAAGGTAATGTTGACCTCTTGTTTTGGTTGCAAACAGACAGAAACAATTGTCAAAATAGTAAATATAAGTACAAAAACAAAACAAGATAAGCTTTTTACATGCTTTTTAAGTTTTATGGAGGCTTGTTTTTAAGTGCAACTGATTCATATTATTTTTCCTTTTAATATAACCTTTTGTTTTGGAGAAAACCCATTGTAAATATTTTCAATTGTATACGTTACAACTAATTCAATTTCAATGCAACTTTATTTATATAGTGCAAATTACAATAGTCCTCTTGAAAACATGAAATTCTTAAAAAAAAAGAAAAAAAACAACATATGAACATGCATCAGCTACAGCGGGGAGAAACAACTATTATAAATATTGCACATTTGTTGATATTTTTTATGCTGTTGCTGATGTTTTTTTGTTTTTTTTCCCCTAATTTATGTATGTCCTACATTTTGCATTATTAGTTTTTATTTTTGTTCTTACTCTCTGCTCTTATATTCTGTTGCTGCAAATGTGAATTTCTAATCTGGGGATCAACAAATGTGTATTATATTTTATACTAAATCTAAACATTTCCCCAGACTTGGACTTTTCTTTGTCACTGACACTCTGCCAGGATAAATAAACCTGCAGCCCTTTGCTACGTGTCATCCCATGTTCTAGTAAGCAGCATTAGGAGCTCCTACGTGTCTTTCTGCAGGTCCTCTCATTTCGTACCCAGTGTTTTCCCCCCGTGTTTTCGTTCAGCCCCATGACGGGACCCCCTGAGCAGCCGACTTATCCACCCCTCAGCACAGTCGATGATGACGCAGTGAGATCATCATGTACACACACTCCCATTATGCTGATGTTTGCTTGCAACATCATCTCCTTAAGGACTGAGGTGGTAAAAATCCATAGGGAGGCATGCTGAAGAACCAGTTTAGACACCTTTCCACCTCTCGCGTCTTTGGCAACCATGCTGTTTGTGCTGTGTCACAATAGGTCTTTGATTGAGACAAAAGTTAGTAGTGAGGAATACCTTTATTTTGAAAGACAGGGACTGTAAAAAAGATGGAAATCAATGAGGAGGATGTTATATTTCCCTGTAGTGACTTTCATTGTGGGACCTGGAACTGAACCTCTTCCTTTGTTGTTCCCATTTCCTCTCCTGGATGCTGCACAACATAATGGGTGACTCAGGGAGGTGTGGGGGACTTGTTCAGTCAGTGTCACAGGTTTCAACACGGTGAACATGAGCTGAGAAGTGGAAAGGCTTTGAACAGGAAGCCCTCGTAGGGAGGAAATGACCTCCGCATTGTTGTCCGAATGCTTTAAACATGCCTGTGGCGTGTTGGGTCACCGGGTGGATATTAGTCGAGTCCCACTTGTTGTTTTTGGGGGGTGATGTATAGGCCAGGGTCTCGTTTTATTGCACTTTCCCATTATTGTTAAGGCTTTTTGTGTTGGGACGACAGAAAATGGTTGATTTGGACCTTTGTTTTTTTGTTTTTCATTAAATCCCCATTAATTATATTGTGAAAACAGTAGCTATTCTTCATGGGGTCTACATCTGACTACTGTATATGACAGTACCCAAATACAACAGATTAGATAGGATGTACAAACAACATTTACACAACAAAGAAAATACAACCAAAATAAAACACAATAACCAAAGCATACATAAATAATACATAATAGGGGTGTTGAAAAAAATTGTTTTGGCGATATATACAGTATATTGTTCTCATGAAGGTGTACACATTTACACATTAGTTGTTTCTTAAGTCATATATATATATATATATATATATATATATATATATAAAAAAATCGCAATAATCGCCATATACTTTAATATCGGGATATATCGTATAGCATTGTGACCGATGTATCGAGATACGAATGGTATTGCCAGATGCCAGGCAATACACACCCCTAATACATAATAACATTAACTGAAATACACACAACATAGAAACACAAAAATTAAAGTAAACTAAGGATTGATTTAAAAAAAAAAAAAAAAATCAGTGTTAATAACATGGATAGTTTGAAAATTGAAGACCAGAAGAAAGAATGTAACCTAATCTAAAGTAACTCGCAGCTGCTTTCAGCCTCGTGGCACAGGACATTAAAGAGGGCAGATACCTCAGCACTCTCCCATTGAGAAAAAACTGAAAAATGAATCCCCCATGCTGGGCGATTTACCTCACGCTCTCCTATATGTAAATTAAACTTAAGTTATATTTATTTAAATATCTTTTTGTTGAGTATACTTCTGCTCTTTTTTATTTTTGCACCTTTATTAATACTGTCTTGGCTGATTTGTTGTTGTTTGACATTTCTTTTTTCAATCTGACTCTAACTCAAGGACATGCACAAGAATTGCGTTGTACCTGTTCTTTTTTTCACATGTACATATGACAATAAACTTTATTCTATCCTATTGTAGTATATGAGACAGGTTTCTTAAAAAGTAACATGGCTGAAATCAAATATTTTCACCTGTATCCAAATATAATCACAGAGAATGGTATATTCTCGGAAAGCTTTGATTTTTGGCGCGTATATACTGTCAAGAAGATGTTTTCTGAGAACTAATGTTGTAAATAGTCAATACTAACTCTAACCTAACTTTGTGCAGTATTAATTCTTAATTAAGAATTAAGCCCACCTCACATGGTATTTAAAAAAAAATAATATATATATATATATATATATATATATATATATATATATATATATTTTATTTTTTGAACGACAAACGAATAACAAAGCATCTCAACAGAAATCTCTGTAAAATAAAAAAGGTAAATATAATGTAAATATAAATTTAGATATAATACACCTTTAACTCATTTGACAAGGGATAGGAAGAATCCTTTGCTTGTGAAGTCCTACCCCCATTCTTCACCATTAACAAATGCAAAATCCAATAAAATAAACTAAATGGGCAATACAAATAAATACTGTAATCGAGATATTAAGAAAAACAATGCAAACAAGCAAACAAAGAAAAGATGTAGAAAAGACATTCAATTGCCCTTCAATGGAAATTCAATTTTAATTGACCAATTATTTTATTTTACCCAGCCCTACACTAATAGAGTAAAGCAAAAAGCTTCCCAAAAAGTGCATCTTGTTTAGAAACTACCTTGCATAACCTCAAACACAACACAGCCTGTTACCTTACTCAGCTGTTTTTACTGCATTCATTAGGAGAATTTTTTCTTTTAGTTTTTCTCCTCAGCTTGCATCTCAAAACCACCCCAGCAGTTTTTCATGGTACAAATAGACCACAAACAGGCAAAAAAAATAAAGGTTTGAATGTGAAACAGACATTTTTCATTCACTCAGTGTTTAGACATTTAGACACATATATATATATATATTCCTAGTTACAAAAAAAGCTGTGTGAGATTAAAAAGCTAAGATTACATATGTAATACGTTTGACACTTCAAAAATAATGGGAGTTAGTTTAAAAGTACGTGTTACAAAAAAAGAAAACATCAAAAACTTTTCTAAGAAAGCCAGAAGTTTAAAATATGTTCAGTTAATACATAATATTGTAATCCACCCCTTTAATATCTTATCAGAGTCCAGGGGCAGTGGAACCCGACATCGGACAAACCACAGGATACGGCCTGGCCTGGATGGAAGGCCAGACTATTGCATTTCTAGCACAAAGACACAATCCACCATAAACAAACACTCTGTTTACTGTTTCACTCCACGGTTCAGTTTAGAGGTTTCATGTATTTAGTCACTTATTTGTGGTATGTACGAGGAAATCTGCATGCTTCGAGAGATTTCACAGAAACTTGGGCCTCTGTGGATTCCTGCTCCCGTCTTCTCACACAGACTTAGTTTAAATGACCTCTGAGTAGCGGGTTGCTCTTTTGTTTCAATGAATTATTGAAATTGTTCCTTACAGTCGACCGTTGGAGCCTCAAAGGAACACAGTTGTTGTTGTTGTTGTTGTGACCTGTAAGGTCGTAGTCTTGCTTGTTGTGTAGATATTTTTAAAGGAATCCTCCACTATTTTTTTTTTTTTTTTTTTACAAATGTGGCCTAAAACCTTTGAAATCTTCTTATTAGAAGATCTATGCCTAACAAAACACATTATTTTGCACCATTTACATTTTTTTAACTTTTAAAATTGCGACTACTTTACAGTTTCAGAGACTGTGTTCCACTGTCTTGTAATCATGTGATTGATGACGTTTTAAGGCCCATTTTCCTGTAAATATCCCATTGTTTCCTATTGGAGTGAAACTTTCAGCCTGCTTTTTAGATCATTTAGCAGCTTTTTCAGTCAAAGTGACAAACTTGTGCTGCTTTTGGTTGCTCTAAATCAGGGGTGCCAAACTCATTTTTGCTCAGGGGCCAAATTCAGTGCAGTTTGAGCTCAAGTGGGCTGCAGATTAGTTGGGGAGAAATAAAGTGCAATTTTAACAGTACTGTGCCCTAGTTTTCCTTTCCATGTATAACTGATTTATAAAGTTTATAAGACGCTGACAATATCCAAGTAATAAGAGACAGATATCAGTCCCTGCAAGATCAACACTTCAAATATCCTTGATTTTGTGACCAATTTTAGAAGAGTTTTGTGGGGAAATTGCTGGAATTCAGAAAAAATTACAATCAAGTAAGACTGCAGTCGGGTGATATAGGCACAAAAGCCCCAGCAAATATTGTCTTTTAATTAAATTGGTGTATTTGGAGGGACAAAGATAGCTACAGCCTAAATATTTGGTAATTTATGCAACAATTCATGTTTTCTCTGTCATTTTTACTTTCTCTTGTGGGCCAAATTGGTCTAAAGGGCCGTATTTTGGCCCCCGTGCCTTGAGTTTGACACAGGTACTCTAGATAATTAGGAAAAGTTAAAGATGTAAATGTAAACCTGTTTTGTTTACTGAAAGAGGATAAAACAGTTGTGACCCAAAAAAATCTGTGACCGCAGTCGTAGACAATGAAGCAGAGAAGAAGAGCTCTCCTCAGGGACCTTTACTTCCCCTTAAACAGTGTGAGGCTGACACTCTGATGGCTGAGGTTAAGTGGGTAATCACAGACTGTTGAAAAAAACACAAACCCTGAGGATGAAAGTCCTTTTCAGTCAGGGTCCTTCAACAGTCCAATAAGAAACAATGGGATGTTTACAGGCAAATGGGGGCTTGTGACATCATCAATCACGCGATTTCAGAAGGCGCAACACAGGTTCTAAAACTGTATACTAGTCCTCATTTTTAATTTTGTTAGGCATAGATCTTATAATAAGTGCATTTCAAAGGTTTTAGGTCACATTTGTAAAAACGGTGGAGAATCCCTTTAATCTAGAGTTTTCAAAAAACATGTAGCCCAGAAAGTTAGATCTGCTCTTTTACCTTACTTTTGAATTCTTGCCGCTAAGTGAGCCACATTCCTTCAGGAAATAAATGGATTGAGAAATATTTAAAAGTCTTTAAAGCAGTTAAAACATTTAGCTTCTTAAAGACATTGATATGATTTAGGAGGACTATGTGTGAACATCGATACGTCTTCATTCTCCTCTGTGTTCCTGTGACATGTTTCTATTCTCGCAATTAAAAGACATTCAATTAGTATGACTCATTTTAGCACGGACTGATTCATCAGCAACTCTTGGCTTCAGCCTATAGAGGGAATCAATCGAATCAGTCTTAATGAGGCCATCCATCAATGGATTGCTAATAGATAAATTATAGTGTCAAACTCCCCAGGCTTTTAAACCAAGTGTGCTCGCATTTTACTGATCATCAATGCTTGTCAAAGCGGGTGATGCACTCTACACTCTTTGGAAGACTGCATCAAGGTGCAGAGCTTTCACATTTTCTTCATGACAAAGGGGAAAAAGGGGCTGTGAGTCATTCCTGGATGAATCTCAGCCAGCTTTTGTATATAGAGGAGGACTGGGCTTCCTGCTGGGCAGAGAAAAAGTCAAATTACAGTACTTCTTCTGTTTATCTTATATGTGCAGCATTACAATCCAGTAGAATGGCTATTTTAATAGTTTGTCTCCAATAATTAATAATTGGGAGGATCACCCGTTCGTTTCTAAAAATTCTACTTACACTTACATGTGTATATTACATATTAAGTTGGAAATGATTGCTGAGTGCGCCCAGCCAATAGGCTTTGACTTCCTGTTTTTGAGTCTGTCAATCAAAGTGAATGCGGAACTGTGCACGGAAACAAGGCCGCGCGTCACAACAGCAAACAGGTAAACATGATTTTGGCTCTTACCTGAACCATAGACCTATATCATTGTGACCTGATACAACCTTGTTATGTTCTGCGATGCATGTGCAGAAAAGTAGAGGCGTGGCTTCTGGTAGATTGCAGAGGCAGTGGGATGAAGTGGAGCTGTTGAGGGCGGGACATCAAGATCCTCTGAGGAACTCCGGATATCAGCTTTAAGTTATGCCACCCAAATTCCTTCAATCTTTACTAGATTCCATGATGTTTAGATAAGAGTCTGCAGTTTATCTTTAGTGTTCAGTGTTTCAAGCTTAAGGCAAAAAAGGGACCATGGCTACTAGATATTTCTCATTTGATTGACCCAGACCATACCACCAAGACTTTAGGCCAGAACTATTCCACTAAAACTGCTATGAGCCTGACATATCAGCATTAATTATGAGAAGAAGACAGCCCGATGATATATATATGTCATATAGCAAAACAAAAGTCTGCTTTGAGATCCTTGTTTGTTGGCTGATCTGCTACAAGCCGTTCCTAACCCAGCTTTTGGCCGGCCTCACTTTTTTTGAAGTGTATCATTAGGAACTTATAAAGAGTAACAAATTTTATGGATGTGATTTGGATTTTTGGTCACTTTTAATTTAAAATAAATAAATAAAATGAAAGTTATTTTCCCGCACTTGCCACAAAAGTGTGATAAAATAAAAATCCATTGTGAGGTTTTTAATTTGCAGGCATAAAAGAGGGATGTCAATGTATCTACTGATTAATAGACGGTTATATGTGTAATTAAAGCTATACCCGAAATATTTTTTTAAGTAAATGGGAATAAAAAATGAAGACTGGCAACTAAGATATCAAGAAGTCCTTTATAGCAGTTTAAAAGATAAAGGTCATATATCGTTTATCTTCAATTTGTTTTTCAAAGGTACACTTTTGATTGCATAGAAAACACACAATAGAAATCCATGTTTTGGAATTAACTATAATCTATCTATTAACTATTAGAATAACATTGTGGTTAATGAAAGTTGGTCATTTTTCTTAATGCTAAAATGTAGAATTTCTGTAGCTTATTTATATTTAGGTCAATGACCTTGTGTGACACCCACATTTTCTGTCCAACTTGATTTATTTCAGTTAAAGAGGTTTAAATGCATTCAAACATACCATGAATATGCCTCTCTTATATATACACTCAATTTGAACTTTCAGAAAAAAACATGACGCTACCTATCTGTAATTTATTCTGTCCAAGTGTCAATTAAAATATCGAATAGTGTTTTGTAAACATCTTTAAAACTACTCCAAATCTATTTACATTTATTTTCTGCTTTATTTGGTATGATGGCCTAAGTGTTTTGTAGTGCTGCATAATATTTATAAGTATTTCTAGTTTTATTTTCATCAAAATATTCATGGAAACGCCCATTTTATGAAACATCACGTGGTGAAAATCCTCATACTGGTTCGTCATTGATGAATTTGTTAATTTGGTTGCTTTACTTTCCACTTAGACCCTTAGAGCATGTGATAGGGCACATTATATGTAATCATATTGATTTGACTGTTTATATATTTTGTCTGCAGATACATATGACCTATTATTTTGTTCTTGTCTCACACCAGATATCAACTGTTTCTGTTTTATCGCACCTGATAGTATAAACTTGTAATTAGCGACCCAGTCTAGCACAGAAGGGTGTGGAGAGCAGTCTTGGATTACATTAGGCGATGACGTAAAGTTGGCTTCCGAAGAACATTGCTGCCAGGCAACGGAGTGACATTCTCCTGTTAGCTTTATAAACAAAAAGGATCGTATCAAAAGACGACTGTTGTTGGCAATGATTACAAATTGTAAGTTTTTAGTTTGTTGGATTCTTTCTCATACTTTATTCAGAAAGTCAACAGAACTAAGTTTTGCAGAGTCACTCTGAGTTTTTCACACTTCTTGGTCATGTTCTTTAACCTTTTGTGGATTGCAGTTTAGCCAGTTCATTTCTTAAACACACTACAGTACATGCAGACTTCCTGATCCCTGAGAGATTTTAAGTAGTTGTTTTTTTTTTTTTTTTGCATAGAGAATTGTTCATAGCTTCACATTGTTGTGCTCCAAAAAATGCATTTAACACAGCATCATCTTTCAACTCGTCTTATCCTCCCACAGTTGGCAGCGTGTGCTTGTTCAGCTCAAACAGAAGGTTAGTGGAACATAACTGAGGTTGGCAGTTTTTCAGATGAACCAATGTAATGCAATGAAATCAGTGTGGAACCTGAAAGGCAGAGCCATATTTACTCTAGCTGTTGTCAGCAGTGTCACCATGCAAAGCCTGCAGGGCTTACCGTCAGTGGGCCATGTGACACTGTTTGCTCTGCTGGTAAATGGATGGAGTGGGACTTCTATTAAATTCTACTGAATTCTATTCCTATAAATGGTCAGGGCTGTGCATTAGGGTTCATCTTAGCCCAAACTAATTGTGCTATAATGTCATGGACAAACTCTATTAGAGTTAATAAGAGTGTTAATGTTGTTTTTCTTTCTTTTGAATGAAATAAATGTGACATACAGTAGATTTAAATTTTGTTATACATAGGGATGGGCAGTACATTGAGATTCAATCCTCGATCTTGAAAAAAGTCCATGTATCGGCCCGATATATTGGTCGACCGCTAATTTAAGTATTGTGTTTTTCTTTTGTTTATTTCTCTGTTAATTTGTGTTTTTGTTGTAGTTTTGTGTATTTATTGCTGTCATTTTGTGCATTTACTTTTGGGGCCGCTAGTTGCCCATGTTTGTGATACATGCACAAGTTATTTTTTTATACCAATCTTAAAGCACCGGGATGTTATTTATTTAACCTGTGTGGTGTTTTTGCATCAGCAAATTTAACCCAGAATTCTCTCTCTGGCAAGAAAGCCTTTATTTGAATTAAAATGATTGATTGTATATCGCCATTTTTAGAGAAAAATATGTTCTATTTAGTATTTCTACATGCATTCTCATTGGTGAAGGTGGGTTTTACATTTGCATCAAATGGTTTCCCACTTCAGCCTCAAAACAAATCCACAAACTCTGGCGTTTGCTTGGGGGAATTCAGTCGCTATGGTTGCAAGTGTCTAGGGGCGTGAGCATTCGGAGCTTGTTAGGCTGAACTGTGCATTTTTGACGGCGCTACACTTAAATACTAAACCGTAAGGTTAAACTAAACATGTTTACAGCCTTGTCCTCCACATGGGATTCCAAAAATACCTGAATGGTGTAGAAGTTGTTCAACAGGTCTGAGCTGAAACTCTTTGTGGCACCAGAGTCTGGCACAAGTGGGGAGTTTCATTGTGCAGCAATGTAGGGCAGTTTATTTTGTCTTTAATCTGATCAACAATATGTTTAGGGTTTGTTATTCTTAGGTTTCAGGGGATGAAATAGGGTGTTGCATCCCTCCTGAGGTTTTTCAGTGCGAGAGTGACTCTGTTCTATTGTTAACACTCTTAAAGAAGTCCTTAGAAAGTCTTTTTTTCTTTCTAGTATTATATGATGGGTGAGGACAATCCTAATAAGCATATCAAAATATAAATATAATATGTATATTAACACTTTATTTGGCAAAAATATGCATTGGCATCCACTGCCTTAATCAACATTGTCATCTAATCTTCAAATCTCTTCAGTGTCTGTTTACTTGTCATTATTGCACATGCTATTATTATTACTGCAGGAGCTGCTGTTGTTCAGTGTTATTGGAGCTTTTAGGAACTGGACTACACCATTATAGTAGAGAGCTCTGATATTCAGCTCATGTTAGAAATAATTCATTTTTGGTTTTACGTTCTTCGGAAACTCACTGGAAAACTCTAAAGTCTAAAGTAACTGATTTAATATTTAGTTCATAGTTTTTTAAATATATCTGTATTGTATTTGTATTATTATTATTATACTGTGGTGTGTGCATTTGCATTTAATCCTTATTCATTATGTACATTTTCTTTTTCCATTTCTTAATTTTTTTTGTTTAGTGTTTCTTCTTTTCATTTATAATATTTCTCATGCCTCTATAAACAAAGTAATTTTTTTGACTAGTTTTGTGTATATGGTTGTCCTAGGTAATTTTGTTGTTCTTTTGTGTATTTTTCAGTAATTATAGATGTCTTTCTGGGTTGTTTGGTGTGATCTTTTGGTATGCACAGTATGTTTGTGGATTTTTGTTCTTTTGTGTATTTCTCCATTTGTTTGTTTTTTTTTTTTTTTTTTTTTTGTGTATTTTTGTTGTTCCATTGTTTATTTTTTGTATTTATTTGTATATTTGTATTATTATTATTCTACTGTAATGTGTGCATTTGTATTTAATCCTTTTTTAATTAATTGTATTTTTTTTGTTTTTTTTGTTTAGTGTTTCTTCTTTTTATTTATAATATTTCTCAAGCCCCTGGAACAAAGTATTTCTCATTCTGACTCTGAATACCAGTATGTTTTTTTTCTTCTAAGTCTAATATGCTCTCCCTCTCTTTTTTTGGAGTTCTATTCTGATTTTTATTCTATTATATGGCTATGATGTTAATGTGCAACCTGAGTTCAGGCTCCATTTAGTTTCACTCACCTATTGAACAAAGGGTATTTATAAGTAAATTTTTAAGCTGTGGCAATGAGTTTCACTATTTGTTGCAAGAAAATACACTATTTGTATTTGTAGCAAGAGAATGATGTGGAAAAATAAAACACACGTGCATTCTCCCATTTTATAATGACAAGACTGTGGAATACAAGTAGAAACTTGTAAGTCTACAAGAAGAACTACCATTAAAAAAATATATATATATATATGGAAAAAAAAGCCATGAAAGTTTAATCCAGTCTCACTCTTTTTTTTTTTTTTTCCATTTCCACAGATCTATTTTTACCATTCTGCCTGGATTGTATCATTGTGTTGGTGATTCGCTCCAGCTGAATGTCCCCAAGAGCATCCGGACATGACTGTAAACGACTCACCGAAGCAAATGTAACGTTTTTTTTTTCCATCAATGCTCCAAAGATGACTGAGACATCTTCCTCCGTGGTTAATGTGATTAGAGCCCTGATTATCAAAGTTTTCCCCCAACAAAGACTTGGATTGTGATCCTTAGTTTATCCCAAGTTTCTGTTTTTTTTTGTTTTTTTTTTTTTTCTTCCCCTCTTTGGAAAGGCAAGGTCATAGCGGAAACCGAAAAGGCTACTTTTTTTTTTAATCTGTAATCTGCAGAAATGGACTAGTCGCCCATGTGCAGCAGGGCATCATCTGCAGCTTGTGGAATAACTTAGCCTCGGACTGTTGGGAGTCACTCCTACAGAGGCCCAGGGATATTTCCTATCATCTGAATTTCCCACCTGTCTATCAAAGGCCAAACTCTAATATCCAATGGCATTGGCCAGTTTCTTCAGGAAGCCAGGGGGCAAACTGGGGAAATCTTACCTTGCGGGGAGCATGATGTCTCTGGCCCCGACTAAAGGACTGCTGAACGAGCCGGGCCAGAACAGCTGCTTCCTCAACAGTGCTGTGCAGGTAAGGCTACTAATCTATTCCCTGCTGAGTCAAAATGTTCCCTCCTGTTTTCACCAACATAATATTCATATTCTCTCCCTAAATATTCTGATGAGGGTTGTAGTACACTGGAGTCTATCAGCGAACAGCTCACTATAGTCTATTTCAGGGCCAATTTAGAGACTTTGGCTGTGTTCAAAATGGCGTACCGTACTTGTGTACTACTCATACTAAGTGTAACGTCTATATTAGTATGTAGTGTATTCACATTAGATGGGATGGAAAGATTGAGTATGCGAGAAATACCTGATTATATACACTTGTCATACTCAACCGCCCCATGATGCATTGCGAGCGAAACGTAAAATCATCTAAGCAAGCTGCTTCTCTCGTCTCCTTTTTCGGCATGTACAAAAAAAAAAAAAAGAATAACAAAACTTCTGTGAATGCAACCATGTCGGAAATAAACTGAATAAATAAATAAACAAATAAATAAATAAATAAAAATCTTTGAACCGACTTCAAGCTAAAATTCAACCATCCACTTTTCAAAACAAAAGCATACCTTCTTGTCTTCCATTAGTTTTGTAATGTTTTGTAAATAGGGCTCTTGTTTTGAAGTTAACTGGAAGTTTGGTCAGTAGCACAATGGCAAGTCTCCGAAAATCTCTGAAATGTCGGCATAAAATGTGTTTCTGTGAGTTTTATGGATCAAATGACCACATGTTGATATTATACTTGGTCATTTTGTCACTTAAAATGTTTTCAGAACTTTCAAAGGTGGTGAATCAATGGACATATTTAGTCTCAGTGTGCTACAGGTTTTTGTCGTTGTAGGTTCGAAATGAATCTTGGGAAACTTGGAACTGAAGTATACTTCAGTGGGAATGGTCACCAACCTAATCCTCCTAACCATACTTATAGTATATAGTAGACAGTAGACAGTATAAACTAATTGAGTTTATAAAACGGAGTATGACAAGCACACAGCTGTTGACTTTGAATAAGATCCAAACCGCATCTTTCATATTTGGTTAGATCTCGATACTCAGAAGATTCCCACTAGCTTGCTGGTGTAAGAATCACTGTTTTATCCATGAAGCTGACTTCAATGACCTAGCCCAGCCTAATGGGGAATTATATGTGGAACAATCAAAGCACAGTCTCTCTCTGAGTCTGCTTGTCTGAAAGTACTTGAATGTTGTTTTGCACCAGAGGGTTACCAGCAGTGTGGTTAGTTAGTTCTTCAAGCCATCAGTCTCACAGGGAAGTCATTTGTGGGAGATGCTGAGTCAGTGGGTGAGACAAAAGATGATCGCACCCCTCGGCTTTAGTTTCTGTGGCTAAGTCGCGCTGCTTACTCATCTTGGCTGTCCTTGACCTTGCAGAATTTAGCTGAATGCTTCAATGTCCACATTTTTAAGATGTTCACATTGTTGAAGTTGCTAGATTTACAATTCTTGTCAGTAACCTAAACTATTTGAGGACTTTTTTCTGGTTTGATACATCGGTCAATGACATCACTGCATGATATTTCTTAAAATGGGCATCATCGGGCAAGGTTTACAATGAATGTCATGATTAAAATAAATATAGAAATATTTATACAGGACTGTAATATAACTAAAATAAGGCAGGAAATACATTTCAATAGATTTGGAGTAATTTCAAAGAAGCCATGGCCAGATAGTCGCACCACCTGATATTATTTTAACACTTTGAATACAGAAGTAATTTAGTAAGTGCAATTTAAAGAAAAAAAAAAAAAAAAATCAAAGTGAGTGCATATATACCGTAAGGCTGGGTGATATATCGATATTTTTGATATAACAAGCTTTCTCTTTTGACGAAAATTATAATATTGTCTTATTTTGTATTAAAATACTTGCTTTAGGAGTTGCTGCCTTTATTACTTCCCAGAACAGCATGAAAAGCTCAGTTAGATGGATTTCTGAGGGTGTTACTATTGCAACAACACATCATCAGTAGGGTAAAACTAACCTGTCCCATAACAAGCCACACTACAGAACTCTCACATGTGCTGTCCCTTAGAGGAGAAAATGCCTTAAGTGTCACATTGTGCAGCTGCTTGTTAATTATTGTGCATGTGTGGAATTTTTCATCAGAAAATTTTACTCAGAATTGTCTTTTCATGTCAGACTTAATTTGAATTAAAATTATTGAGATTTATATTGTATATCGCCATTTTGAGAAAAAATATCGAGATATGAGTTTTGGTCCATATTGCCCAGCCTAATATATTTTTTTATTAATTTAAACCTTTTTTATCTAAAATAAATGCAGTTGGACAGAATATCCCACTATGTCAACTAAGGGTGTAAGGAAAAAAATGATCCGGCGATATATTGCGATATTGCGCGATTATTGTATCGATCCAAAAAATGTCCAGATTGATTTTTTTAATCATTTAATTGCGCTAACATATGGATAGCACATAAACGCCCAGTCACTAGGTGTCAGAGAACCACATCAGACCTTGTTAAACAACCTCACTCCTCAATGCATTTTAACTTGGAAGTTGATTGCACTTTATTTTCATAAAACATACTGGGCACCCTAATAGACGTATGTGGTTACCCTTTTAAGAACTTAACAAATTCAGAATCTGTTGAAGAAGCAAAAATGAAACTTATTTGAAAAATGTAATTTCACAGTTTGATAAACATACCACTTGTTTTTGATATTGGTACATGAATTACAATTAGTAGTTACCATTTACTTGTTCTTGCAAGTTTAAAAAATTTCAATGAATTGTATTTCATACCCTTTTGCACTTGCAAAGGTGACATTTGTAATTATTGTATTGCTTAGTATTGGGAAATGTGAACTTGGTACACAAGTTCAGATAATGACATGCTTCAAAGAGCTACATGTAGCTAGGATTGCTAACGAGTGTTGAGGATCGATGCTAATCCAGTATTTGTCCGTGTGTAGGTATTGTGGCATCTGGACATCTTTAGACGCAGCTTGAGGCAACTACCTGGACACTTCTGCCAGGGAGAGTCGTGCATTTTCTGTGCATTAAAGGTAAGCTGCAGGATTTCTACCACCTAATATTTGCTCAAAGAGCTCACTTGCTTTAAACCAGTGGTTCACGACCATTTTTATATCACAAATTTCTGGCCACCCGAGAGACATTTTTTCTTTCGAATTTGTTTTTTCATCAACTTTTATTATACTGTGTTACAAATATTGAGTAGCTAGGAATAGTGCACATGATTGGTTATATTCAAGAAAGTGAAAGTATAGGCCCGGGGGCCAAATCCGGCCCTTTAAAACATTCTCACCATTTTTAAAAAGAATTAGAGAAAAACCTCACACATTTAAAAAATGTTTAACATGTGTTTGAAACTCATTTTTCAACAGTTTGTGAATGGAGAGAGAATCTTGCTGTGATTACACATTATTAAATGTGAAAATTGATTTTTCCGATTTATTTATTGTTTCAAAATCCCCCTCAAATAAATAATCCAATTTCGATTGAAGTAATTTCCCCCTGGGATATTTCTGCTTCTGATTTCATATCGATCAATCGTGTAGCCTCAATAGATCCAGATCATTTTAATTAATAATTACTAGACTTTTCAACCTTAGGGTCACGACCCCAAGGTTGTAAAACCCTGCTTTAAACTAATAGGAACATGTAAAATGTCAGTGCATGCATTGCATCTTTGAAGCTCAGTAATGTAACGTGCATTTTGTAAATTTTTCTTCCTTTCTACAGGGCATTTTCTCTCAGTTCCAACAGAGCCGAGAACGCGCACTGCCCTCTGACAACCTGCGTCACGCCTTGGCAGAGACCTTTAAGGACGAGCAGCGCTTCCAGCTGGGCTTCATGGATGACGCTGCGGAGTGCTTTGTAAGTTCCCGTGGCAACTCTCGCGTCTAAAGAGACAGTGAGTGGGGATATTGAAAAGAATGTGTGTTTATTTTATGCTGGTTTTTACCTCATAGTTTCGGGCAGGGCACTGCAACAAGCTCTTTCGCGAGGTCACTAAAATATCCTCTCGTCTTTTCCTTCCCCTCTCATCAAAACCCTTTTCTGCATTGGTGTTAAATATCATGGTGACAGTTTCTGTGTTTTGTTCTTCTGCAACACATTTCCAAATCCTGTGCTTTGTCATCACGGTCAGTTTGATTGATTAACATGTCATCTTCTACATTTAGCCCAAAGAACAGTTTTTTAACAGGGTGTGTTTTCTGAAATGTGCTTTAGCAGGTTCTAGGTGTTGTTTCTGGAATATCACTGGAACGTTCATGTTAAACTCTTGTTCTTAAGCTGTTTGTTTTGTTTGCATTCAAACAAGTCTCTCTTTAAAGAATGACTTGTTTGAGACCCCATTTGTTTTCACAGACTTCCTTTCCAGCGAGGTTAGATAAATATACAGTGAAATATTACAACTGAACAACGATAAAACAGTACAATTATGACATATTATCGTCTAGGAAACAAAAGAGACGAGGTTAACGTTTACCCTGAGAAAACTACTTTATATCTTTCTGGTCGTTATTTAAAATTATATATGTGTGTGTGTGTGTGTGTGTGTGTATAAAAAAGGATTATTTAATCTTCTACTATCAGCAATATTCCTGAAGAGAATATTATTTAATTTAATTTTGTTTGTCATGTGTGGTTTTAAATTGCAGCCTATAGTTATAACAGGTCTAGGTTTGTTGATGCACTTTTGTAAATATGGATTACTATTTAATTTTTTTTATTAGTCTCCAGACTTTGTTACAAGTCTTTTTGTATCATAGACGGACAACAGCACTTCCACATTGAATAATTACATGCTTATTCATTTATTTTTTATTTTTTAATTATATAATTCTAATTCTGTTTATTTACTGTATTTTTAATTTAAATATCAGTATGCTGTGTTTTTTATTTATTTAGTACATTTTGTTCTCTCTCTCTCTCTCTCTCTCTCTCCCCTATATATATATATATAATTTTTGTTTGATTTTAAAGTTATCTATTGCTTTGTTTGACTATTTGTTGCTATTATTCCTACTATTACTATAATTGCTACTGTTATTATTGACAGTTTTCTTTTATTTTGGTTTATCCCTGACCTGATTCTGTTGTTTCTTTGTTGTTGTTTTTTTTTATGCACATAATTACTGCACCAATTGTAGAAAACTAATTGGGTGCTAAAAATGTCTAAAGTGTTTTGAAAAAAAAAATTACATGTTTTCTGCCGATTTAACAGTAACTTTCTTAGTGTCAGATTGAAGTCTATGTGCTAAAGTTTCTCCTTTTTATGGAGAGCTTTAACTCTTCATCTAACACAGATCTCTGCCCTTGAACCGTTCACCATGTAATGCATCTGCTGCAGTTTTTTAGCTGGTGGAAAATTTATGTGAGGAGTTACCCAATGTCAGATTAACAGGCTGTGAAGAAGAGCCTGGAAACCCTTTGCTGGCCTTTTAATATTTTATCAACTCACAACAAGCACAGCAAACAGAGGATAAAGTAATATACTTTATTTTTATTTGCAACATAACTCTTAACGTGTTGTTTAATGGTCTGAAATGCACTTGTTTCTGTCGCTTTGTGATTGAGGTGGAACTATTTACTTTGATACCGGTTTCCTGTCTCTTCTTTTTCCAACACAGGAGAATATTTTGGACAGGATCCACCGGCACATTGTGCCTGAAGAAACCGACGCTTGTACTTCCAAAAACTGCATCACACATCAAAAGTTTGCCATGACGCTCTATGAGCAGGTACGTTTGTTTATTTTGTGTTTATCATATCTGTTTGCTCAGCAATCTAAGACTGTAAAGTGTGAACATCCACTGACGGAATTAACACCCACACTTGTACTTGTGTACGTGCACCCAGACAGGAACATGAATCAATCACTGTCTGAGACCATAGTAATCTAATCCGTCATGTTACGATGCTAGGGGTCGCCCTCAGTGGAATATTGAGTGTGTTTCGTGGTCACATTCCACAGCGCAGCAGTAGCAGAATTGGATAGATGACACATGGTCTACACATAAATTACCCACCCAGTCTGATGGTTAACACTTACCAACTGTGTGTCTTTAAATCCTGATAATAAACCTTTTAAGGACAGTCAGTGGATTTAGACCCTACTTCTGTAGTCAAGGTCTAAATCAGGGGTTCTCAACCATGGGGTCGAGAGACACTGGGAGGACGTCGCCAGATGCAATGACAGAATATTTTTTGAAACAATTTGAGCCAATTTTTTTTTTACATATTTTAACCATTTTTCTGCAACTACACCAAACTTGTCATATTTTAAGCTATTTTCATCACTTTTTTGTTGCATTACTCCCATTTCTGCCACTTTTCCATCAAATTTAAAAGCCTTTTCTGCACATTCTTTCCACTTTCAAGACATTTTCGTCACTTATAAACCCTTTCCATCACTTTCCCCACCTAACGTTGCATGTGTCAACCCATAATTGTCACTTTTAACCTCTTTTCACCATATTTCAAGCTTATTTTTGGCAATTTAACCAACATGCCCATTATTTGCCAGTTTAAAGTAATTGTTCCTACTTTTTTCTGCCACTTTTAAGCCAATATTGACACTTTGAACACTTTTTACCACTTTTTCTGTATGTTTTTGGCCACTCTAACTTTTGACCACTTTCTATGGTTTTTAAAATCTATTTTACCACTTTTTCCACCATTTTTGGTCACTTTTTAACCCATTTTATTTCTAATTAAAACAAAGATTTACATCTTTAAGATGACTACCTGTTCCATCTCTAAACTTTGATAATAAACCTTGAGATAAACCTTTTAAGGACACTCAGTGGATTTAGAGCTAACTTCCATTCAGCCATGCTAGCATATAATACAAGGTGTAAATGTAGGGTGAAAAAGAGGACACTTGGGCCAACCACAGCATTTACTCAAATTACTCTTCTATAATATTTTTTGGTTACAAGGTGGATTAAAAATAAAAAGGCCATAAGATTTAAAATGCATTTTTCTCTTTTAGGACTGCATGATTATGGCCAAAATGATAATCACGATTATTTTGATCAATATTATAATCACAATTATATATCATGTTAGGGGAGGTTTTTATTACACTAGTTTTAAACAAACTATGTGTACAGTTTACAGTGCAAAATGAAGCTTTAGATAAGAATTATACAACAAATAATAATTAAAAAATTAACCTAAGACTTTAAAATGTACCAAAGGTGATGAAGTGATGGGGTCCAGACCAGATGATGGAAACATTTTTGAGTTTCTCCCAGTGGCTCCTTCATGTTCACATCCCCTTCTGAACCTCCATGGAGGGTTTATCATCCAGGAGGATCTTCTTGCTGATATTTTTTCAATTAAATCCAACAGTATTTGGTCTCTTTCAATCCATCTTTGACCTTAATCTCTCTTCTTTTTTCTTCGTGTGTGATGATTTTGTCACAACTAAGTGGCATCTTTAATGATTCTATCACATGTGAATAAAATTGACATGATGGCTGTAAAAAGCTACTCATTAGCTTTCAGAAACTGCTGGGATTTATCAGATAGAGCAAATATTTGCAGAGTTACGGTGATTTAAATTAACATGTTCCCCTAGATGCGTTCAGGGACATGTGGTCACCCAAGTAAATGACGATTGCAGAAGTTGGAGAGATTGATTAATTAAAAGGGAAAAATGCTCTTTGGCAGTTCACAGGTGTGTTAAAATGTGAACGGTTACTAAAAACTAGTTTTTGGTGGTGTTGCATGCTAAAGTTTTTGATGCAGTCAAACTTTTGCTCACCCACTGTCTCCTGTCCACAGTACGTGTGCCGTAGCTGTGGGGCATCTTCTGACCCACTGCCGTTTACAGAGCTGGTGCATTATGTCACCACCACTGCACTCCAGTAAGTTAGCTTCTATTTTGCAGCAACGTTATGCTCCCAAGAATTATTTTATTTTATTTTTTTTGCTTTTTAAAAGTGACTTACATTACCTTTCACAGCTATTTTGTTTTTAATTTATTTTTTTTGTTTGTTTGTTTGTTTTAATTCCAGCAAGTTTGTTTTGTCATCTTTTTGAATGATATGTTAAGGTTTCATTTATTTTTTTTATTTTTTTCAGAAGTTTACTTTGATCTCTTGACACGTTTCGGCTGCTGATCTGCAGTGTTCCTCAGAGGCGTCTGCTGATCGCTTTGATGTGTCCTTACAAGTTGTTACTGTCCCTCGTCCTGGTGGATGATGTTGAAGCCCCACTTTTCCTGATGTTGATGGGTTCCTTGATCCAGCGTTTGCATCCATTGCCCGCCGTCACAATTATTGTTGCATTAGTCCGAGTCCATGACACATCAAAGTGACCAGCAGACGCCTCTGCAGTTCAGCAGCCAAACCATGTCAGGAGATCAAAGTAAACCTCCTGAAAAAAAAAAAAAAAAAAATGTATCATTTTTTTTGTTTATTTTTGCTACTTTGCTTTTCTTTGACCCTGCTAATGATGCCTTTTTTTGTCTTCTTAGTCAACAGATTCGTCAACGTAGACACAAAGATGAGACTTTTGGGGACCTCTTACAAGCAGCACGTACAATTGGTGATCAACAGAACTGTCCCGTAAGAACCCAATAAAAGTTGTCCAATTTTTCTCTTGAAGCTGCTGGAGATGATAATGTTGTTATCAGATAAAGACATAGTGTAGGCCTCATAAAGCAACACATCAAAGATTTTCCTGGGGGGGGGGGTGAAAAAAAAGGTGTAAACGGTTGAAATTCCTGCTCGGTCTTATTGACATTGTTTGAAAAGTTTTGCACATTGCATAATTTTACTTCATTCCTACCATTATTTCTTGTGTTTGCTCCCAAAAACACAGCCAAAATTTATGCTTTCACAGACTGAAAGTTGTGGCAAAACAATAGTAGATGTTTATTTTAGGAAGGGAAAGATCCTGATCCGGCCATAAATGAATGTGATATCATAAAGAACACCTGTAGAAACAAACTGGAACAAAAATTGTGTCAAGCCCATTTTCTCCTCCTTGTCTGGCCAAGAAGCATAAGAAATCATGAAAAAAATGAAGTAAAAACACTTCTATGCATCCGTCTACAGGGTTCCACATCCCGACAATGTAAATAACCAGAGTGCATATAACAATGGAGATCAAAACAACCTTTCAAGCAGCAATATCAAGCTTGTACAGCTTTTTATCAAGCAAATGATCTTCAATTTCATAGGCTATTTGTTATTACTACACTATGGCGGCTATGTTTGAAATGACATACTAACGTACTACTCATACTAAGTTTGATGTCAAAATGAGTGTGTAGTCATATTAGACAGGATGAAAGGAGTACATGAGAAATACCCAGATGTATACTATTTTGGTAGGCACATTAGTCATACTCCACCGCCCCATGATGCATTGCGATGGGAGCATAAAATCGTAATGGGACCGGTGGTTTTTTAACGCTTTTGTAAATCGGGCTCTTGTTTTGAAGTTAACCAGAGGCTTTGTCAGTAGCACACAGGTGGGTCTCCGAAAATTTCGGAAATGCTGGAATGAAATGCGTATATGCTTGTTTTATGGATCAAATGACCATGTATTGATATTCTACTTGGTCACTTTCTCGCTTAAAATGCTTTCAGAACTTTTAATGGTGGAGAATTAACAAATATATTTAGCCTCAGTGTGATTCAGGTTTTTGTCATCGTAGGTTCGAAATTCACCTTGAGAAACTCGGAAGTATACTGCATTGGGAATACTTATCATCGTCGGTCATCCTTATCACATCACTTACATAGTATATAGTAGACAGTATACACTCATTGAGTTTGTAGTGTATAGTACGGCGTGTGGCATTTTGAACACAGCCACAGTCTTTCCAGCAGCTTTAAGTCCACTTTGAGTACTTATTATGATCATTCCTAATGGATTGTTCTCATTGTTTTAGAGCAACTGTGGGCAAAGAATTAAGATCAGACGAGTTCTGATGAACTCCCCTGAAATCGTCACCATTGGCTTTGGCTGGGACTCTGACCAGTCGGACCTCACTGAGGACGTGATCCGCTCACTCGGACCTCATCTCAGCCTCTCTACGGTGAGCATCTTTGGGAAGCTTAAACAAATTCTACGGGTTGATGAGAATTCATTTGAATGATGCAAATCTCCTCTCCTATTTAGAATGCTTCTCTTGCTGTTATAGAGCTACTTTTATTTTGAGGCAGTAAAACGAGTGAGAAATAAAACGAGGGGATTTATTTGTCTGTAAGTCAGGAATGTTGCGTAAGCAGTCGACGCCCAGTGCCCTGTTGGGCAGCACGACGGATCAAAAAGCCCCCGCTGGCATTGGTCAGCCCTTTAATAAAAAAAAAAAGCCCCTCCCAAGTGTTTATTTTTTTTTTGTTTCATAGTATAAATAAACATCTGGGCTGAAACACACGGAAACAAGGACAATAAATCCTGAGATTTTTTTTAACACATTCTTAATCACAATTGTTCACAGATGTAGGATCAGCACCAGTATTTGAAATTCTTGTTTCCCTGTTACAGCTAACGCAAACCCCAACGACACTATACTGTATATATCAGTTTTAGTTGAATTCCCATCAGTCCAGTGTGTGGTTGTGGCTAAACACGCACCAATCAATGTGTGTAGGCCAGGCCAGAACATGCCTGTTTTACACGCCACACGTTACATAACTCTGTGGAGTTAATGGGACCGTCTATTTCACAGCTCCCTCTTGTGCTTTTTCAAAGTATATGAGCAGAAGAACTGGTGACATCTACCCTTTTACTGTGCTTTACTCAAAAGGCATTGATCTATTAAGGAGTATTTCATATTTAGGTGTTAAAAGTAATCTACCAACAATGTTTTCTTTGGGAAAATATATGGAGAAATATTGTGAATGGGCTTTGCCAGAAGACAAAAGTTAATCTCTAAAAGTCTCTTCTTTATCATGTTACCCAATAGGAACTCTGTGGGATTCTTTAGCAAAGATATGTCTGTTGAGATAGTTTAACCACACTTTTCTATGTTGATTGTCAGCTTTATTTCCTGCATCATCACTCTTAAGCTCTAAGACAGAGTCATATTATGTCATGTCATGTTATCTTGTCAGCATTTAGAATAATGACCAATCTGAGCATTAATACAGGTTTTTGTTGTTGTTTTGTATATTAATTATCATTTTCTGTGAGTTTGGCATATTGATTGTTATTTTGTTTGTTTCTGTCTTCATTTTGTTCATTTTTGTTGTTGATTTGTACATTTTTCTGTTATTTATGTTGTGTTTTTTGAGTAATTTTGATTATTTAGGGAATTTTTTTGTGTATTTTTGGACTTATTTTGTGCACAAAATTAGCCCAAAGGCCCACAGTTAAACATGTTTGCGCTAAGAGTCAGACACAGGTGTAAAACTCATTTCATTTCAGGGGGCCAAATAAGAAACAGTTTATCTTAAAGTGGGCCACAGATTTTTAGGTGTGAAAATAAGTAAGGTAGTCATTATTGTGCTCTAGTTTGCACTTCCACGATTAAATAAATTATAAAATATGTAAGGCACCCGTAATATTTATTTTTTGATTATGTTATAAGCTTTTTTTAATGTAGTTTGCAGCGATTTTATGGAATCATTTGATAAAAATTGACAGTTCTTTTAACAATTTGAGATTAAAAATGACTGCCATCATGTGATATATGTAAGCGTGAGAGAAATGTAAGCCCTACTAATATTGTAGAGTTTCATTGAATTTGTGAATCATTTTTGAGATACCTACAACTAAATTAGTTGGTAATTTAGAGTTTGACACATGTGCCCTAAGAGCTACTGATGTATTTTACCATGTGCTGATGTTCATGAATACTTTTTATACTGTTTTTGTGTGTGGGTGCAGCTTTTCTACAGGGTGACGGACGAGCATGCCAAAAAGGGAGAGCTGCTTCTGGTGGGGATGATCTGCTACTCCAGCCAACACTACTGTGCCTTCGCCTTCCACACCAAATCCTCCAAATGGGTCTTCTTTGATGACGCAACAGTGAAAGAGGTGAGGGGGTTATGTGCGCTTAATGCAGGTCAAATTAGTAGCTGCTCACTTTTGGTTCCGAATGTCCACACAATCAAGTGTAGGGTAACTACACTTGAACTGTTTGTCAGGTTTTTTTTTTTTTTTTTTTTTTTTTTTTCTTATGTCATGTTATTATCCATCCATTTTCAGACCCGCTTGTTCCTGTTTTTCAGGGTCACGGGATAGTTAGTAATTAGATATCATTTCATTAAAATTCAACCTTAAAGACACATTCCATCAAGTTATTCACAACAATATGAGAGTACGTGTTAAAAGTGCAAAGTGTATTGACGGTTCATATCCATAAAATCCATAAAAACAAAAAATATTAAAATAAACACAAAATAAAAAATATAAAATTACAATATATATATAAATAAATTAACGATACAAAAACTCAAAGTCCATAAAAATGAAAAATCCTACAAAGACAAAAAAAAAATCACAAAATTAAAAACAAAATATATGTAACACTCACAAAATCCATAAAAAACTAAGAAATTATAAAAAGAAAAAAACAACAATAAATAATATATTAAATGTTTTTTTATTTAAAAAAAAAAAAAAAAAATCCTAGAATTTCACTTCAAATGGTGAAATAAATCCCTAACTCTTACACAAATCTTACTCAAAATCCATATAAAACCAAAATGAGAAAAAAGCTCATTAAGTCCATAAAAACAAAATGAAATTGCACCACACATGGTGAAATAAATCCCTAGCCTAGATCTTACTCACAACAACACGAGAGTACATGTTAAAAGTATAAAAGTTTATTGACCGTCTATATTTGACTTGGTTTGGTTGGAGTGGTTTGCCATTCATTTACGGTGATGCACTACTTTATATAATCTAATAATATCCAAGCTGATCAAACAGCTTCTGTTAGAAGAAGCCGCACAGAGTTTATTTATTGTTCAATAAAGCTCACATTGATTGCACTTCATGAGCCCTAATTGTGTTGAAAAATCAGCCAGATTGCAAAACTATTTCCATTGCAAAAGCCAAAATCTGTAATAATAACAAATAAATAAAAAATACAACCTTTGCAATTTCTCACAAGTAGCAAAGTTGCTGAGTAGCAAGTAAACGCTTTGCACCAAAATCTCTGTATCCATCCATTCTTCCTGCTTTACTGTTAGATGTATATTTTGTGTTAATGCACACGTGAAAATTACTTTTGTCTTGTATGCACTGCCTGCTCAGCCCTATATTAATTTATCAGCAGCTTGTGCTGTGTGTGCAACCTCCTCTCTACTGAGACACAAGAACTACGCTACTCACTTCCTGCCAAGTCTCCTTTTCAATCAGATTTTAGTGATTCCCCAAGTTTGAGACTGAAAATGCTCACTGCACTGAGGGATGTGTGAGCCTAAAAGTGACTTTTCTAATCTATGCAAACAATATTTTATTAAGACTTCTGAACCGTCCCTGCATGGCAGTTATTATTATTATTATTATTATTATTATTATTTCATTGTTATGTACAATAAGACACGTATTGGGCTCAGATTTATCTTTCTCTAACCAGGTCATTTAACGCATTAAAAACCTGTTTGAAAAACTTGGCCATTTAGTTGATTTCTAAGAAACCTCAGTAATGTGTAAAGGGTTCAGTTTAAAATATTGTTGAATAATAAATGAGTAAATGATAATAAATCTCCTCCATGAAGTCCCATCTTACCGTGATAAGAGCAGTATCGAGTATAAAATACAAAAAAAACCCTCATAAAATCCTCCCAAAAAACTCTCCAACAAAATCTAAGAAGAAAGGAAAAAAGGGGAGAACATTTAAATAAAACTGCTCACTAAAAAGAAAAAAACCCCAAAAATAACAGATACAAATCCAAAACTATGACTAAAAAATTTAAATGAACAAAAACTCACAAAATCCAAAGAAAAACAAAAAAAAAAAAAAAATACACAAATTGAAAAATATTAAAATTACTAAAAAGGTATACTGTATATAAAAAAACTAAATGACAAAAAAACAAAGACAAAAAACAAAATAAATCACAAAATTTAAAAATAGAAAATATAAAAAGATCTCAAAATATAAAGATAAAAAAACAACAAAAACTCCCAAAATCCTCCCAAAAAAACCAACAAAATCTAAAAAGAAAGAAGAAAAAGGAGAAAACATTTAAAGAAAAAATCTCACAAAATACAAAAATATTTAAAAAAAGAAAAAAACCCAAAATGACTAAAATAACAATAAAAACTCACATTTACAAAGCCAAAACAAAAATAAATATATATATATATATATATATATATATATATATATATATATATATATATATATATAAAATACACAAAATAAAAAATAAAAAAACACAAAAAACAAGAAGAAAAACAACAAATAATAAGAATATACTATATTATGTTACAATATATATTTTTCCTTAAACTCAGTATTTGCTTGGTGCTTAAAATCACACATACAGTATGTTAGCCTGCAGCCTGCTTTTGTGGTGGCATGCTGTTCTCACACACTGCTTAGTTAATGTTATTGTGTGACTGGGCCTCTGTGTTACAAACAGACACAAATCCAGACAATTTGTAAGTAAAAACTGTAAGATCATTGTAAAAGCAGATGGGATTCATTTGCTTTGTCATATTGTGGAGCCCTAAAGCTCTTTTCTTTGGTTCTGATCGTTTAGAAAAATGTGTCATGACAATTTTGTGAAGGAAATCACTGATTTAGCTTTTTACATTTTATTATACAATTCAGTTTGATTACCTTTTACTAATCAGAGACAGTTTGCTTTGGTGACTCTTTATGCATTTTATCCTTTGAGTCTGAATCATTTAACTTTTTGATTTCTGTAGATTGGCAGTCGATGGAAAGACGTGGTCAGTAAATGTATCAAAGGCCATTTCCAGCCTCTACTCCTTTTTTACTCAAACCCTGATGGGACTGCGATCACAACAGACGAGGCTTCTAAACCAAACAGTAGCCAGTCCCAGTCCAAAGCTCCGGTTAATGGAGATACTAAAGGTACCATTTGAAATTCCTTGCACATGAATGACTTGTTTCTTTTGCATGATGTTATGGATTTATGGTTGTATGGGCAGGGAATGAAACAAATGCCAGTGGAGGACATTTATACCCATTTCTTGAGCCCACAAATGGGTTGCAGCAAAGGGTGTAAGAAAAAATCGATTCTGCAATATATCGCAATATTTCACCGCGGGATTATCGTATCTATCATAAAAAAAAGATTCAAATTGATGTTTTTTAACAAAAAAACACATTGAATTGCGCTGAATATGTATCGCACTTAAACGCCCGGTTAATAGCTTGCAGTTGCATATCTTTTGACATTCAGTCATTGTACACCATGACACGATAACTGACCTTATTTAGTTTTATAGAAAGGAAGGTAAAGATGACTAACCTGTCTGGTGTTATAGAAATTAATCGGTGAAATTAATTTGAAAACGTTTCTTAATTAAGATGGTAAAGATGAATGTAAAAACATGTATTTTTCAGTAAACACACACATCTTATATCTTTATATGATAAGCTGAAAGAATGTTCTACTTGTTAAGGGTTTTTGTAGAGAACACATTTTAAGAAGGGGTTTGCTATCGTATGTTACCATAAATCAATTAAGGATGAATAAAAGAATAATACAAGGCCAAATGTCTAAAAGTTTTTGTGGATAAAAATGACATGTTTCCAATTTAAATGCTCATCTGCTATTAAGGGTGTAAGAAAAAATAAATTCTGCAATATATTGTGATATTTCACCGTGCAATTATTGTATCGATCCAATTTTAATCATGATTTTTAACGAAAAAATATATATATATTTAATTATGCTAACATATGCATAGCACGTTAGTTGATTGCACTTTATTTTCATAAAACATTCTGGGTACTTTAAATGATGTACAGTATGTGGTTATTAATATTATTGTTTTAAGAACTTTACAGAATCTGTTGTAGAAGCAAAAGTTAAACTTTTTTTGTTTGAAGGTTGGATGTACAAAGAGGTGTACATACTCTGTACTATGTAGTGTTATAAAGTGGTATATTTGCGGGTGCAAAGTAAAATGGCGTGTGCAATTTCCCTGGTTTAGTTCTATGGGACATGCGCATGTTAATGTTTGTTGTTTTTTTTACTCATTTTTATATTTTTGTCTTTTGGTGTATTTTTCTGGAATGTATGTTTTTTGGAGTCATTATGTGTGTTTTTGTATCTTTCTGTTGTCTTTTTGTGCTTTTTGTTGTATAATTATGTTTTTTGTTGCCATTGTAGTGTGATTCTGGAGCCATTTTGTGTATTTTTGTATCTTCTTTGGTGTAGTTTTGTGCATTTCTGTTGTCATTTTGTGTATTTTTTGTATAAATATTTAGTTTTGTGTATTTTGGGTTATTTTCATTTTTTTGTTGTTGTTTGGTGTATTTTTCTGTAATGTATGTTTTTTGGAGTCATTTTGTGTGGTTTTTTGAGCCTTTTTGTATATTTTTGTGCATTTCTGTTGTCGTTTTGTGTACTTTTTTGTATCAGTATTGTTTAGTTTTTTGTTTTATTTTACTCAATTAGTATATTCTTATTTTAAATAACGCACGCACGCAGAACTTCCTTGCTTTTATAGAGAGATTGCAGTATCTCGCGATGTATAGTCTATTGTATGCACACCCCTAGTTGCAACACAATAGTCTTCCTATTAACTGTAAAACACTTGTGCTCAATTTTAATGCTTGACCTCTGAAATTGTATTCACAAATATTTCAAAGTCAGTCCAATAAAGCAGTTGTTTATTTGTATTTCTGAATATAGTCTGACATCATCAGCATAGCTTAGCACATAAAGCTTTTGCCCTTGAAATTGAATTAACACCTGCCTATGTAGGTTAAAGTGTATTAGTGTACCTTTACAGTGACACTTCCCTCTGCTGCTTCAGTGGAAAGAAAAAAATGAAATTTTTATATTGAAAGACACTATAAAAGGGCACTAAATTATGCGGCAAGCCTTTTTTTGCCAGAAAAAAAAGAGAAATATCTCTGCTGTTGGGATTAAACATCCCTGGATTTGAGTGATTGGTGAGGATTTTATCCTCTCTAAAGATCCTCCTCCAACCGTCCATGCTGGCCATGTCCCAGGTCCAAGCTGCAGCAGCCGCTCTCTGCCCATCAGAGCTGACAGGAAGCCTAAAACTCCATCAAACTCATAGTTGTGGATTTTTTTTTCCTTTCTTAAATTTTGTTTCCGGTTTGAGTATTTACTAACATGCAACTTGTATTAGCTATAACTGCCACAGAAAAAACAATATAAATGATTATTAAAAATCTCTTATTTGCTCTTCTGCCTGGTTTGGAATCACAGCGCCTAAGAAGTTGGAGCTTACTCGAGAAAATCTCAACGCCCTCTTAGGCCAAGAGCTTTTCAAACAGAAATCTTCTTCCACCATCAGTCGGGGAACAGTTCAAACCAGTGGTGGACGCGGACCAGGTAAAGCTGAGAAACCAGTGTGTACAATAATGTATGTATAAGATGTGTTTGCATTCATGTTGCATTGGAGGAAAAAAAACATCTCTAATTAAATACACTTTGTGTATTTGTGGACATTGTGTTTGGAGGAAATTGATCAGTTTTTAGGATTGTTAAGTTATTTTATTGATAATTCCATGACTCTTTAGAGTTTACACAGAGCTACTTTAGTTCATATTGAAGTCCAAGCCGGAAGACGAGTTTTTAATCGTGTAGATAAAGTTGTGAGGAAGAGGAAATTCTTTGATGTGGTGATTAAAGTTATGGATGTCTTTGAGCACTTTGGAGCTTTAAAATGGTTCATAAAGCTGTGGCATTTTGGAGGACGGGCTGCGATCGCAGCTTGTGAAATGCCAGGACATGCCCACAGCTTTCAGCAGCAGCAAAGCATATTTAAATCATAATGTTATTATCACTGAAGAGTGACTCACAGCCTAATATATTTTATTTCTATTTTTTTTAGGGGGAAATGTGCTTTTATTCCCCCTCAATTTATATATTCCTTTAGGGGAAATGTTAGCTTTTTCTTAATTTTTGATATTTTTTTGTGGGAAAATGTGCTTTTTCCCCCCTTTATTTTATTTATTCCTTTTTCTGGTGGGATGATGTCTTTTCTTTATTTTTAGAATTTATTTAGGGTAAAAATGTACTTTTTAAAACATTTTTTGGGTAAAAATGTGCTTCTTCTTTCTTCGTATGTTTTGGGTGAAAATATATTTATTTTTTTGGTAGGAACGTGTGTTGTCTTTTCTTTATTTTTAGTTTTTTATAGGGTAAAAATGGGCTTTTTAAAATATTTTTTTAGGATAAAAATGTGCTTTTTCTTTATTATTGTTCTTTTTCGGGTGAAAAAGTTTCTTTTTTTTCGTTTTATGTTTTTTAGGGGGGAAATTATATATTTTTTCCCTTATTTATATATTTTTTTTGGGGGGGGGGGGGGGGGAATTTGCTTCTTCTTTTTTTTTGAAGGGAAAATTTGCTTTTTCTTTATTTTAATTTTTGTTTATGGGAAAGAATTTGCTTTTTCTTCATTTTTATATTTTCCAAGGGAAGTGTGCTTTTTTCCTCTTTATTTTTTTATTTTTTTGTGGGAAAATGTCCCTTTTTTCTCTTTATTTGTATGTTTTTAGTGGAAAAATTGTGCTTTTTCTTTATTTTCATATTTCTTAAAGGGAAAATTTAGCTTTTTCTTCTTTATTTTTACATTGTTGTAGGAGTTACATTGTTCTTTTTCAAACTGCTGTTTGATGCAGCAGCATTTTTTGTTTCTGAGGAACAAATTTCATGTTTCCTCCCTGCTGCTTATTCTTCTGTTGTAGTGTGCACATCAGCACAATGGTACCCTGAAAAACTCACCTTAGCAGCTGTTCTGGGCCTGTGGAGGGGGGTTTTGGGGACGAATCGCACAAAAGGAGCAACAAGAAGAAGAAATGTAGCAACAACAAAGATGTATTTTGTACAATGTGGTGAAAATAACTTTCATAGTATAGTGTATGGTGGAAATCCCCACCTGATTCAGCAAACAATGTTTTCCTCCAAAGGTTACCAGTAATGATAAACTGCCTGTGCAAATCTTGATTCTCAATGGGGTGGAAAAAAAAATGTTGTTTACCTGACATCTTTTTTTTTTGTTCTTTTCCAGTAAAAACTGGCACCACTGTTCCTAAAAGTCACCACAGGGACTTTTCTCGAGAAGGTGCGCACAAAGCAGAGGAGGGGCGGGGGATGCATCCATCCCGAAGAGAGGTGGATCGGAGCGGTCACCGGAGAGCAGAGGCACGCTACAGAGGTTGGTTGCATTCAATTGGAGTCTATGGAAGTTTGATGGCATGATTGGCACCACACACACACACACACACACACACACACACACACACACACACACACACACACACACACACACACACACACACACACACACACACACACACACGAGAATTGTCAGATGTTATGGTACAAAAGGCCAGGCCTCTGCTTTTCCAGTGCTTACGTAACTCTCACTTTGGGAGCAATGTGTCAGAATAGAGATTAGGTTCTGACGTTTGTTTGAGTCTGCCTTGACCCCCCCCCTCTCTCTCTCTTTCTCTCTCTCTCTCGCTCTCTCGCTCTCTCTCTCTCTTGCTCTCTCTGCTACTGATTCATTTTTCTGTGGTCTATATAACATAAACCAGGGGTTCTCAACCTTGGGGTTGGGATCACATTTGTTGTCCCAAAACACTGGTAGGGGGTCGCCAGATGCCTTTAAGAAACTAATCATATATATACTGTATATATATATATATTTTTTTTAACAATTTTTTATTCTTTTTCTGCAACTTCACCAAACATGCCATATTTTAACCCATATTCATCTCTTTTTCTTGCCATATTTTTGCTCCTTTTAATGCATTTTAGTGACGTTACTCACATTTCTGCACATTTTTTTTCCACTTTCAAGACATTTTCGGCACTTATAAACCCTTTCCACCACTTTTCCCTGCACCTGTTGTCACATATGTTGACCCATTATCACTTTTAACCTCTTTTCATGATATTTCATGTTCATTTTGCCATTTTATCCACATTCACAATAGTTAATCTCTACCTACTCTCTATAACCTACTTTTACCCCCATTTCTGCCACTTTAAAGTCAATATTGACACTTTAAACCCTTTTTACCCCTTTTTCTGTCCGTTTTTGACCACTCTGATTTGCAACTTTTAACCAATTTCGGTGGTTTTTGCTGACTTGATGGATGGGCCCCAAAAGCTCTCCCCTTTATTCCCTCTTATAGATGGCCCTGTCTCCACATGACTGATCTTCAATGTTCATATTCAGGTACAGTGGGGGCCCCTGTGTCCCTGGCACCTTTTTTTTGGGTGGTCGCGGGCTGAAAAGGTTCAGAACCACTGACACAAACTATTTTTTTCTCAAAGGTTTAAAGTCTAGCTGTAAATACATTTTACCCATTTTTCCAACTCCAAATTTTGTGTAATTTGTTTAATTTAATCAGTGTGTGCAATGCTCTATTAGTGTATCATTACCTTCTGTTAAATACCGGTAAGGAGTTTAGCAGCAGCGTCTAATCCTTAGCTCAGCTGCAGTAGCACGTGTTGGCACAGCTTTTATCATAAAGAAATGCAGCGTTCTGACACAGGCCGGTGTCATCGTTTTGATGAATGACAACGCAGGATGGGATCCTTGAGGTAACATAAGTAGTATAAATCAGGAACAGCGCACTAAAGGAAAGCTTCAGCAACTTTCCTGCCTACGTGAATGATGAGGTGAACCCGGGGAGCTTCAAAACGATCTCTCCCGCTATTGATTTAGGAAGATATTCTCCCAAAATGATCCACTGCCTTGTGTACCATTGACAATCTGGAGCTGGCAGCAGAAAGTATTTTTGGCTTAGTAAATGCACGTATGTGATGATGCATAGATGTTTAAAAATGATTTAAGCCCATCCCATAGTCAGCAGAATCTGGAGCAGTAGGGAGCACATCTCCAGTTGTTTTATTTACAAGGAGTGACACTGTTATGTGCTCCTAAATCCACTTTTTGTACACTCAATGGCATCATCAAGGCCGACTGGATTTTCAGTTTTGAAACCTTAAATCTTACACAAAGCACATAACCACTGATGAATGACAAACTTCTTTTTTTTTTTCTTTTACAGAAAGATCAGAAGCTAATAGGACAAATCTAGGTCTCACTGTCTTAAAAAAAGAAAAGAGTATTAGTCCTTCAATGAGTACATACCTGCACGGGTGTCTGCACATGTGGTGGTGACCTTCTGTGTAGCACACACTCCATGGCAGGAATATCACCACCCACCCACTGTCATTGGCACCGTTCTTTAATCTACACAAGTAAATGTCAGTGCCATTGTTGCCATTATTACACTTTTTTTCACTTCCAGTCCAGCCTTTGTTAATCTGAAGCACAGCGTTTTGGCAGCCTTGGACAAATTTTGTGCGGCCCCCCAAATAAAAACCCACAAAATGACACAGAAACATATAGAAACTTGAAAAGTACCCGGGGAGCACAGACCTCCACCAAGCACCTCAAGCTCAGCAAACACGCTCTGGTCACTGTAGCATGGTAAACTCGGAATTACCAAGACTACCTGTTAACATTAATAATTAATGGCAGCAAAAAACAGGAAAAATACCACAGAAATACACAAAATGACACATAACACACAAAATTACGATAAAATCTGAAGAATATGCAAAATGACAACAAAAATACACAAAAGGTCGACAAAAATACACAAACAAATGGCCAACAGAACGACACAAAATGACAACAAAAACAAAAACAACAGAAAAATATACAAAATGACAACATAAATACACAAAAATACAACAGAAATACACAAAATGACAAACAAAAACGGCAAAGACACACTAAATGACTCAAAAAATGCACAAAACTCTTTGTTCCTTCCTGTATTAATGCTTAGATTGGTCATTATTCTAAATGCTAACATAAATGTTGATCAGACAATCACATTTTTGTTGCCCCACTGTAATAAATGTTTTCCCCCTGGGATTAATAAATTCTGATTCTGATTATCTTTGCTCTATTCACACATTGTTGTTACATGAAACTGTGTAGTAATTTGTGTAAGTAGGTGTGTCTTCTTCGGTGCTCACATTCTCTGATTTATTTGAACCTATGCCTTCAGATCCAGGCCATGACCGGACCTACTCCCGCTCTGTTTCCCCTCCTGAGAATGGTTTCAGACAACACGTGGATGGTCGACTGTACAGCAGCCAAGGCAAAGGTCCCATTCGCAGTGAGCGAATGCCACAGCTCGCTAGCCGTCCCTCCTTTGAAATGCCGTCTCAATCTTACTCAAGGGTCCAAGTTCTGCCTACGGTGCCAAACAGCGTGAGAATAGACCAGATCTCCAATGGGTACGATACCGACAGCAGCCAAGACTCTCGAGAGCGTTCTGGAAACGGAGTCAACAACACCCGCAGCCGGAACAGTCGGCCGTGGAAACCCATGCGAGAGGCGCTCAACGTGGACAGTGTTTTGAGTGGCGTTGGTGGAGGAAATTCAGGGAATCAAGACCGAAGGCAACACAGCCCAAGACAACGGCCAAGCAGTCAGTCGCCCTCACGCGACAGAGTCAGAGACCAAGACGGGGACTTTACGTGGGGCGGACGGGAAGATAGGAAACCAAAAAGCCTAATGACCATCTACGAGGACGAGCAGAGGAACGAAACCGGAGGCAGCCGGAGCTCGTTAGACTCCGACTGGCGGGGGGGCTACAGCGACAAAGAAAGAGCGAAGGGCTCGGCCACTCTCAAAGTGCATCACGACAACTGGAAGATTCAGAGGACTGAATCTGGATATGAAAGCAGTGATCGACTCAGCAACGGCTCGGCAAATCTGGACTCTCCTGTGGTGGACAACCTGTCTTCCATGGACCTGCGACCCATACCTGAGCTGCACCTGACCAGGTTAGAACAACTCTGAGCAGGGTTGGGCTCAATTACATTCTTAAATTATCATTATGCTTTAAACTATCCTTGTTCAATTACGATTGCAGTGACCAACAGTTTTTCGAATTACAATTAAATTACGATTATTTTTTTTTTTATCCCCTGAACGTCAATTACGTTCTAAGTTATTAAAGTTCAAATACAATTAATCACAAATACTGTCTAAATAACACCATAAAACTTAATGTTAACTGGTCGGTTACACTCAAGACAATGATGTATCATCTAATTTGTTTCTCATTTAAAAATTAACTACATATATGTACAAGCCATATAATTGTAACATGGTTTCCCAGTTTTGCGTTTAATTAAATTATAATGAACAGTTTTTATAGAATTTTCATGCCAATTACAATTACAAAGTCAATTTTCTTAACTCAATTCCAATTCAATTATGATTGCATTGACTGACATTTTTCCCAATTCCAATTAAATTACGATTTTTTTTTATCCCCTGAAAGTCAACGTTCTCAATTATTAAAGTTAATTAACAATTATTGACAAATAATGAGTCTAAAACACCCTATAAAACATATTTTTTGATACATTTTGATTTAAATAAATTGTTTTTATAGAATTTTCATGCAATTCAATTACGATTACAACAGCAATTGATTTTTCAATTACAATTATGATTGTAATTGATTATCAATTATGCAATTACAATTATAATTGACTTTAACCCTGCCTCTGAGTGACGTTTTTGTGAACCAAGTTCCCCTAGTCAATCACTGAACTAAGTGACTCACATACAGCTGAAGTTCCTGCTGTTTGATGTCGTTGTGGAAGGACGTGAAGCACAAAAATGATATTCTTTTCTTTAACAATTAAACAAACAAACAAACACAGCTCCAAGAATAGCAAGACCCGTTTAACATAAACGCGCACGGGGCAGATAGGCAAACCCTATTATGCTGGGCTGTCACTGGCTGGCTTTGTTTGGAGATAATGATCCCGACTCGCTGACAACTGGTGTAGTCAGTGGGGAGAGTGTGCAGAAAGCTGACCTCATCAGCTGCAGATGCATAATTTAAGCCTGTCTGACTTCACCTTCTAAAAATGCTTATTCGACTATAGGTTCAAATGTTTTGTCAGAGATAAAGCTTGAACCAACCTCACAATTTGGGACTATTGTGTATTTTTCCGTAATGAATGAATGCTTGTATCTGCTTCACGTTACAGGGATCACTTTCCTCTGAAAAGAAGTGACGATTTAAAGAACGATGTGTTGCCCTCTGCATTTTTCACTGGTAAGAAATCTGCTACAAATACTCAGTGGCCATGTTTGCATGATGTTTTTTTTAATTTGGAAATAATTATTTGGAATTAAATTAACTGGATTAAAGTGTTTTGCTTTGTGTTTACATGGAAATAGTCATTCTGAATTGAGATTTTCATGGAAATCACGTATTTTTTCTGCCTTTGTTCAGTTCCACTTTAGGTCTCGGGGTTGGGAGGGGTTCCGATTGGGGGCGAACGTTACGTATTCACGTCTGTCAGAAAAAACACAACAAACCTTTTATTTTTGGCTACAAGATAGAAGATGACATAAGAAATATTTTCATTTTTATTTTGATTGTAGTTTTGAAGCTACATTTGACTACAATGTGTCGTCCAACACTTGTTTCGGGCGGCCATCAAAGATTATGTCGTCACTAGCGCGTTATCGCGACAGGACGAGCATGCGCAGAGCAATCTGAATTATTGAGAGCATAGTTTAGGGTTGAGCGATATGAACCAAAATTCATATCTCAATATTTTTCCTCAAAATGGCGATATACAATATAAATAATAATTTCAAATAAAGTCTGACCAGAAACTAAAATAACATCATGGTGCTTAAAGAAAAAAAAAAACAGCAGCCCCAAAAGTACCAGTAAATGCACCAAGTGACACCAAAAAAACCACAAAATGACTACAAAAACACAAATAATATAGAAATACACAAAAGAACAACAAAAATACTTCACAGGACAACAAAAAATACACAAAATGAGAAAAAATGCACAATGGGACAGCAAAAATACACAAAAAAACCTACAAAAATTTACAAACAAATGGATAAATACACAAAAGAACAACAAAAAGACATAAAAGGACACAAAAAGAGAAGAAAATATCAATTGGACATCAGAAATAAATGAAAGAACGCAAAAAGACAGCAAATCACACAAAAGGAGGAAAAAATACACAATGTGACTGGGATGTTTATCAACAAACAGCTGCACATAATGTGCCAGTTTTGGCTTTTTCTCCTATAAGGGACAGCATGTGCGAGTGTTATGTAGTGTGGCTTATTTAAGGGAAGGTCTGGGTTAGAACACACTCTGTAATCATCTAACTGTGCTTTTCATGCGAGTATTTTAATACAAAATAAGCTATAACATAAAAATATGTACTGTAAATTGATATAGGAGATATTGTAATTTTCTATATCGCCAAAATGGATATATTGCCCAGCCCTAGCGGAATCAAACATTTACAAGATCGAGGAATTATACCATTAACGGAATTAACCAGCTACTTGATTTGGAATTAAGTTTAATTCGGAATGCCCGTTTTCATTCAGAATTAAGCGTTTACAAGCTCTGTTTAAAGAGGATTTAACTTTTATTCTGAATTAAAGCTCTCAATTAAATGTGGCCACAGTCGCTTAAGTGAAAGAACATACACTTACGCTGCAAAGGAAGCGATGGGAGTGTCTGTCTCGTACCAAGACTCGGCCCTGACACTGGAGAGATTTCTTCTGCCTAAAAGGCTTCCATGTGTTGTAAAGGACCTGAAACATTAAGATTGTACTCAGCAATTTCCTTGATTTATCATTCCATCAGTGGTGGTAAGGTCACAGACTGATTGAAGGGATACTGTATGGAAATAAGTGCGCTCTCGCTCTTGGCTGACTGGCCTTGACCTTTTTTCTCCCTTGAGTAAAGTTTATGTAGTGCAGCGCGAGGAAGATTCTACCTTAGTTTAAAGGGTTACTCCGCCTGGATAGAGAACAACCACGCCAGTTGTTTCAGTCTTTCATGCGTACCTTGTATTTGGAAAAATTGTTTAAATGAACAGATATGTCTTACTAATTCCTTTAACAGTTGTATCATTGGTGCCAAACAGAGTGTATGGGGATGAGAGTAAGCTTCCAGGGGCCACCCAGCTGTGCCCAGCCAGGCAGAAAATGCCATGGCCAGCCCTGTCAGAAGGTGGTGTTCAAACAAGACTCAAATAAGAAAAATGCCTTTTCGCCAAACACTAGTTATTTCGGGGTCTTCCGGGAAGCAATGACAGATACATCCTAATCTTAGATTCTCTGAGAGTTTTGTTTAGTCATCTTAATCTAGCTGAAGCCAGTTAGGGAAAATGTGACGTTTTGCCACGAGTGGATTTTAATTATTTGAAGAGATATATTTCACTATTTATTCTGTCGCTGATCTCTTGTGAGACGAGATCTAGAACCCCAACCCTAGCTGTTCAAAAAGTGCCATCAATCATGTCTTGTGGAGATGGGACATTCGTCGGCTCTAAACCTCGCCGTTGGGAGCCATTCGTTCGTGGCTATTTTAAAACAAGTATGCAATGTTTTTGCCGCGCCGCCTGAAAATTGTATTGACAAGCTGATGTAAATGTGCCGAGAGTCAAATTGGCTGGAATTCAGCGGCGGAAGGCTGGCATGAGCTACAGTTTCAGTGAAGCCTGAGCAACTTCCAGTCATCCATTAAAGACCAAAATTCTTTCTGAAAGCACAGTGCTGTGGGTGGACAGTTGGTAAGAAACACTGATAGGAGTTTCACCCCCACTACCACCATCATCATTGGGGGAAAAAAATGGCGTATAAGGATTTAACTCCCATCATAACTTTAGTTTCATGTTACCTGGATTGTTTTTGAGGTTCCTTGTCATCACTGTAAGACAGTGGTTCCCACTGTACCTGAAGGTGGTTGAACACAGACATTGAAGAACAATCTGAATAACACTGTTATCAGGAAGTTTATTTGCACCATAGTATACAGTCATCTTAAAGATGTAAATCATTGTTTTAATCAGAAATAAAAATGGGTTAAAAGTGACCCAAAAATGATGGAAAAGGTGGTGAAATGGGATTTCAAACACCACGGAAATTGGTTCAAATTTGCAAATTAGAGTGGCCAAATACGGATACAAAAGTGGTAAAAAGGTTTCAGTGTCAATATTCACTTAAAAGTGGCAGGAAAAAGTAGGAACAAATAGTTTAACCTGCCAAATCATGGGCATGAAAAGTCGTGACTGTGGTTAATTTGCCAATAAATAAGCTTGAAATATGGTGAAAATAGAATAAAAGTGACAATAATGGGTCAACATATGAGACATTAAGTGGGAAAAGTGGCGGAAAGGGTTTATAAGTGCTGAAAATTTTTTGAAAGTTGAAAAAATATGCAGATAGGGCATTGAAATTTGATGGAGAAGTAGCAGAAATGGGAGTAATGTAGCAAAAATGCATTAAAGGAGCAAAAACATGGCAAGAAAAAGTGATGAAAATAAGTTAAAATATGGCAAGTTTGGTTTATTGCAGGAAAATGGGAAAAGTAAGCAAAAAAATTGAGATTTTAACCTGTTTGCTTTTCATGACTTAACTATCTAACACAGTAACATTGCATTTTTACTTCAGAAATATGAATAAAAGCCAGTTATGAATTCGTGGACTTGGGATAAACAGCCAGATAACATTGAAAATATCCCAATCTGTCCACACCACAGTTCTAATTCTAATAATGCTCCCACTTCAGAGTGATGTTGAAGAATTTAAAGTAGCCCAACAGCATCACACAGTCAACAAATCTAACTTTAACACACTCGGAGCTAAAATGTTTTGCCATGGGAAAACTTCAAAGAGCTTTTCCAAAATGTGTCAAAGGTAGTTTGGGTTTGCTGCCAGGGTCTGTGGGAGAGCTTGGTAAAATTATTGAAATAATGACTGGTAACAGTTGTTTGCCGTCCTCTTAATAACTTTTTTCTAGCTGAAGTTCTTAAGGTTTCCATCATTTATTGTCATTTTTTTTTTTTTAATCCAGTGCTTTTTCCAGTGACTGTTTTTATAGTGATAATAATAGTGTTTGAACTGTTTTCATGTTCTAACTCATTTAGTATAAATACATTGGAGAAACCTTTATATTGTTCAAGTTTCTGATATCTGTGAAAGTTACGCATTCTTCGGTTGAGCAATAGAAATTGTGAAAATGTGTGCCACCCTTTACTGATGTTATATTGGCTCATTTATTGGTACAGATGTTCAAAATGTTTTCATATTGTGAGCCACCCCTAATGGAGATAACATGCACATTCCACACAGAAAGTGTCCACCCAAGGACCTTTTTGCTGTGAGGTGGCTGTGCTAACCACTCCACCACCGGTTACGCAATCATTTTTTGTAAAAGCGTAAAATAAAAACATGATTTATTTTTGCTTTATTTTTTTAATTATTTAGAATGTGTTTTAAAAAAAAAAAAAACTGTTAGGCTATTCTTTTAGAATTGAAATTTTACATTTCAATATATTAAAAAAAAAACATGTTTTTATAGTTAGAATTTCTATTTTTATACCTCTAAGAAGGTGGCTTTGTCGGTTTTTATTTGAATATCTTAAAGGATTGGTGGGATACCACACTATTATATCACTATTTTTAAAGCTACATACTTGAAGTAGTTTGTACAGACTTTGAGTTCAGAAACATTAAGTAACATTTTGTTTGATTAGCACTGACTGTCCTAAGTCTAACAATGCAGCAGAAAGCTGTGATAATAACACTGGAATCAAACAGTGACTAACAATCATTGAGTTTCATTGGACCTCGTAATAAAAAAAAAAGCCTGTACACTGCAATAATTCTCCACAGCCATCCAAGCCACGAGGCATTACTTAAATCTTTCTCAGCACCTTAAAAAAATCTAAATAGTAGTAGTAAAACAGATTATTCTCACAATTTTTAACTAACATGCACACATAAAACACCTTAGTTTTCTCTAATCCGCTTTAACGACTCGACTGTATGTTTTCCACTCAGTGTGGGAATGTCGGGGATATTTTATTGTGCGTGCTGCGGCTTAGACGCTGCATCGAATGCAGCTGAAACGCGGTCTAATCCATGCAGTCACAGGGTTCCCCGGCCAAGTGCAGTAGGCTGTGTAAACAGCAGGAGCCCTGAATTACATCTGTTTTGCTGTTGTCCGCAGCTTTTAGTGGTCCTACCAAAATTCCACTGAGATGAGATTTCAGTGAAAATCATCCAAACCTGGGAAACGGTTGCAAAGGACTTGGATGGTGATATGGTAATGATTAGAAGGTTGTTAACTGAAGGGAAAAAACTATTTTAAATAGACCTAACACTCTTGGCTGACTGCAATTTTGCTGCCACCCCCCCCCCCCCCTCATCTTGCATTACTCAACAAAGTGGACATAATCATAAAGATGAGGAGGACTTTTTAAATGGAAGAAAATGTTGTAAACAGGATCCCTTTTTTCATTTTCAAAGTAAGATATCCTAACAGTTGCTTGCCAACATTGCAGATCAGCAGCATCAAATTGTGAATCAGCACACAGACTTAGCGGCTTAAAAATGCAATAGTGTTGTGGTAGGGATGTAAAGTCTGCAGTCTGACCCGGGCATAATTTCATGCCAGCACAAAGGATTTAACCACTAATGCTTTGAGAGAGGACGGGTGGTGTGTGCTGACACATCACAGATGGTTCTCAACCCTTTTCACTCTCTTCCTTGTCGTGTTTTTCAGCTGTTGTCAGTCTCGAGCCTTGTAAATAACACCCCACCCTTCCATATTGTCAAAGGTTCTTTCTCCTCCTCAACCCCAGGATCCCATTCTAAGTATTTTGCGCTGATTCGGCAATAAAATCTGTCATCGTTCCCACATTTTAGCTGGGTTTTGTAGTTGCATCTCATTAGGACTTTGCCTGCATTGATTGCATTTTCTGCTTTGAAATATATCCTCTTTTGGTTGTGACTTGAGTTGACTGAAGCTCTTATTAGATGAAAAGTGAAAAACCCTTGAGGAAAACGTCTGAATAGTCAACTTGCTCTTGTTACTCATCATTACCAAATTTACCATGATTCTAAGTGTTTGCGCTGATTTGGCAATAACATCTTTCATCATTCCCACATTTACCTGGGTTTTGTACTTGCATCTCATTGGGACTTTGGCCTGCATTGATGGCATTTTTCAAGGTATTTTTGTTTTGAATTATCTCCTCTTTTGGTTGTGACTCAAGCTGACTGAAGCTCTAATTAGATGATAGGTGAAAAACCCTTGATAAAAACATCTGAAAAGTTAACTTGCCCTTGTTACTTATTATTACCAAATACACCATGACCTGGATTACCAAGAACGTCCACAGATACTTTCTCTCCGGAATTGAACACACTAAGATACCACAGTCTCCAGAGTTCATTCGGGGTTGCTTTTGTTTTATTAGCCTAATACTAGCTAGGCCTGGATATGAACCCAAATTCCCTGTCAGGGGGCATGTTCTTTGGCTGGATCAGACAGTCAGAGTGGTACACAGGGGGCCGGGGGGCACTCTGCCAGACGAGCAGTTTTGATACTTCCTCTTCCAGCTCTAGGCAGAGGGGCCTCATTATGACCCTTGTTAGATAACATGTAGAGGGAAAAGAAAAAACTGGAGCCATGTTCAAATAAAACCCAATGACAGATGTTACCTGGCGCCTGCCTTGGCCATCTGGTTGTGATGACGACGCATTTACAAATTGGGGTTTTATGGTACAAAGAACTCATCCCAATAATTTTTTTTAATCTTCTAGACGAACAAGGACGTAATTCTCCAGATCTTCCAGATTCTAAGTTCCTGTCTGGCCAGCATGTACATAGGTAAGAGTAACTTTTCAACTGTTTGTCAAATGTTTCAATTAAGTTCTTCTAAATATGTTGTTCTTTTGTTATGTAAAAGAAGAAGAGCTTTCAGATACACCCCTGGGATTTTTGAAAGGGACAAAATCATTGATAGTGAACAAGAGGATGATTTTGACAGCAGTCCTGTGAGCCCAATTCCTCCATATTTACCAAAAACCAATAGCTCAGAGTGGAACAGCTCGGATGACTTTGTAGAACTTTCGTCAGAGCAAGAAGAGCATCGCACTGCCCACAAAGACACGTACTCTCATATTATCCCTACTCAGCTCCCCCCAAGGACTTTTGGCAACAATCTCACCGACCTTTCCGGTGTCCACGCCCTACAACCGGAGGTGGCTGCACTCTTGAGCCCCCGCAACGAACCCAAAAATGGCCTATCGTACCTTTCGCACAATACCCTCCGGCGGTGGATCGAGACACCTGTCGAACACAGACTTTCATCTGACGCCAGCTCAAAGTCGGGCTCATCAGACCAGGACAGGAACGATTTATCAGCCAGCGAGAGCGATGACAGGTTACCTAGCCCGAGGCCTAGGCATGAGGACGGTGCAGACCTGGTTCTGCCCACCACTTATTTTTCCGTGGATAACTGTATGACTGATACGTACCGGGCCAAATATCACAAAAAGCCTGCCATGTACAAGCGAGCCGAGGATCACACGTCCTCTGGAGAGAGTGACATGGAAGGAAGGGGGCTTCCTTTAGCAGATGTTCCAAATCTTGAATCGTCTAAAAGCAAAACTGAGTCAGGTAACCAAAAACTGCACCACACTTTCTTTTTTTAATTAAAATCAAACAATTCTGCCTCAATTCATTTGATCTACTTTGTTTTTTTCAGGTCTTTCTACGACAAAACCCATTGCAAAGTGGAATCCAGTTACTCCTAAAGGTTTAGATGAGCATGGTTTCCTATGATTTAAACAGCGTTAATAACATATTCCTTAAGGCCTCGTGACTGGATGCCAAAAGAAATTATGCACTATGACTGCTGCACAGTTCAACTCCTCCTGTGATTTTCTTTTTTTTTTTCTCTTAGAGAAGAAGGTTGGACAATAAACTAGCTGCCAAAGAGATTGTAAAAAAGCATTGGAGGTGTCTTTAATCTGATGCGAGCTACTTAAAGCTTTGAATAGTGACTTTGCACAGTAGAGAGCGCTTGAATGGTACACTAAAAATATGCCTAAAAGCTTTATGCTGGATTATTTTCTTTTTTTTCTTTTTGAGCTGAGAAGAAAAGGGATCAGTATGTAAAAGAATGTTTTCACATATTGTCACTTTACCACACATGAGATTAATGAATCACTTAGAATAGATGAGAAACTTTCTCCCAGTTTTTCAGTCCCTTCATTTTATAAGCTACTTAGGTTTGTTTAACTACACTTAGTTCAGTGTTAGAAGGTCTTTGCCCTGATTCTGTCAGCCTTCGACACAGTGTATCTGCTTTTCAGCAGCTTTTACTGGATGCATGGAGTTCCAACTATAGCCAGAATAGAACATCTCTAGTTATTTGACATGTCAGACACAGTTTTTTTGGTATGAGTTAAAAATGGATCCCAAGGATCTGCGTCAGGAAACTCCAGGAGGCCTAACTTTGTTTTTTGGCTTGAATAATGTCGTCGTGCAATGGTTATGAAGGTAAAATCTACCAAACTTGGATCATTGATGACCTCTGCTTGTTAAATGGCACTGGATTTGAACCTCGTCTGATACACAGTGCACATATCCCTTCATGTTATCATCTTTTAATGTCTGATTCTCTATTATTTTCTCTTGCTGCTCCTTTTTATTTCTGTCTAATATTGAATCCTGTTTCCTTCGATTACCTCTCGTAAGTCTGCACTCGTACAACATTGACATCTCGGTTCAACAGTGTCTTCTGCAAGAAAATCAAGACGGAACGTGATTTTTCTTCTTAGTACATTGTACTGTTTGTGGTTCAGATGTTTTATATGTGTAGGGGCTTTGTTGTGCACAGTGCCTTTTGTATTTTTGTATGGCGAGACAAGATTAAAGCGTAGCTGTGATTTGTACAATTTCTGGTTTTGGATTTTTTTTTTTTTGTAACATTTTCTTTTATTTTTATTAGTTTACTATTGTTGAATAAAATGTTTTCCACAACTACCAGTTTGTAAAAAAATGTGTTATTTAATGTCATAATTATAGAAAAATTGTAATAATTAAAGCAGAGGTGTCAAAATGTCTATATATATATATATATATATATATATATATATATAACTATTCATTTAATTGTTGGTTAAAACATGTACAACACCCTCAAAGATTAAAAGGAACCAAGGATTGTTTTACACTTTTATCAAACTTTTGGAACGTGAGATTTTACTGCCACCTGCTGTTGGATATCTTTAATACACACGTCTCTGTCACAGTTTGAAGAAAACCTTGAAACTTTGACCATACATTCCGCCTCTGTAAATTATAACATAGGCTTAAATGAGTGTTTAAAAGAATAGAAACGTATAAACTACTGTTTCAGGGGTGAAAATATTTTTTGTTGGAAATATGTTGACTTAAACATATAAGATGTTAGTATTCATAGAGTTAAACATTCAGTAGGTTCCTAATTAAAATTTTTAGATTAATGAAAAAATAATTTTAAAAACATACTGCTTGTATGGGATTAAATCACTGGAAATGGCCATAAAAAAAGAAAGAACAACAGGAGATAAGGGGTTAAACCAAATTATATTAAATCTTAATGTCACTTTTTTGTGTTAATTGCACATTTGCACGGTTTCCTTCATCGTAACATCCTCTAAATCTTAACCTTAAAACAAGATATTATAGAGAACAAACGTCTCAATCATTTTCCAAATGATTTTTACTGTGCTGTCATTTAAAGATAAGTTCTAATGAACTACGGCCAGGCCTGCGGAGCGTCCCCGCGCCGAATCGCACGTACCATGTTCCCGAGAATTCAGTGAAATGACTCTGTTCCAATGAGTAAAACAAATGAAATTGTGCAACGTAAAATCATAATCTACGTTAAATTGCCTTTGAAACCATATGTCACATGACTATATTCCAATGAATTTAGAAATTACCGGAAAAGGGGGTGGGCCCCCGTCCCTCCCCTTTCAAAAAGGTCTCCGAGAGGCTCTTGACATCTGCTCATAGAATATCCATGTCAAATTAATTCAACAAGCATTAACCGAGGACTAGCCGTTTGAAAAATGGGGCACCTTGGCGCTCCTGTGGCACATATGGAGTAATGGGCGCCTTTCATATATTGGTATGTGTCAATGATTCGGAACCACCACCAACTGTCGCAATATTTGACTTACAAATGAATGAGAAAACTACTTTAATGGAAATTGCCTAAAAAAAGGGGTGTGGGCATCTAGGGCCCCTGATCGAACTGTGCGAGGCATAATCGTAATCTACGTTGAATTACCTTTGAAACAATGTCACACGACTATGTTCCCATATATTTGGAAATTACCAGAAATGGGGGGTGGGCCCCCGGGCCCCCTACCCAATTTCAAAAGAAGGGCTCCAAGGTTCTCATCATATTAATTCATAGAGTATCCATACCAAACTGCATTCTGATCTAACGAGAACTAAAAGAGGAGTAGTCAATTGAAAAACGGGGCCCCAGAGGTGCCCCCGTGACACGTATAGGGTAATAAGCTCCATTTATATATTGGTATGTGCCAATGATTCGGTACCACCAACTGTCGTAATATTTGACTCGTAAATAGATGAGAAATTGACTTTTGTTTTTTGTTCTTTTGGGGCCCCCCTGGTAACCAAATCAAAAATCGGGCTCCGAATTTCAATGTGTACACATCCATTGATTATAGCTAGCAAAATTCAGCCTGATGCGTTCACGAATAACAGAGGAGCAGCGATTTTAACGAGTGTACACAACAAGAAGAAGAAGAACAGTGAGTGGCGTTTTGAGTCCGGTCCCTCGGCCTATAAAAAAACAAAGAAGAGAGAACTGTGATATTTTTTCCATATATATATATATATATATATATATATATGTTTTTATATATACTTTGGATCTCTCTTCAGTTTAGGATACTGCAATAACCTCTACAGCTAAAAAGTGATGCCAATAAAGCATGGAGATTTGTGTGATTATTAAGCCAAGCTTACCAATAAGTGTTATCAGTCAGATAAAGCCTTGGATAGGATGAATGCTCTGAATCCATCCAGAAGAGGGAAGTAAAGGACTTTACACCTTTAGCTGTAAGATGCAAATATACATTTACCACCTGAATCAATCAAATCTGGCCAATTGTATTGTATTCATTTTTTTTTTTTTTTAAATCTAAGCTACTGCAGTCACAAATGTATCCCCATCTTTGATTGGCAGAAGGACCTCCTGACTTCACTTCCTATATAGGAACAAACCAATACAAGGACAATTAATAAAGGTTATGGATTGATTAGAACAGCTTCAGAGCAGGAAATGATTCATTCAGTGCTTATTAGAGGACAGAAAGGAAGAAAAAAAACCTTGACTCAACACCCTGCTCTCCCTTGCATGACCTGTCAATCAAAGTTTTTAGGGTTGTTTAAATTTCAGCTGTCGTCTTCTTCTGGGCTGGGTGTGTGTCTTCTCCATCCATCCATCCATCCATCCCTCCATCCATCCATCCATCAGAGTAGAAGTCAGGCTGTCAGTGTGGGCTCCTGTGCAGCTGCTGCACTTCATTAGAGGCCATCAGCTGAGCTCAGTGCTCCACTGTCACACTCTGACTCCTGTTTTTCTCATTCCTGCACCCTTAGTTTGCTCTCTCTCACCCCACAAACTGTCCCCCAAGCTCTCACCCATCCCGACTCCTCACGTCACGTCACTTTGGTCTTCTCTGATCAAATCTCACTGCTCCTACCCTGCATTCTCACGTTTTGTTTTGTTTTAGAAATATGTTCCCATCTATCTCTGTAATCTTTATTCTAAGGAAAAATAAGAGCAATCGCTTCACATCTATTTTTTTTTTTAAATTGGGAAAATACACACATAACACTAGAAATGAGTTGCAGCGTGTTAAATCTAATATTTTTGGTTGGTTCTAAGAACAATTCTTGATTATTTTTGTGGAGATTTGTCCACCAGACTATAGAGCAATAATAACTACAAAAAATTGCAATTTTTTAGCTGACTTGAGTGAAAATTTTCATCTAAAATTGCATGAAATATATGAATTTACAGCTAAAAGACACACTTCCATAACATTAGCTGGCATACCTTCAATATGTATCCAAACTGCATTATTTTTAGTGCTTTATATTAGTGGTTCTCAACTGTTTTGGCTTTGGGACCCACTATCAACCCTTATAAACAAGCTGCAACACAAACACAATAATTTATTGTATTTATTTATTGGTTTATTTAACAGGGACAGTGTACATTAATATACATATAGAAAATCTACCAGATTTAGCCAGAAGTCTATTTTTCCATCTGTAGTTCCTGTACAGAATGTTGAAATGTCACCCTAAAAGAACACTAATTACAGGAAATATACAATAGAATATACAGTGAAAAATTTAGCGACGTAATAACATATCACACACATGTATTTACATATTATTAAAAACAAAACAAAACAAAAAACAGTGTTTGAAAAGAGGCAATCATCAGATATAAAAAGTTATTGATTTGTTTTTTTTTTAATATGAAGAAATACTTATATGGTGCAGTTAGTATACGATATGTATCGTATCACTGCGCATTAGGACAACTTGATTATGTGTTGAATAAAACTGTTGTTGGTTTTGCTGATAAAACATATCCTTTTTTTTCTTTTCACTTTGATAGAAAATTCCTAATACATTTTTAATGTTTATACAAACTCCCCCAACAAATATTAATTCATGGAGAATACGTTTTTCTAAGCAGTAATGAGAAATATAAAAACTCATGACTGCCCCCTACGGTTGGAGGTCAGAATAAATGGCACTGAGATGTCTTTCAAAATTGAAGCAGGTTTGCGACCCACCAGTTGAGACCCTCTACTTTACATGTTAAGATTTTATTTAAAAAATGAAATAAAACGATTTTTTTTTTTTTTTTTTTTAAATGGCTGCCTGGCTGCAATTAGTTATTCAGTAGATTCATTACATTTGCTAATTTTTTTTTTAAAGTAAGAAACACAATATATTTGACATCACACATGCACACACAGACTAACACTTATTTTCATTGTGCTTATACATTATTGTTATTTATAATTTTTTGTCACAAACCTATTTTTTATGCCTCCTGTTTCCGGGTGAGTGATATGGGGTTTTCCGAGGAGTCTTTGAACGCATCTTTCCCATAGTGAATGTAATTGAAAACACCTGAGCGTGTTTGTGCGCTCCTCCAGCAGCGCGTTTCCAAAGTAGCTTTCAGTGTTTTTAATTGAAGAAAAAACTAAAATGGACAAGAAACACTACATATTTTAACCTGGAACAGTAACAAAAGCCTACAACGGTACGTCATGTTTACATGTTCCTTCTATAAATAATAGTACAAACTAGAAACCACACGTGACTCACATGGATCACTAATGGTACATTATTTAGAAATAAGCTCACTGTGTGTCACACTTTGTATTTTTTTTATTAAAATGTCTAAAAAGAAAAAAAAAAAGATTCTATATTGTGGCAGTGGTTCCCAAACTGGGGGGTGCGTGTCCTCGGGGAAGGCGTGACGTCATGGCAGGGGTGCTGAACCATGAGCATGAAATTTTTTTCTTCTTTTTTTCTTTGCGCATTATTAATAAAGAGCTTTATTACTGTTCTAAAATATTTTTGCATATTTTATGTTAGTTTCATGACATTTGAAGAAGAATAGTCCACATTATTATTTATATATTTAACTTATTTTTTGACATTTTGTCACAATGATGTGGCGCCTGATAGTTTTTCATTCTTTAATCAGAAAACGTTTGGGAACCACTGCTTTCTGGAATCATTTTCTCCATTAAAAAAAAAAAAAAATGAATAAAAACCTGACTTATTTGATTCAAATGACAATATCAAACACTACCCACGCCTTTTCTGTTTAGAAATTAATGTTGTGACTTTATACATTAAGCCAAAGCATAGCAACTGAACATTTAGAATTTGACAAAGAAAATAAGAAACCTCCAATTTCTGATCACTTTCTGCACTTAATAGCATTTAATAACAAACATATTCTATCAATTTCCTACAATTAGAAGAAAACTAAAAGATGTGTTAGTGTTAGCATTATAACAGATGGCGACGCGCAACATAATGGTGATTTTTGATGCTCGATAGGAGCTTTAAATACAGTTGTTTATGTTCCTATTCACATGACTTTTAGGCTTACCTTTGATAGTGTAGGTAGTACCACTTGCTGTATTTTTTTATTTATTTATTTTTTTTTAAACAAAATTCTGTATTTCTTAGCTATTTAATACAAAATAACAATAATACGACAATGAAGAAAAGGAAGGTTTAGTTGTATTGCTAAACAATTTACTTAATGATTGTCTTTTTTTTTAGTCTTCACGTGAAGTTATTTGTGTGGATGCTGCCATTTCCTGATCTCAATGAGGTGCTATTGAAGGCACCATCTAGAGGCCATCAGAAGAACTACAACACACACACATCAAGACTCTCCTTTCTGAGTAAGTGATCCTGCTGTTTTTTTTTTGGTGAATAGACAGACAGCAGTTGTTTTTATTTGATGTGTATGCTGGCCCAGTGCTATGGACCATTGACATAATTTGCATTTGCAGCTGAAACATATCAGCAGCAGTTAGAAAATGTTTGTCAGATGGTTAAGTTTTGGTCAAGAGAAAAGTTATTTGGGTTTTTTTCTCATTTGAACTTGTGTGCACCCTTTGTTTTTTAATAACATTTTGACATTGGCATTACTTAATTGCATATTAATTTTGATTCCTACCTTGGTGTCTGAAAAAAAAAAAATGTGTTGAAAATCAGATGCAGCAAAGTGAAATAATTTCCTTGTTGGGTGTTTTATGTATGAGTTACTAGGGTTTCTTTTTCAGCAGACCATTCATTTTTGCTCAGTTTTGTAGACGCACGTTGCTCACAAACACACACACAGACACAGACACACACAGACAGACAGACAGCCCACAGGCCTCTGCTGTTGTTATCCTCCTGACAAGCAGTCAGGAACAGGATTATAGGTAGAAGCCCAGAGGAAAGTGTGAAATCTGATTGCGTTGGAGGGCTTTAAAAAAAAATAGGGGCCCGTGAGGTTTGGTGGGATTCTAAATATGAGCAGGGGTGAGGAAATAAAGCGGGTAGGGTGTAATCTGTTCCGGAGATTTGCCAAATTTTCACTCTTGATAGGTTGACCCAATGGAGTTTTGTGAAGAAGTTCTGGAGTGTGTGGATAAAAAAAAAAAAACTATAAAAAAAATACAATTTTCTATTTCTTGTTTCTTGTATTACATGACTGTGAGCATTATTTGTATGAATCACTAGAGGGCATTAAAGTACAGTGCATTAGTTTGACTCTAGCCCTCAGGCCATGAAAAACCAAAACACAGTAGCTCAAGTGCTCCACCAGCAGGACAAACACTGACAAGTTCCTTCAAACAATGCAAATAAGACCTTAAATGTTGTAATTCAGTGTAAGCACATGCATAGCATTTTCTTTAGTGGTTTTTTGTGTGTGAATTTATTGCAGTTTAAAATCAGATGTTCTTTAAAATTGTATTTATTATTATATTTCTTTAAAAAAGTTTCATATTTATCCCTAATATAACTCAGTAAAAACATTTTAAACATATAGTTTTGTTCGCGCCTTTGACATTGAAGGGCAAGTATTATGCAAGGAAAGACATTAATTACTATATTAAAGATTCTTGGAGGCTTTTTAAACAAACAAAATAAATAAAAAATTAGCTTTCAGTGGGTTTAACTGTAAATTGGTGTGTGCTTTTTTTTCTTCTCCACTTTCTGTTAGCCTGTCAAACTGCGCTAATTAGGGAATTAATTTTCACCATAAAATACATGCACACTCAATAAAAAGTTAGGCATCATGGAGCTCAGGAAGAAAAGAAAAGCCTTTTTCAATTAAATTTGAAATACCTCCAATGTGTTTTTTTCTTCTATTCCTATTGGATTTAAATGCCTCAATGGAGATCATTTCTAGTAAAGGTTCTTTTGACAAAGGCCTGGAGTAATTGTATGAAAGCAAATTGGATAGAAAACACCCGAATATGTGTTGTTTCTCACCTTCAGAGAAGCTACACTGTGGGCAGTAGCTATCGAGATTTAAAAAAAAAAACAGACTCCCTGGGTGATAAATCTTTGTCTTCGCTGCTTAACTCCATCACACAAATCCTAGTTCACTTAATGGTCTCATCTCATTGGTAAAAAAAATAAAATAACCAAATCCTACAAAATAAAATTTTCATCAGTATTGACTTTCTTCTGAATGCACAGACAGCTAACAGAATCAATTGAAGTTTTCCACAAAATAAAATTTCGACAGTCTAATTGCGCTTCGAAAGTGTTTCTATTGAAGTTTGTTTTGGGCCGGAGCCTTGTAACTCTCGTGAAATCTCATCCCGCGAGACTTCGCTGCAGGACGATGGACGCTCCAAACCTCCTTATAACGCTTTGCATTCCTTTGTTGTTTGCTGTCTAATGTGGCTGTAATCATTTTTGGTCATGTGACCAGATACGTCATGTCCTGTGGCGTGTAATTGCGGAAAAAGTGTTTTTATTGAGCTTTTGCACTACATTTTAATATCAAAACATCTTAAAAAAAAGTTTTTAGTGATATTTGATTTTTATAATTTATTTTTTCTCAGAAATTCTGGTCTTTCGATTATCAGTTTTTAGATTTTGTCAAATGTAATGGAAACGCATCTAATACTGACACGGCCGGAATGTGGCCAGCAGACGTATGCAGAGTTTGAGATTCTTGCCATAACATAATTGATAATGTTGATTACAAAAATTTGCATCAACACGTCGTTTAATGTTGTAAATTCATGATAAAATCAGACTGGTGGCTGCTTCTGCTTCATTTTTGCTCCAGTACCATACATGAACAGCTGGGGGCGGAGTCGCGTCACAATTTACTTTGTGGAGAAGAATTGCGCAACAAAAGAAGAACCAACCTAAAGTTTCAAAAGTTTGGGACCATTTCATTGAAGCCTTATACTACACACCTGAACTTGTAATTTTTTTAAAATAATACATTAATTCATATATATGTTGTACAATTACTGTGTTTTATGGCACTGAAAATATTTGTATATTATATACATTATATTGAGAATTGTATTTTTTCAAATGAACACTTTTGACCACTATGGGGGGCAATGCTTTGTTGACCATTCTCAAATACTTTGAGCCAGTCTTGAGTTGATTGTGTTCACTGTTTGTGAGTCCAAAGAAAATGTAGTTTTAGTTCAGCACAGTGTACATTTAATGGCAAACAGGCTTTTTGTTGTATGTTTGTATTAGGGTTGCTTAAGGCGTTATGTTAGTCTAAGTGTTTAATATTGCTGTGTCATGCTATGAACAGTGGCATTTTGATGGCAGAAAAACAACTATATTGTGAAATTAGTTGAACACACTGGAGCGTTATGGCAAACATTGAGATTATGTAGTTAAAGCACGTTGAAGTAGAAGCTAGCTGGCTGGAGGACTTGGAGCTGAAATGGGGCATGACGCATTGTACCCCAGTACATTAAGGAGCTTTGCTTTCAACGTCTCCGTGGAAACTGCCTCCTGCAGATGGTTGGTCACAGATTCAGGTGGAAAACACAGGCGTCTTCACATGTACATGAAATAAGAAGTCAAAGTAGGGAAGGGGGGAGGGGGAGTTTGCAAATGGCTCTGAAGACTGCAGGCTTTTAAGTGTTGATAACAGCGGATTAGCTGTGCCTCCTCCATAAAGCGGCTTTTACTGTGTGGTCGCTGCCTTTTCAACCTTCCCTCTTTGTTTGTGCATGCAGCAGATGGTAATGCATGTATGGGGAAGAAAGCGCGTGTGAGCGATGGCTTTGTGTGAACTGGTGCTGTACAATAAATATGGGCTGCTTGTGTAAATATCTCGTCCAACTTTGAACATTAGGCCAAAAGGCAAAATATTCTTAGTGTGAAATCTGAACTCACGACAGTTGTCTAAACAATCTGGGCATATGATTTATAGTATTTGACCCTTTTATTGTGTTCTGATCTGGTAGTAAAGATTAGTAGCTAGTTATGTATGTTTATATTACCTAAACATTTATATGAAACATACTAATAATATGAAGATGTAGCTGTGTTGGCGGATTCTGAACAATGGCCACTGGTTTTCTCATGTTATTTGCCACACAATGTTTTCACCACATTTTGTCCTTTTTTATGTAGGATTTATTCTCATCTGTAGTCATATAGTTTTTTTTTTTTTTTTTTTTTTTTTGCAAATATGAGCTCAAACTATATTTAACCCACTTTAAAGGTTGAGTCCGCAATCCTGTTCAGATACACTTTTAGTTAAACTGGGTGAAGTGATCCCAGTATATGATCAATATATTATGTATTCAGAAAAAGGATTAAAAAAAATTGAGCTCTGTATCAGCGGCAATCCTGTAAAAACTCTGACCAATCCCTGTCATTTGGTCTGAATGAAAAGAACCAATCAGATGCCTTGATGTCTTTGTCCCTCCCTTTACCTGTGATCACGCTCATTGTGTTACACCGTTCCAGGCAATATTTTGCGTAAATGAAGAAACTGAAGGGCCTGAAAAGTGATGTAGAGGATTCTGTCTTTCTCTTGGAAAGATACTTTTTGTTTTGCTTCAGGGGGATTTGTTATTTTTTGTGTCGGATGCAGGTGAAAGTGACGGGAGCGTACAGGAGGGGGTGGAGCTTAAAAGATGTCTTTCTCGCTGAAATCCTGCTAGCTTTCCGATTTTGCATACAGCACCTTTTAGGGTAAAGCTGTCAATTACCCAATGTAAACTAGACTCAGAATTCAGCCACCAAAGGTGATGAAATTGATTGTTATTTATTTATTTTTTTTTTTAAATTACCTCCAGTTTTCTGGCATCCTTTATATGTTGCGGCCTCCTCTCCTTTGTCAAGCCTTCAAGGTATTTTCTGCAATCCTGTTCAGAAACTAACTACCCTAACCCTAAACTGTCATTTGGTCCGATTGAAGATAACTGATCAGATGCCTTCAGATGCCCACTCACATTCAAGCTTGTGGGGGCGTGGCTTTCGACGAAGCACTGATGGGAGCATAATGGGAGGGGGAGGAGAGGGTGGAGCTTAAAGCAGCTAGATCAAATCTTCCTAGCTTTCCGGCATTGCATGCTGCACCTTTAAGAGTTGAAAAAAAACTAAATCATGTCAACCAAAGGTACTAAAATATGATAAAATGCCTTCTTTATAAACATTTTTTTCGCACATTAGCATGAAATTTAAAATTTTTCATATTAAATCTGAAGACTTTTGTCAGAAGATGAAAATATTCCAAAAAGCAACAACTATAGGCAGATAGTAGTACACATGATTAGTGTGAGTGTCTGTATTTCTCCGCAGGGCTAATGTCGCCCCTCGTACAGCAGTTTAGCAGGTGTTTATGTAAAACTATGGGGAGGCATAGGAAACTTAGCCATAAGTGCTCTGTTAAACCCTTTCCTAAGATCTGACCCAGATCAGTTGTCCTTTCCTCCGTGGCTCCAATACCATTATTCATCTCAAGTACTTCCAGTAAGGAGGAGATACCCTTGTAATCATGTAAATCATAAACAACTTCATTTTCATTAAGCCACTTTATTCTTTCTGGTAAATTTAATCTTGACGATCTTATGATTAATGCACTGAGCTGACGATACCTAATAAGAGCAGTGGGAAAGCATGTACCGCCCTCAGCACAGTGGAAACACCAAGCAGACCAAGCACTCGGATCTGCAATAATGCATGACGTGTAACAAGGCAGCGAAAGATGGAAGTGCTAATTTGTGTTTTGAAAGCTGCGATAAACAGAGATTAAAGACTCGTTTGTTTTCCAAGTTATTGGAATGTAACTAATTTGCTTCATGTTTTTGAGAGTTAACTAGATGTATGAAAAGTCCACGAGGCTACTGCTTCTATGTCGGAATTATTAGGACGTAATAGATGGGAGCAGCATGATGGTAGTAGTTGGTGGTTTGATTACCAGAGTTTACATGAAGAACCTTTCTGTGTGGAGTTTGCATGTTCTCCCTGTGCTTTTATGGGTTTTCTCTATGTACTCTGGCTTTCTTCCACATTATAAATACATACATGTTATGCTTATTAAAGGCTGTAAATTGCTCAAAAGCAGAGAAATTGGTGTGAAAGCATCTGTGTGTGTGTGTGTAGTTAATACTGTAAGAGGATGAATGAATGAATGAATAAAACAACTTGTATAGTATCTTTTATCTTGACATTTTACACAATGTTCAGCACAAATGCACATAACCCATATTTTTTTGATAAAGGATATGTTTTAATTTAAAATGTGAATAACCTCTTATCTAATACGTCTTGGTATTTATGGATAGTAATCACAGGATCATTCAAATTTCATGTACAAATAAATGATTTTGTTGGGTTTTTAGCCCAACCAAGGAGGTGAAATTTTCTCCAGCATTTTTTGTTTGTCTGCTGGTGGGATACGTCAAAAGTATGACATGGTTTTTGACAAAATTTGAACCAAATATAAACTATGATTCCGTGCAATTTTGGAGGGAATCAGGATCAATATACTGGTTCTGGATCATTTTGAAAAATCGAAATGTCCCTATCTCTTTTGCATGATTTAAGTAATGTATAACTTAATTAGTAATTGATCGATCTTTATGAATAACATGTAAAGGTTTCATTCTTTCAGACAACTGTTGCGTCAAAAATGCTTTGATGTTTCCTTTGAAGTTTCCTTGACTTCAGCGTAATAACTCCAGCAAGATTCATTTTGGCTTCTTTTTTGAATAATATGTTAAGGTTTTATTTATTCAGACAACTGTTGCTTTGGAAATCCACTTTGACTTTTTCACATGTTTTGACTGGCAACTGCCAGTCTTCGTCAGAGGCGTCTGCTGATCGCTTTGATGTTTACTTTGAAGTTTCCTTGACTTTCGCGTAATAACTCCAGCAAGATTTTTTTTGGCTTCTTTTTTGAATAATATGTTAAGGTTTCATTTATTCAGACAACTCTCCATCAGGAAATCCACTTTGAGCCTCTGACATATAAAAAACTAGTCTTGCTGGAATTACGATCTTTATGAAATTTAACTGAATTATGTCGGGTTGGTTCCATTAGTTTCATCCGGATCAGATCTGGATTGCGCATGTCATTGGGATTTTTCATTAAAATGGGTGTGCCCATACATTTGGACCTACTGCTTCATTATTAATGAAGATAGAAATGTCTTCCAAGCCTTTAAAGTGTGAATGGTTATGGTCCCATAGGATCACTGATCCAGATAACTGCCACTATCTGAAGAGGAGATTTGGAGGTTGGCGGAGGTTTGCGATCTCCAAGTGTTTTTGTTTGATATAAATCTATTATGTTGTGAAATTCCATATAAAAAAAGTCTTGTTTGCTGCCTTTCTCACCATGAGAACTAAGAAGCAAGTAATCTGTGACACTTGCCAAAAGCATGCACACACGTAAACAAGTATGTCCATAGAGGCAGATCGTCCTCCACCGACATCATATTAATTCATTTTGGATTTCACAATATGACCTGTGATTGCTGGTTGTCAGTGAAGGGGTGGGGGTGGGTCAGTCAGCTGCTGATACATGAAATGATTGGGAGAGTGCAGCGTGTTCCCATTATCTTGTCCCTTGCATTGTAATTATCACTGCTGCTCTTTCTGCACCAATGCTCCCATCTCTCCGAGCCATTGTAATCGTGATTGACTGGTGCGCCGGCCAAAACAGTGCAGTCTGCAAAGGCATCACACACACATCTCATAACCGTCCTGCCATTTGATCTTCTCCTCCTCCTCCTTCACACTGCCTGCTCCTCCATCCCTTCATCCCTCACTTTTTTCAGGTTGAAGGGAAGTGGCAGGCCGATAAGAAAACACGCCTGGAGATGAGTTTAGATTCGACATGCCTAAAGCGTGCTATTCACTGTTTTTTTTTTTTTTTTTCCATACAGGATGATTGAATATAATTACAGCTTATGTTCAACTCATGCATGAATTGACAATACATGATTCCAGTAATGCTGAGCAATGCTCCAACATGATGGATACACATGACGGGATGCCATTGAGATTACAAGTGTGAAGGAATATTTCCTTTAATAGAATGGGGCACTGCCTCAGTTTTAGGGGATATTTTTGCTGCTTAGAAATGCCAGACGGTGTTCCATGGTGACAGCTCTGAATGATGCACCTTGTCAAAGAGGGAAGTTCATCAGCAGCCACTGGAAGTGCCTTCGATTGAACTGCCCTGGGCCTCGCCAGGTAATGGATTGGATTTATCCCTCTCAGGATAAGACTTGAGCTCAGAGGTGTACATGTTTTGAGCAAGGGCAACCTCAGGTACATTATTGTCCCTTCATGTTCTTGGTACATTTGTGTTCATAGCAGTGTTGCACCTGCAGCATTGTACTACAACTTAGGGCTCAACCATTTTGTAAAATCCTATTGTGAATTTTTTCGCCTCAAATATTGTATTTTATGTGTTTTTCAACATACGTAAGCAATAAATCAATCCGTACTATAATCAATAATATCAGACTTGGTATACATAAACTGTTCCTTCTTGTAGGTTAGGCTAATGTTGAGATAAAGGCAAATAAAGCCAAAACATGTATGAAAGGCTTTTTTTTTTTTTTAAATCAAATTAAATTACAGTTGTAAACTTACTAAGTACTTCTTCTTGGAGTTCTCTAGAACAAGTATGGTGTAAAAATAAGTATATGTTAGAAATGAATCGCGCAAACAAATCTGTGTCTTTACCTCATCAAGAGGCCCAACTTTTCATTTGTCATGAAACATTAGTAAACGTGTGGATTGCACAACTTAAATTCTGTCTGAACTTAACTAGACAGTCTATGAATAAATAAAATGTACATATCAGAGATGCACCGAAATAAAAATTATTGGCCGAAGCTGAAAATGAGGAAAAAAGCCCAAAAACCGAAACACTGAATGTATGCCATGTATTAGTACATTGCATTTATAGCTATAAGTGTGTACTAACCTCACTCAAATCAAAGCATTGCAATTGTATAATTTAATATTAATGCTTCAAAGAATAACTAAATTTATATTACATGTAAATATTTACTGAACATTGACATTCCAACAATAGAAAATAAAATGTTTATCTTGATCCCACTTACATTAAACAATAATGTAAAGGCCTATAGCTGACTGGGCTGCTGAGTCAAATTACCCCGTCAGTTATCTCTCGTGATTAGATGCAGTGTATCGGTGTCTCCATCTTTAATAGGTTTGTCACTGTTGTGCCGTATCAGTTTCTGTGAGCCTGAGGCCATTGCGCAACAGTGCATAGCGGGACCAGATCATGTGACCTGTCAAATCACAGCCTTTTGTGGTTTTAAAGTCAAATCGCGATATCATCGCAAATGCACTTTAATTGTTCAGCTTTACAACTTCTACAGAAACTTTGTGCACAAATGTCTGCACATGCTAAACAGCAGTCAAAATGGTGATGTTTAGCAGACATTTGTGACAGTTTGAATCAAAGGCAGTGATATGTTGTCAGGAGCTGCATGGCGAGAGAAAAACAAGTCCAGGAGATAGATCTTTGATAGATATCAGGGCATTTGTCAGGCATCTGTCTGTGCTTATTTTAGGAGTGAGAGATGACTATCATCAAATCCATATTTTCAAGAGGGGAAGGAAAAAAAAAAACGACTCAGAGCTGATGGAAGATGCCTTTCATTTAGAGGCATCACAGCAGTGCAACTGTTTCTTCAGTTTTCTTTTTCGCCAGGCTTTTTCAAACATTATCAAGCAAATTGTTATCAATAAATCGCTTGGAAAGCCATTTAGGCATTTCACTCATTATGATGCCAAGGGTAAACAGATAGGAAGATGTAAAACATTTGACTAAAATGGCATTCTGTTCACAACTCTAAATTTTAAGGAGGCAATGCATCATAGATGTGTCCAACCAAAGACATGCCGATTTGAAGAGAGAGCTAATTATATTAATCTTCCTGCGAGGAGGCTTACCTATAATGGTTATAATCTTTGAGCTGTGACATGATTCAGAGCACACTTTAGTGGCAATCCATCTTCCTTTGTGCCTCGAGGCGCTGGTATATGTATTTGTGTGTATGCACGCATAAAACAGCAGTGTAATTGTTGGAAAAAGTTAAAAAGGGCACTAATGTAATAAAGAAAGCTTGTAGATCAATGCCCAAATGTTTCTCATTATGAAATGCCAGGTAGATTATTAATGGGGATTCTGATATAAAATCCGATAAGCAATGTTATTGGAGTGCAGATGGTACTGGTCAAAGTTATGGGTTTTCTATCAGAGCCCTAATGACTTCAGCTAATGAGTCTGTGCGGCTCACGCAGCTGTCGAGATTACTGTTGTATCTTGCCATGTGGAGAATGTCATACACTGTCAAACCTCTATCGGCTTTGTTGACATTGTGATTAGTTTTCTATCAGTGAATCCCCAACGCTTCGTCCCCCTTTGTCCTGACCATGACCTGCAAGAAGTTGGTTTTAAAAACAAAAAAGCATCTACAGTGTCAATTAAGTGTGAGCTTTGTGATTGTACAACTAAATTAAAGTGTCTGAGAGAATGGTGCAAATGGTGACCTTAGGTTGGTCAATTGTGTTTAACTAAACTTTTTTTAATTGTTCTGACCAATGTTGTTTTTGACAACAAACTTAGAGTTAATTTTTATTCATAGTCTTTTGACCAAAATGCAACTTAATTTTCAGAAGTGTAAAGAGTAAACGGACTTGATTTCATATTGCGCTTTAGCACCACACTGAAGCAGTCTCAAAGCGCTTTACATATCAGCTCATTCACCCAATCACTCTCACATTCACACACCAGTGGGACAGGACTGCCATGCAAGGCACTAGTCGACCACTGGGAGCAACTTAGGGTTCAGTGTCTTGCCCAAGGACACTTCGACACATAGTCAGGTACTGGGATCGAACCCCCAACCTCTCGATCAGAAGACGACCCTCAAAACCTGAGCCACGGTCGCCCGAGTACTGATACATCCTACTCAAGTGGAAGTACTGTTACTTTATTGAAATTGTACTCAAGTACAAGTAGAAGTCATACATAAAAAACTCAAGTACAAGTAAAAAGTAGCTCAATTAAATAGTACTCAAAGTAAATGTTAGTTGTTTTTTCACCCCCTATGTTTATTTTTGCTAATAAATCGTTGTCACGCTTCCCTTACGTACAGTAAACATCTCATGTATAAACTTAAAAAGGAAGAGACCAAATTTTGCACTATTGGAACTTAATATTTTCCACAAAGGCATCTGTATCAAATAAAAGGTTTGTCAACATGAACAATTCTTTTAAAAATAAAAATAACAATCACTTAAATTCAAAATATATATAAAAAAAAATATCATGCGCTAGGAATAGATACATTTATGAATTCTAAAACAGTGCCAGGCCAAATGTGCCATGTGGGTAACAACATAATAGGTAGAAACCACAACCTGAACCCAAGAAAATGGCTGGGTGTCGATCAGAAATGGCGCAACTGAGAACAAATGGATTCATTTCAATGTGCTTCATACTTTATGAAGAGACCATGAAACGGAAATAAATAATCTCAAAAAACAGTTAATCCGTAATAGTTGGGCGTAGCAGTGTAAGTAATGTTTATTTATATTGCACCTTTCACAGACAGATAAGTCACAAAGTGCTTTACATATCAACTCATTCACACACCATTGGGACTGAGCTGCCATGCAAGGTGCTAGTCGACCACTGGGAGCAACTTAGGGTTCGGTGTCTTGCCCAAGGACACTTCGACGTATAGACGGGGATCGAACCCTCAACCTCTCGATCGGAAGACGAACCCTCTACCATTTACTGTAAATATAATGCACATATTTAAACAGGGCTAAGGAAGCAGTGAGGCCCAAAAAAAGACAAAAATAAAAAAAACACCCAATGTAATGAATTACTTGAATTATTTTAAAATGTACTTTAGTACAAGTAAAATTACTGATTTAAAAATATACTCAAAAAAGTACAAGTAACCATAAAAGCAACTCAATTACAGTAAATTATATTTCAATTATATATTCTGGTTTTAGTCAACAAAATGACATTAATATTTTAGTAGACTAAATCTGTTACAAATACAGTTGACTAAAATATAAAGCATACATTTATGCATTTTTTTCAAGATTGAATTACCATTTATCAATCTGATATGGGATGTAAATATGCACGCAGACAGAGTAAATATGATCAATGTGTAAAAGCACATTATCCATCCTACATCCACAAACACAATCGGCTTAATTCCTATTGGATCACTTAAAGGCTTGTCCTGCTTTCTATGCAACAAAAAACTGTTTTGATTGGATACTTTCCAGGAAACAAACTTAATTCCAAACTTCCGACTGGATTTCGTCTCATGTGAACGTTGTAGTTTAGTTTTTATTAGTCCACAAAACTATCAGAATGTTTTGATTCACATGTATTTATTTTTTTTACATTACATTTTTACATTTTACACAAAAAAAATACAGTTGATGAAAACAATGATGAAATATACTAATTTTGACTAATTCTAAATGTAAGAATAAATGATTAGAATTTTTGTTTTAGACACTCCAAATCAGGACAGTTCAAGACTTTTATATCCTGCATACTTCAGTGCTTTACAGTCGAGGGCTCTCGAGGCAGCACTTTCACACTATGGAAATGTATCTGTTAAAAATCCACACACACAAAAAAAAAAAAAAAGTACTGAAGTATCAAAGCACCCACGTACCCATCGCCACAAGGTAATGAGTGTACTTAACTTGGAGGGAAAAGACATCTCCAAAGGATATTCAGTACGAGCCACTTTCCCAAGTGCTTAATCGTGGTGCTTGATTATGAGCAGCCATTAGGAGTGTGAGTTGTGATGTGAGCCTGTTCCACTCACACAATGAAAAGTGTTATGGTGTGATTGATTGATATTCAACATCTTTAGCCATTAGTCTACGTCTAAAGCTTCAGGCTCATGGATGGACCAGGTTTGAGTGGGCTTTCTATCAAGCATAAATGCCCGTTGTCAGAAAAAAGTATACCAAAGCATCGTAGAATGTACAAAACCTTAACATTTCAGAAATTATTTAAACTTTTTGGATAAAACAGTTTTAGTACTGGATCATAAAACATGCAGGCTAAATAAAGGAGGGAGATTTCCCCTTGATGGTTAGGTTCATTATAGCTTCTGTCCTGTTTGTGAGCTTCTCGTCCCTTTATCCTTTGTCTCCCTCACAGTGCCACTGTGTCACTGGGCACACCTGCTCCATCCAGCTGTCAATTACAGTGCAGAATTACAGAGTGGCACACAATTAGGGGACGCCTCACACACTGGTTCACGCTGGTAATGAGTTTCCTCGGTCATTGATCAAAGTCATAATCCCACCCAAGCCGAGTTTCACCCTAATTTTTCCTCCCCTCATCGAGCATCCTTGTTAAACTGTTGGAGATTTCCGATACCTCTGTGTCCATCTGTGTGTCAAAGGAGCAGAATCATGTCCAACTACAAGTGATGAAGGAATCAGATGCACTTAAAATGCTCTAAGATTCTTTTGCTCAGTTAGTCTGCCTCGTTTGGGAGGTGTAAACATGTGAAATCAAACCAGTGAATTCTGCCAATCGAAGCCTAGAGCGATTAAATGCACTGTGAGCATTATGTGTGCTCACCGCAGAATAAAAACGGGAAGTATCAGAGATGACGTTGAACACAAGGCATTGTGGGTGGTCAGAAGAACTGGCAACGGTGAAAAACAAGGCATTAAATCCACCAGATGCACGGCAACTTGTTGCTGCTCCATTGTTGAATGTTATGAAAGAACAAACGGAAAAAGCAGAGGTTTCTGCGCACTCTTAAACTCTTGCTTTGACGTCCAGTACAATACAGACTTATGGTTTTAAAGCCTCTTCTTGTTGTGGGTTCAACAATATATCCAGGTCTTTTAAAATGGAGCAGAGCGCAGCGTTGAATGCCTTCTCTGTAGCGGTCACAATATTTGTTGTTTTGACTCTGCTTAGCGCAGGAGATGTGACGTTCTTTCTGTCCGGCTCAGTTTCTTTCGAACCGAGGAAATGAGCAGAAACGAAGGTATTACCATACCAATACCTGCTTCAAGACTTCTTCCATCATCCAAGTCCCTAAAAAGTTAAGGCCCAGTGGACTGAATGCCTACAGGCCAGTCGTCCTGACCTTTGTGGTGATGATGTCCTATGAGCGCTCCATCTAAAATCCATCACAGAGCCATTTTTAGACCACCTATAGTTTGCCTAAAGTACCAACAGGTCTGAAGACGATGCAGTCGACATAGCCATCCACGTCATCCTTCAGCTCTGCTTTCAACAGTCCTCCCATGAGGAGAAGCTGATCCAGGTGAACGTGCCCGACTCCATCTGCAGGTGGATCAATGACTCCCTGCTATGGGACTGTAAGTGACGCTCGGCAGCCACTTCTCAAACTCCGAGACCATCAGCACAGGCTTCTTACCGACAGTTACATGTCCAGTCGCCAGTTCGTCAAACTCAACAAATTTGCAGACGACACTGTCCTCATTGGACTCGTCTCTGATAAGAGTCGGACGACAGGTGGGAGATGGACCATCTGGTGACCTGGTTCAGCCAGAACAACCCTGGAATAACCTTGCCCCCTCCCCATGTCCACCATCCTGTTGGACCTCCCAGTGCAGATTGTTGACTGCTTCCTGGGCTGCCTCACATCCCAGAACCTTAAGTAGGAGCTGAACATCAGCTCTGATGGAGCCGCTCCCTTCTGGCAAGAGGCTGTGAGCTATTAGGACTAAAACTTCACATCACAAAACACGCCTGTCTGTAACAGGCACATGTCACCCACAGTTCCAACATACACTTGCTGTAAATATGATCATTCATAAATACAGCCTATTATTTTATTTCTTTTGCGTATGCGACCAGAACACCAAAGGAAAATTCTGTCTAGGTGCAAACATAAATGGCAATAAAAACTTTTCTGATTCTGATCATTTAACAGAGCTCTCTTCCTATTATTCAAGTGTCAAGACTTGAGTAGTCGGCTTTCTTGCAAATAGTAGAGGGATGACATTGCTTGTTTGCTTTCTATTGAATGTGAAATGCGCTACAGCAAAAGCAAAGATGGCTGTAAGAACAACTGAGAAGAGCAAATGAACAAGCCGGGCATATTCACACACACACACACACTGTTTGAAGCCACCAGGCACAGGTTCCTGCGAATGACAATGTGCTGTTAATGAAAAACCTCAAAGTCACACTTAACTGTCTCAGGGAAATTGCCTCAGACAGTCTGCAGATTTACGTTTATTTGCCATATTCACTCAAGCACTTACAAAGTGCCTTGTCTCCTCAGTTATGCTAATAATTCTATCACGATTCTGTGTGAAAATATAGAAAATGTTAAATGTTTGCCGTTGGAATAAGGACTCAAAGCCGGTGCATGTAGCAATTCTTCGGAGAAGACAAGGTAATGAATTAAATTTGGTTCATGGCTCAGTAGTGAGGAGAACTAGGTTGAGTAATGAGAAGCGGAAACAGTGATAATGGAAATCTAAATGATTAAAGTGTGTGTTTGCAGGGGGTGACAGAGAATAGTGAGGACTTGCAAGGGAGTCTGGGCTTTGACAATGTGTTATACTATAGAAGAGTTCTGCATCAGTTTGAATCCTGTTAAAAATTAGTCTTTGTAAAACATTTGCAACAGCTACTGACTGTTGGAAGGGCATTTGTGTGGATTTATTACCGTGTATCAGATATTTCACTTCAGAAGAAATTGGACAAGCTAATTCTACTGCTGTTGCCAGTATAGGCTACATGGCAAAGTATTTACAGTTGAGAGTTCTTTACGCTGAAGTTGTCAAATGTATCCAGCTCCAGACACATAACAGTAAAATACCCCAAAAAATGTGAACCAGAAGTGTTCCGGTACAGCTTTTTCACTTCTGATACAATATTGATGTAACTTTGTGTTTTTGCCGTGATCAATACAATATCAGCATACATTCAACTTATTTTCTAGTGTAGAGTGTTATAAAAGGCTTGATGAAGTGAAGAAAACAATAGTCAGTAAAAGTAGGTATGACAAAAACTGGCCTATTTGTTATTGATCAATGAGTTACATACATTTTTACCTTAAACAGAAGAATATTCTACAATTGAATAAAATAAATGGAAAACAAAATGGGAGGAGATGGTGAAAAATAATCTAAATAAATCCAATAAAAACAATATACTACATATTAAAGCGGTGATTATAGATGCAGGCCAATATAATGAGATAATCTTCGGTCGGATCAGGACAACCTTAGTTTTAACCCCTGGTCTCAAACATAAAACCCACTTTCGAATGACTTTCAGTCTTCTAAATGAAGCGCCAAATACATTTATTTAAGTTTCTCTTTGGGTTAGAACCCATTTTTGGGGAGAAATGTTGCACAATAAAACAGTAAAACATTATATTAATTTGAAAATACCCTAGATGACCAATATAAAGTCTAATTCTAAAAAATAATGGATTTTGTCCCTATTAATATGAATTTTATATGTTGATAGCACTATGAGATGACCTTTGTTGTATTTTGCGCTATATATATAAAGATTGTATTGATTGATAATTCGGGATTTGTTTTTTTTTTTGTTTTTTTGAGCAAAAGTGTTTTAAATAACTTTTGCAAATGTTTTTGAGGAACTAAATTGTTAGCCTTGAATTTTTTTGTAGATTGTATCTACAAGTTGTTGGAGATTTGGCTTTATGCTCTTTCTGAAAGCTAAAACTCATCCATATAAGGTTCCGTTGGGTCTAAGTGGCAATTCTATAACTGGATATGACCTCATCCACCATTCCTCTATGCTCGTTTGACTCATGCGATAAAAACCATTAAGCTATGTACACATTGGTACCAAACCTATCTACATGTATTGAATTTTTAAAGTCAGCTCCTCAGTGAAGGTAGAAAACTAGAAGTGCATATTTTCCTAATGGAAAATACTTATTGCAAAAATAAAAACTGTATAACGCGCCGGTGCTCTGTCAAACTATTTTGCCACGTCAGCACAAGTATGGCAGCCTCTTATACTTTGCAAAGAAATTTATGGCCATTGATGAATGATTGCAATCCTCTGCCTTTCAGTACTCTCAGCCTTTTGACAGTAACCCAGCAGCACATTAATTGCTCTCGCCATCATTTTAAGTGCATTGACGTGGTGGATAGATAAAGACTTGCATGAAAAGTTTCTGATTTAGAAGATCAAGAACCTTAAGAATGCCTGCCTGAACCAAACATATAAAAAAAAATATGAAACGATACAACATTTGTAGTCATATTTATACATACTGACATCCACTTCTGACAGTATTTTATCAACCAATGTTACTTGACAGCATACATATTACTGACACGCTGAGATTCAATGGCACAAGAAAAAAAAAAAAGTGTGCTTCAAATTGATGGTCTAATGCCTCTGGAGATTGTCTTCTCTGTTCATCGAGAAAGAACGTCATGCAGAGATGGCCAAAAAATCACATTGAAAAGACACAGATTAACCTGTCATGTTGGAAAGAGGTATCCATTAGGCTCTTTAATCGAAGCCTATATGGCATGAAATTGACATTTTCAACCAACTACAATGTTTTTTATGATGACTTGAACTGAATGGAGACTCCCCTGTATGTCCATCCACTCGTGTCGTGTCATTAGCCATCTTCACGCTTCAAAACCTTTTTAAAGAGTTCTAGTTTTCTTTGTGTACATCATAAATAAATGCTTCTCGTGTCAACCTTTGCCTTTAATTAGAACCAGAACAGATCTGGCTCCTTAGCGGGTTTGATTTCTCCCCTTCCACCTTTTCCTTCCCTTCTTTCATGATACTTTTCTTTTTGTCTGTGTCCTCAAGTCACAGGCAGAGCGCACAGTTGTTTTGATGTAGGATTTGATAGATTTGTTTGCTGCTGCATTCATTTGCTCTGTATCAGGGAGCTGACGGGCCGTAAAATGAAAATTTGCCTCAGATTTTCAGCATGACTGTTTGAGGGCAAATGTGAAGGAACTCCCCACGCAATTCCAGATACATATTTTTTTGTATCCTAAAGTGCACGTGTGCATGTATTCATGTCGTAGCAGTTAATACTATTTATCTAAAAGCTCCTAATCAATGAAAATGATTGGTTTTACAGTTAAAAAAGGCAAACAATATTTTTAAGAGAACAACTCTCTGCAGAGACTGTGGGAGGCGGCCTACCCACTGCTGTGGACATTTACCGTACTCCTCCAGATGCAGGAAGAGGGTCTCATGCATCATGGAGAATCATATCCACACTGCATACGAACTCTTTACCCCCTCCCATCAGAAAGATGTCTGAAAAAGCATCAAAAGCAGTACCACCAGAATAAGAAACAGCTTCTCTTGCTGAATGTGTTAGACCGTTGAAAACTGGTTGAGTTCTGTAGCCAACATCCCCTCAACACACACTCATATACACACAGACACACACACATATACACTTGCACTTTTAAGATCTGCTGCTGTGATACTAATTTTGTACACAAGTGTGTTTCTCTATTTTATTTACACATTTATAAATTTCCTTTTGCCAAGGAGGCAATGTGTGCACCGACATTCCTCCATTTGTCTGTTAAAGTGAATCCGGTAGATATTGTAGAGACAGAACCATTTTGGAGCATATTGTAGATATTTGGCTGGTTCTACTGCGCCACTTGCTGGTTACTTTGTGGAGGTTTGCGATCTCCGAGTGCTCTTGTTTTTTAAGAGCTTAACGTTTGACTCCAACATAGAATTTTGTTCTGTTTATGTACACATACATGGATGACGATAAATGCCTTGATTATGGTTGTGGCTCTTGGAGCAGTTAAGACATGCCCGGTCTTTAGCATAAAATCTCTACAAAACATTCTACACTAACCACCTACTCAATATTCACGATACCTCTTTATTCACAATTCACTCAATCCAACCTACTCGTCAGAGATTGCAAAGTAAACAGGTGATAGTTTTTAGGCAGTGGCTATCCGTACGGTTGCCGTATCAATATACCGACATTCTGTCCGTACGGAGCGCCCCTATTTGGCCAGTTTAGGTCACGTGATAGGCCAGTCATTGGCCAGTTTAGGTCGCGTGACTAAACCTAACCCTAAGACGCTACGTACTTGTACTTCGGTAACCATACCAATAGCACCGGGGGTTGTCTGTATGGCAACCATACCAATAGACACGTTCTAGTTTTTATAGGAGGTGGCGGAGCTAACCGTGTTAGTTTGTGACGTAAGAAGCCAGCAAAACGTCACAACCCATCATTCTCAGCCAATAGCAAAAATTTACAAAATACATCAAATTGAAATACTTTGACTAAAATATCAAGAGTCGGACTAGAATCAATCAGCAACACTACTTTATAGTCAAAAACATTTGCTTTAAATCCTTGTAAAGATTTCTTTAGTTTTTCTCATTGGGAAATTCCATGTTTGTCCATGATCGTTTGTCACTATGACAGGAAACTCTTCTGGTTTGACTTATTTTGCTGCTTCTGTAAAGGAACTTCCTGATTAAAAAGTGACAGTTATGGATAGAGTGCTGCTTCTCTGTTAATTGGGTTAAATTAAAATGCATGCTGTGGTCCTGCATTGCCCACTACCTCTAATTAAAATAAATGCGATGCAAGATGCATTTCTTGTTGCAAAACAAGTTAGAAGAGGTAAAGTCATGAAATAATGCTTCAATGTATGATGTATTTCATTGTGAGGGCCTATAAAAACTTGGAAACTGAGCGTTATCGTTAAAAACTAAACCCTTCCAGTTGTTGCTAGTGGTTAAAAATGGCCTTGATCCTGATCCTTCTTCATTGGTCCTTCTTTTCTGTCCATATTCAGTTGATGTGTGAGTTGAAGCCAGAGCGGACCGCGTCTCACCAAAAGGGAGGTGCTCTCATTGAGCACGACATCCCATTGCTCTTTGTACCCAGTTGCTCAGCCAGTGTCACAGTGCACGTTGGATGATGGAGTAACCTCATTCCGTGTTGAGAGGGTGCTGAAGGTGAGAGTCGGCAGGAGACCGAGTCCTTTAATCCTGCCTGGCTTCTGCCACCATGTTCAGAGAGATAAATAGACTTTTCACATTGTCAGATCGCACACTATTACAGCTTTGACTAAACAGACATATTTTTGTTTGCAATTTCTCAGACATTTAGACACTCATTTGTTAATATATCATTTAGTTTAAACTACCCTTTACATCAGGGGTTCTCAAACTTTCCAGCCCGCGACCCTCAAAATAAAGGTGCCAGAGCTTGGGAACCCCCACTGTACCTGAAGGTGGTTGAACACAGGCATGAATATTCAAGAACAGTCATGTGGAGACAGGGCCATCCATAAAGTCAGCAAAATGATGGTCCATTGTTTTATGAATCTGTGATAACCACATTTATTTATTTATTTATCTGAATATAATCTACTGTTATACAGTGGTGAAATGGGATTTTTAAAAACCACTGAAATTGGTTTAAAGTTGCAAATTAGAGTGGCCAAAAGCAGACACAAAAAGTGTTAAAAACGTCAATATTGGAACACTTAATTTAAAGTGGCAAATAATGGGCATGGCAAATCATGAATGAAGTTAAATTGACAAAAAAAAGCATGATATATGGTGAAAAGAGGTTAAAAGTTACAATAATGGCAAGGCAAGGCAAGGCAAGGCAAATTTATTTATATAGCGCATTTCATACTCAAGGCAACTCAATGTGCTTTACATGATAAAACATTCAATTGTTTAAAATCAATAAGAACATTTAAATCAATAAGAACATTTAAAATCATCAGTAAAATCAATTAAAATCATCAGTAAAATCATCATTACATCAACAACATGACAAAAAATCTCTCTCTCAATCATACGCAGTAGAGAAAAAAAGTGCCTTTAACTTTGATTTAAAAATGTTCACATTAGATACTGACTTCAGCTCCGCTGGCAGTTTGTTCCACTTCTTTGCAGCATAACAACTAAAAGCAGCATCACCATGTTTACTGTGAACTCTGGGCTCCACTATCTGATCTGTGTCCATAGATCTGAGAGACCTGCTGGGTTCATACCTGACTAACATGTCACTGATGTATTCTGGACCAAACCCATTCACAGATTTATACACCAGCAGCAGAACTTTAAAGTCTATTCTGAGGCTGACTGGGAGCCAGTGTAAAGACTTTAAAACTGGAGTAATGTGCTCTGACCTCTTTGTTCTGGTTAAGACCCGAGCTGCAGCGTTCTGAACCAGCTGTAGCTGTTTGATGCTCTTTTGGGGGATTCCTGTCAGAAGACCATTACAATAGTCCAGTCTGCTGGAGATAAAAGCATGGACCAGTTTCTCCTGGTCTTTCTGAGCCATTAAACCTTTCACTCTGGAGATGTTCTTTAGGTGGTAGAAGGCTGTTTTTGTGATAGATTTGATCTGACTGCTGAATGTAAGATCTGAGTCAATCAGAACACCAAGGTTTTTGACTTGGTCTTTAGTTTTTAAAGATCGAGACTCAAGATAATTGCTGACAGCAGTCCTCTTAATAATGGGTCAACATATGCAACAATGGGTGGGAAAAGTGGTGGAAAGGGTTGATAAGTGCCGAAATATGAGTAATGGAGCAAAAATATGGCAAAAAAGTGATGAAAATAGGTTAAATTGTGGCAAGCTTGGTGTAGTTGCAGAAAAAGGGTTAAAATAATCAAAAATGGCCTCAAATTGTTGTCTCCCAGTGTCTCGCGACCCCAAATAGGGTTCTGATCCCAAGGTTGAGAACCCCTGCGTTACAGGGTTGTGGTTAGTCCTCGTTAAGCTATCTTTATTGACTTTATAAGGGGAGATTAGAAATAAAGCAGAAATGTGGGAAAAAAAACATTCCGAAAAAGAAAGTTAGAATAAGTTCAGGAAGCACTTGTGGTTGTCAAAAGACAAATCAGTTAAGTTCATGATGAGAGATGCAAATCTGCGTCTGTGACAGCCACGCACCACTGTCGCTGAGGCTTCCACGAAGTTCCAGGTGTGCCACAGACAGCAAAACCATGGGGTTGCAATTAACGAGGAAATCCAACACCTGTGCCCACATGTGAGATGGAAGCTTGAGAAAATCCCAGATGATGTTTTCCTGCAAGAACGCTCAGAATCAGACGAAGCGTGCAAGAGAGCAGTTTACACCATGTATCAGAAACCCTCTTGGAAAATGGATAACCAAGTCATTTTATGACTTTATGTAAATAAAATTAATAGAAACTTTAATATCTCAATATTTTATTTCATTTTCACAAGAAAGGAGTTACTTTCAAGATCCAAAAGCTCCCTTTTTTCAGACATCTAGACAAAATCTAAATGTCTGTTTTTTTTCCCAACCTTTTTCGGCTCATGACCCCATTTTAATATCACAAATTTTTCCTCTAGAATTCGTTTTTGATCATGTTTGTTATACTGTGTTAAAAATACAGAGTAACCAGGGTTAAAGATGTGCCAGCTCAGATATTTTTAATACTGAGTTTTATTTGAAATAATTATATTTGAGAAAGTGAAAGTATAGAATAGTTTTGTTTGAGATTGTATCTGCTAAAGAAAAACAAATCAATAATAGCAATAAATATAGCCGCAAGCGGCAATTAACGGCCCTCGCCTTTGCGGCGCCACCTTTGCCGCACCTCCTTTTCAAGATTTGGCCAATTTCCTATACATAAACTGGAGAATATTTCGATACAAAATAACACAATAAAAAAAAAAAAACATGCACCTCATTGACTTTTTTGATCGAGAGGCCAAAACAGAAGTTTGTGAAAAATTTCAAACATTATTATTACCATTTTAAATTGTCTTCACTCTGTAGGGGGCGTTAACTGTGGTCCTGTGTGTTTTTTGGCATGGTCATGATAATATTTTTTACTTGTCTTGTCATGGTCTACTTCTGTGTCAATTTTCATGATTCTGTGATTAATTAATTTTTTTTGCCAGTTCCTATCTCGTAATGCATCTTTGGCACACTTGGGGGTGCTGTCGTGTCAGATGCTTTCATTTTTTAAATCAAAAATAGCCAGAAATTTGAGAGGCGCGCGATTTAATTTTGTTTGAATTTTTGAGACTCTGCATAATGGTTCAGTGGGTGAAAAGTTCCGACACCGGGAAACAAAGAAGGAAGAAAGAAAGAATAATGTTCCAGCCCAATAGCAATGTTTTCCCCTTCTTGAGTACCATGAACTATACATTTTCGGAAAGCGCGGGGAAATGCCTACGAGATGACAAGGGTCCCTGGTCACTGACAGGCATGTGGCGTTTGCATAGGCTCCGCCCCTTCCCTTCCCTTCCTTATGTCTTATTCATATGACAGTGAATACAGTTATTACCTAGACATTGTACATTATAGGTGTGGTTTTTTAAATATTTTTTTGCATTTGTATTAGAAGTTTAAAGTATGTATTCTTAAAACTTTTTTGTTGTATGACACATTGTAACACACAAGAAAAGTTGCTGGATAATTGTTTTTTGCAAAGTATAGGAAGCATTCATTTCTTTGTTCATATATATATATATTACAATCTTCTGCTGAGAAAACCCAAAAAAGCAATTTTTAAGTACTTAATTTGACCTCTTCTTAGTACCATTGCTTTGTGATTGCATTTATAACCAGTCGAGCTTCATCTTCTCCGCCATCCATCCTTGATGTCATCATTTTTATTCTGTCTGCATTGTCTTACCGCCTGGATTGTGCCAAATGGATTTTTATGCATCATATGATGTGGTATATCAGGGACGAGATAGTGAGGTGGATAACATGGATTCCTGTCTCCTGTCTTCCAATTATTTGTGCTTCTTTGTTTGAATGCTCGTCATCCGTAACCCTGCCTTGGTGAAGCATGTGCTCCAGGCATGATGTTTGAATGTATCCACTAAGAACATAGGTTTCTAAAAAGCACATTAAGAGTTGGCATCATCGTGTCACTTAAAAAAAAAAAAAAAAAAGCAATCAAACGTTCAGGTAAATTCTTCTGAAGTATTATAGTGGTTGGCTTATAACTAACGCACAATTCCTGGAGCCATAACTTTCGCACTGGTCGACGAGAACTTTGCTCTTTTTCGTTTAACTTTATTTTTCATTATTATAATTATTCCAGTTATGAAATTACTGCCCCTCTGGGGTGGGTGCCAGCTACCTCCCCCCATCTCCCTCTGTGCCATCATAAAGAATGAGCGCAGATATTGTTCCCTTTACCACAACGGCTTCTCATTTGATTGCTTATCTCTTTTATTAGCTTGATGCTATTACTGGCAACGCTCACTGGCTTTCGTTATCAATTTCTAAGCTGCAATATTCTCTTGGAATTGTATTGGAGTGAGTTCATCTGGGTGCGTTGTTTATGCATGATTGATTTGTGGGTTACTTATCTCCGCCTCCACATCTAGCCTCGTGATGTCTGGGCAGGTCAACAGGGTTACTTATTTTCAGATGATGGACATCTTTGTTAGAGGTAAAAAAAAATAATGCTTTAAAACCTAAAAGCACAGGCGGGTATCTGTGGCGCTCAAGACCTGAATTGGCCAAACGTATTCGCTGAGGTGTAAGGGTACTGATGTATCCCACTCAAGTAGAAGTTCTGTTACTTAATTTAAATTGTACATAAATACTCAAGTACAAGTAAAAAGTCGCTGAATTAAATAGTACTCAAAATAAAAGTTACTAGTTGCTTTCATCCGCTACGTTTATTGTTGGTAATACATTTTGCCATGGTTCCCTTGCATACAGTATCTCTTCCGTAAACTTAAAAAGGAAAAGAAATCTTGCACAAATAAAACTTAGTTTATTTTTCACAAAGACATCTGTATAAAATGAAAGATAAGTTCTCAAATATAAATATATTTATTTTTACGACACTTAATGAGGCAGCAGTTGACGGTTGCCTGGCTGGAATGAAGCAATATTACGTCTATTTCTGTATTAATTTATGTGTGAATTAGGAAACCTAATTAATCGTCACATTTTAACAACACTGTGTTGTCATCCCGGGATGTGGTCTATAGATATTTTGCCAAATATTAGCAGTGAATGCTTCTTATCTTTACATGCTTTACCTAAGTTTGACGCAAAAGCCCTCAACATCCATTTGCTTATGGAGGCAATGTTTACATTGCATTATGATACTGTCTCTTTTCCTATGTTTAAATGAAAATAATTCAGAAAGATGTGGCCTGGGATTTGCGTCATCATCAGCGTTTCTCTATTGTGGTGTTTTCTCCGGACGGTCTCCCATACCGTCCATGGCTCACTTGGGTCCACATGAGCAGCAGTAGCTAGTTGTTCTTCCAGCGATGATGAGAAAATAACCTCCATTCAATGCTGGTTTTGGTGCAGTGCATTACATTTAGTCTGGTTGGTCGGCTATGATGTTATGCCTTTGATTGTTGTCTGGTCATTTCGTTTTTGTAGTTTCACAATGTCCATTGAGCCTTGTAAAACCAAAAATAATATTTTACTCAGTCACGGTTGGGTCAAAGGCGAGTTTGAGATTCTTGCCGGGGGGGACAAAACAAAAAATAGATTTAAATAAATAGATCATCTCGAGATTCGTGCCAACCACAATGTGTGTAACAAACACAATAATGCAAAAATGATAAGTAACGCAAAAAACTGTTGAATGTTGTAAATTCATGATAAAATCAGTCTGCTTGATTTTTGCTGCAGTATCATACATGAACTGCCCGACGCAGTGACTCCTCAACATTTACATTGTGAAGAAGAATTGCACAACAGAGAAGAACCAACCTACACTTTACAGAAAAGCTTTTAGTTAACTGGATTTTAATTTTTATTTATCTTTTAATGTTGCTGTTCTTATGATGTTTATGCACTCTTGTTTTATTATTCTATTGTGTTGCACTTGTGTTTTTACCACAACTCTGTACAGCACTTTGTGATTTTATCTGCAAAAAGCACTTTATAAATAAACTACTTGCTTACAAAAGTCTCAAAAGTTTGGGACCATTTCAATAAAAAACTTATAGTACACACCTGAGGTAGAACTAACATCTGTGACATGATACTAACAGTATTATGTTAGAATCAAAGCATTGTACTAAAATTAATTTGTGAAAACTGTAATGAAAACTTTTGGCACCACAGGGGGGCAATGCCCCCTCGCCTGCCTGCAAACTCCGCGTATGGGTTTTATGTAGAAATGTAGCGAATGACTTTACTTCTTTTAAAATGTACCTAAGCACAAGTGGAATTACTGATTAAGAAATAGCGTATACCCCAAAAAAGTACAGATAAAAGCAACTCAATTACAGTAATCTGAGTACTAGTAATCCATTGCTTTCACCTCTGCCTAACGCACAGCAAATGTTTCATTATTGCACAGATTTCCTCTCACTTCTTAATACATACAGCTGTGGTCGATGACTATGAAAATGCTCATTATTTGTAAAACCGAACGTTGACACTCGCTTACCCAGCGGCCCAAGTTCGAGTCTGTTTATGCTTGTGTAATGAAGTTTTTTCTTTTTTTTTTTTTTGCCTTGTAGTGATGACAAATGTCATTAATGCTTTGCAGAAATGATGACTTGGAGTACTCGCATTAAGCTAAATATGTGGATGCTATTTCTTTTCGTTTCAAAATGATCGCTCTGTCCTCCCGCTGTGTGGAATGGCGTTTGGCATTAGTCCTTTATGACGAAGCTTTTTAATTCTCCATCTCAACATTTACTCTTTCTAAATGTAAGTTTTGGCCCTGCAAAAGGCTGATGTAATCACAATGAATGAAGTGTGTACAGACGCAGTTTCTGGTGAGCAGATGAATTCATGATTATCAATATCTTAAACCTAAAAGAAAACCCCAATAAGCTCACAAGGTAAATAATTATTTCTAGTTTGGGCAGGTGGCTTAGATTTTTAAGCTACCTGATTGGTTAAAATGTATGCAAAGACTCTGTGGTCTACCCTATAATTACAAAGTGGTAGCAATGTCTTTTAATCTTATTGAACACAAATTGAATCAGTCTAATTTAATTCTTTACAAATGGACCTATTCAAGTCCATAGCGTTTACCTTAGCTGTGCTCTTCATTTTTATTGGTCCGCTAAATAGTCTTTTCCTAAAGCGTAAATTATTCATTATTGTTATTAAAGTTTAAACCTGCTGGCTGCTAGGCATTATGTTTTAAAGTAAGTGCAATAACAATTAGATTAGATTACCTTAAGAATGTCTTTGTCTTTGGGTTCCAAAAGTCTCTTCTATTCGTTTAAACATTCAAAGCCATTATCTACACTTTGATTTAGTCTCTTTATTAGTGATTGGGGGGAAAAAAACGCATAGATTATCTCAGATTTTAACTTCTCTACCTTTTCAATGAATACATTTGGTTTCAAAATAAGCTCAAGCCCAGGTATTAATGATTGATGATGTGTCCCAAATGCCAGATCAAGTAACAATCTTAAAAACTTGTTTTATAGATCTTTATTTATATAAAATTGAAAATATTCCTGCCTGTGTGTACAACACTCCAGACACTTCAACACGTCACTCAACTGACAAAATGTCAAACTTTGCCGTTGCTGTTTGAGTGTAATATTTGTTTTGAGAGCTGGCTTTATTATCAATCTTTACAGAAATGGTTAGGAGTTGTGGTTAAATTCACATGTCTACATGAGAACATTTTTAGGTATGCTAGTGGATAAGAATTTACATTGGAAACATGTCGTATTCACAAAAAACACACAACACAATTTTGTTGTTTATGGTCATTTATTGTTTTAATCGATTTAATCATATACCAAAATACATTTAAATTGGAAAATACATATCTGTTTCTAATTCAATTTCATGTAATCCTTTATTATGTGTTATAAACGAATAAACTGATGTGTGAATATAAATATTTTCTATAGTTCAATCCCTATAAAGTAGGAAAAGGACTAAAGCTGTCACTGCCATCGGTGGGATTCACATGAGCAGATTCTATATGACAGTCCACATGGCACCACATGTGAGTGTCGTCTGAAGATAACTTATAAATCATTGTTGGCTTTGATTAGTAAAAAAAAAAATTAGAAAACATTATTGACTTTGTAGGCTGTGATCAATGAGAGCCCTCACTGTTGATGGTTCCAAATGGCATGCCCATAGTATTGATAAGGCCTCATTGGGTAAAAAAAAGAAAAAGTCTGCTTGTTGGATTGCATGCTGTATGCAGCCGTGACTTTCAGGTAATGGAACTGTCATTCTTCCCCTCTCCGATAAAAATTGTCTTCCTCTTTCCATCCTCCTTTTTTCCTTCTGCTACATTAAATTGGTTATAGATTCAGCAAGGTGGCAACATCATTACTACAGTGATAAATATTGCTCCCGGAACGTAAAAGTACGACCTAAAATGACAAAAGTAATATTTTTTCATCCAACCAACACTATGTCAGTAATAAGTTTATTTCTTGCCCTTTGGTTATTTGTATCAGAACATACAGCATCGATTTGAGTCAGCGACGGTTTATCACTTTGACACATTTAGCGCACATTTTCTCAGTCAATGTTGAATAATTGATACAAAGTAGTTGACATCAAGGTTGGGTGAATTATAATTGCGTAATTGATCATTAATTCTAATTGTAATTGTATTTGTAATCATAGTTAATTTGTACTTTGTATTAGTAATTGTCATGGGAATTCTATAAAAACTCAGTGCCAAGGCATGAAAATGGAAAGATTAAGGCTATCATAAGCAGTTTAGTGCCGTGAGCACTAGGGTTGGGTAGGCAGGGCCTTGCGAATCGAGACCACCAATGTCGACACCAATGACAAGGCAAGTGTTAATCTAACAAAATCAAGTTCGTAAAACACCATTAAAGAAACATAAACCCATTCAATATAGCCTCCATGCTCTCCCAACAAGATATATCTCATGACACAGCAGCAGAACAGCCTCAGTGAGGTACAACCACAAAGCCAATCCTTCCTTTCACTGTGGAAAATATGAAACATTTTCTGACGTTACCTTTGCTGAAGGTCTGGTAGCTCAGGTGTTGGTCTCCTCAAAATAAATTTTCTTTATTGTCTCTAGCGCTGTCATCCTGCCTGTAGTGTTATCCCGCCCACTAGCTTGAGAACGTAGCAGCGACTACGCTGCATCAATTCACAAACGCACTGTGAACGTACGTATAGCATTTAGCATAGCACGGTTACGTCCAAAGGCAGCGTAGAGAGCTGCCCTTTTACGTAAAGGGTTTTCATCTTGGGGACCTGACTGCGCATGCACAAACACATAAAAACACGCTATGGAAACAGAGGCAAAGCAGCAATGTGCTTTTGGGAGGGGGTGTGGCCTCCTCTTGCCTTACAGTGGAGACTGTGCAGTGTCTCTGCCGTACCAGGAAATAGCGATGTTTAGTCATCTGGGCTGTAAAAAGGACAAAATGTTGACACTTACAAACTTATTGTAACTGTAGGCTAGAAAATTGAAAAAATAAATAATTTATAATTGTAATATAATTAGAACAAATAATCAAAATATCAATTCACCTTTTGGTAGGCACTGCCTACTTTGCCGACCCTGACTGCACGTCACTGATCATAAGGCATTTTTTTTTTTTTTTTTGAGCTAAGGCATACACATTTTTTTTATGGAGTTATTTATGTCAGGATCAGTAATTGTGATTAATTAAATTTGAACTTTAGTAATTGAAAACAAAATTGTAATTGAATTTCAGGGGGAAAAATAATAATTGTAATTCTAATTGTAATTGCAAAAAATGCTGGTCACCGTAATCATAAATGAGCTGTAATTGAACATGGATAAATGAAGATGTAATTGTAATTGAAAAATGTAATTGACCCCAACCCTGCCTCTGCCTGACTCTTAGAGCAAACATGGTTAACTGTGGGCCCTTGGGCTAATTTTGTGCACAAAATAACTAAAAAAAAACCACAAGAAATATCCAAAATAATCAAAATTACCCAAAAAACACACCAAGATTACTTCAGAAATACAGAAAAAAAACAAAAAAACATTCAAAACAAGAACAAAATGAGGACAGAAACACAAAATAACAATAAATATGCGGAACTCGCACAAAATGACAATTGTTATACAAAACAACTACAAAAACTAACAAACCCTTTGTTCTTTCCTGTGATAATGCTCAGATTGGTCATTATTCAAAATGCTAACATGAATATTAATAATATGACTCACTGTCTTAGAGCTTAAGAGTGATAATGCAGAAAATAAAGCTGGCAACATAGAAAAGTGTGGTTAAACTATCCCAACAGACCTTGATATCTTTGCTAAAGTAGCCCATAGAGTTCCTATTGGGTAACAAGATAAAGAAGAGACTTTTAGACATTAGCATTTTTCTTCCGGCAAAGCGCTTTCACAATATTTCTCTATAAATTTTCCCAAAGAAACACACAAACAAGTCAGAAAAGAAACTAACAACAAGAAAGGTAAATACAGAAAATACATAAAAATCATGAGTTAAAAGCTAGTTATTTATTAGTGTCTAAACTGGTCATATGGGGTGAGTGATGTAGTTGAATGTGAGCCCAGAAGGGTCATCATCATGTGACATGGCTCATGTTGCCTTTTTGGGATCCGACCTTACACATTTTCTATTTCAAGAACAGGGAAGAAGAAATAGTGCAAATCTTTTTTCAGGCTTTTTCACTGTCAACTGAGATGTGAAGAGAAAGAAAGGGTGCTTTGGTGGGAAGTCTGTCAGATTCTATTAAAGCAGCTGTGTACTCCGGTCCCCTGGGATGACTGCCAGATATACAGCTGATAGAGTGGAAGACACAGGAAATGTAGGAGGGGAGGTGAATGAATATTTGAAACAACAGAGAAGAGCATATGGTCATTGAGTCAAAATAAAATCAGCAGTGTCGCTGTGCACTGGCACGACAGTGAGAGTTTCTGCCCTTACCTCAGCGAGTGCTGTGAAAACATAATCGGCAGGACTCGTTTCATGCTAGTGCAATGCCACATGGCTTTTTATTAATATTTATGCATCTATGATATATCCATGCAATGCACAGTTTACAATAATGCATCGGGTCAACAAACCTGCACGTTGCAATTGCAAAGTGTTTCCAATGTTAATGTGGATGTTTGTTGGAGCAGCTTTTATCAATCAGGCCGTTATCTGATTTGGCACCTGGCTCGATCAGTTGGTACAACACGCTGCCGACAAGCCTGATAAATAAACCTGGAGGAACTACTCATCCCATCTGCCTCCACATATGTCATCTGGTGTAGCTGACTCGGGTGGGAGCTTACGCCTTACTGAGTCTGATTCAGCACATGCTTGACTTTATGGTCTGGTGGCTGTAGAAATTCACAAACCAACACATAAATGCACTTGAAAAAAAACAACAAATAAATCTGTAAAATAATAATAATTGGTCATTGCAAAGGACTTCATTTTTTATGCATCTAAATGAGTTGCGGACCAATTGACATAAAAGACGAGGAAAGGGAATTTCAGAATAAAGAGTGCTTGTGAGTGACGGAGGCCAGAATATTCTGAAAAAAACCTTTTAGTGACTTTGAAGCAATTTTTTTTTTTGCTTTAGGGACACCAACATTATTTTCCTTCTATAAAACTACAAAAAACACTGAGACTTTGATGGCAACATTGTTATTATTTTGCTATCGGAGTCAGAGTTGAAGGGATTTCTTATTGTGTTTTGGCCGTTCTCCAAGTCTCTCCCCCCACTGTTCTCCACACTTGCAACTTCCTCCTCCTCCTGAACATGCTGTGTCACCGCTTGCCCCGTTTTTTTTTTTTATCATTTTATTTCACCATCGCCACACTCTCAATAGTCCACTTAGTTCCACATATGCTCTGCTCCAGTGGGCGCTGCTGTGAGCTGGTAGGAACTTCAGCATCAACTCTCGTAGCACCATTTTCTGTCTTGTAAATTTCTTTCCTCTCCCTCTGAGCTCTGCCCATCATGGGTGATCTCTCATCCAAAGGTGCGCTGCAACCACCTACATGTCACCAGTTGGTCACTACATCATTGTACAAGTTATTTATTCACCGGAGAGCTTCTTCACACTGTCTCCATGCAACCCCAGCCAAAAAACACAATTCTCGTCTATAGACGTGAATGACACTCAATGAGTTAATGTGTTGGTCCCTGTGGCATCACCAAGAAAACAAAAACATGATAGTGAGAGCATGTTGTAACTGTTGTATATAGTGTTACAGAGTGGTAAACGTGAAGAAAAGTGGTCTGATCTGAAGGTAGAGGCATGGGGGAGGTAGTATGACACCGTCTATATGTTTCTGCTCCAGGTAGGGCTCGGGAACACTCTCACCTGCAGTGTCGGACAAGGTTTCATAATGTGCAGCCATATTATGAATATTTGTTCCACCACATCCCAAAGATTCCCTAGTTGAAGGAAATCTGGTGAGTTGAGTTTTGTGATGTTATTCTTGTACTGAATCGGCTGACCGTACACAAGTGGTCATAGGGATGGCTATGGAGAGCGTAGAATGTTTTTTTTTGATATTTCAGTATTGTATGTGAACAGTCCTTCCGTAATTTTTCTTCTGCAGTTTTGGTAAACTCATTTATTAATACTGGAAGTAAAATCCCAATTGTGCAATGAAAATCAAAGATCAAAATGTTTCAAAGTTCTCAGATTGTGTTCGAAATGGAACACTTCGTAATGTACACTACAAACTCAATGAGTATGTACTGTTTGGTATCTACTAGAAGTAGGATTAGGATGATGATAGTTCCCACTGAAGTATACTTTCAAGTTTCCCAAGATGCATTTCAAACCTACAACAATAAAAGCCAGAAACACACTGAAGCTAAATATCCCTGAGAAGAATATCAACATGTGGTCATTTGATCCATAAAACCTACGTATACACTTTTTACGTTGACATTTCAGAGATTTTTGGAGACCGGTCATTGACTAAACTTCCGGTTAACTTAAAAGTTTTAAAAAACTAATGGAAGACAAAAAAAAAAAAAAATATTTTGTTTTGAAAAGCGGTTGTTTTACTTCTAGTTTGAAGCCGGTCCCAGGATGATTTTAGATTCTTCTCGCAATGCATCATGGGGCGGTTGAGTATGACTAGTGTGCCCACCATGCATTTACCAATATAGTATACATCCGGGTATTTCTCGCATACTAAATCTTTCCATACTGTCTAATGTGAACTCATTACATACTAATATTAAAGACTTAGTATGAGTAGTACGTTAGTATGTGATTTTGAACACATACTCAGTCTTACTTTTCTCATGTATAGGTAATGCTTTACCCATGCAGTAATCGTATGGCTTGACTTGGGTGAAAGATAACTTGGCATTAATTTCTAAAAAAATGTAATGCTTTAATGACTTTTCTTACAAAATACTAAACTTTATTTATTTGGCACAGTATATGCTTGAAGGTAAACTTGGTACGGCTGTCTCTTTTTTAAAAATAGGTATTTCTGAATCGTTTAATCTTCTAAAACTGCTTTTCAATTATATTCCTACTTTTCACTGCACCTCTGGCTGGGAAAGACTCCATTATGTTTTCTTTTGCACAAAAGAACTTCCATTTTCCACCAGACTTCTGATATGGCTTAAGCTGTGATGGCCAAACACATCCTTATTTCTTGCCTGTATGGAAAATTGGGATAATAGAAGTGCCAAGGAAATCCTTTCCTTTTTTTTTATTTTTTTATTTTTTTTTACAATATGTGCTCATTACTTATTATCTAAGCCCTCGCAGTTATTATATATATTTTTGAATAAACAGTAGATAACTGAAATCCGCTATCTCTTTCAGCAACCTTGGCCCAGACCTGGAGCTTTAGATAATGAATGCAATTAAGGGCTTGCTGCATTAAACCTGCTGGTAAACAGTAGCTTTAGAGCAGCACAATATTAGACTTGGTCTTAGTTTTCAGGACAGGAAAAGGGCAGTTGGAGGACTGGATGTAAAAGCAAATATTTAGCTTGAAAACAACCAAATGTTCCCACATTAAGTCATTTTTTTCTCTCCCTTTTAAGAAAAATTAAATACTGCTGTTATAAGGCAAATATTTTAATAAGAAGTGACATACCTATTTCTAATTAAGTAATTTAAAGACATTGTAATGGCAATTATTTAAGTAATGGTGTAGTATCTGTTCTGCCAAAACAGAATGTTGTTGAAGCAAATACAGATGTCAAAATTAATTATGTGCCTATTGTTTATATAGTCAAAGACAACAGCTTTTATATATAGGAGGCAGACTGATAAAATGTCAATGCTGCCGCTCTTGACAACAAAACTTTTTTTTATTTATTTTTTATTGATACAGATGTTTGGAGGACCAACTCTGCCACAATAAATAAATACCTACAGTTATATATGGCATAAATATGTACATACAGAGAGTTATATGCCATAAATAAATAAATGAATACATAAATAATGCACTCAATACCTAACTATACATGCCTTAAATGCTATTTATTTATTTATGCATTTCATTGGATATTTCTTCCTTCCTTATGGCAGAGTTGGTACAATCTAAAGTATACATAAGAATGAAAAGACCTTATGTACTTAGAGGATTTCCACATTATGTTTAAAACTGTGCCGTCACTCATGTTTTTTTTTGTTATTTTTAACACAACTTTTGTATACATTATCCTTTCATCTATCCAGACATCACTCATCATATATAAACACTATTTAACCCACATAGACATTAAGAATATACAATATTTGACTTGGAATACATCATTAAGGCAAAGTTTGTGTTCTAAAATGCAGTGCAGCTCTAGATTTGTACATGTGAATGGTGACTTAATGGTATGCACTGAGGACATTTTATCTGGTGGAGATAAAAAAAATAAAATAAATAAACTGTCTTGTGGCATTTTCCTAATCTGTTTGCATTTCCTTTTTACCTGGCGATACCAACAAGGTCACAAGAGTCAATTCTTGTCACAGTAAGGAAATTCTGCATTTAACCTTTTGTTCCATCGCTGGTGCTACAACGTTCAGCCGTGAACAACACATAGTCATGTTTGTTAGATCAGTTGTGCAAATTTCTAGAGAGGTTTTGTTTTAAGTAGGTACATCTTTCACCTGTTTCTAATCAAAATATTGATTTCTCACTTGCACTGTGGGATTGGCACCACTTAATGAAGTGGTTAATATTCAAGCTAAACATCTATTATCCAAGCTGGAATTTCCTAGAGCAAAATGGATAGCTTGATGGGTTTACATAGGAGTTTGAATCAGAATTGCATAGCATCTTTTTCACACAGCTGGATGTTAAAAAAGTTAGAGATATAAATGTTAACATTTTGAGTTTATAAAATGGACCTAAAACTACTCTTCAGTTGGTATTCTACTATATAATTTGAATTTTTAGTTCCTGGTTTTGGGTTTTGTTCCTAGTGGTTAGGTTAACGGTATTATACGGTATACGCTTTTGCGAATAAGTATGTTTTGAGTTTATCCTTATAGATGGAGAGAGTAGCAGCCTCCCATACTAAGACTGGGAGCTGGTTCCAAAGGCGAGGAGCCTGGTAGCTGGATGCTCTTCCTCCTGTTCTACTTCTAGACATGTTTGGAATTTCCAGTAGACCAGCAAACTGAGAGCGGAGTGTTCTGTCCGGACGATAGGTCACTAACAGGTCTTTAAGATATACAGGAGCTTGATCATGTAGAGCTTTGTAGGCTAACAGGAGGATTTTAAACTCTATTCTAGATTTTACAGGAAGCCAATGAAGGGAAGCCAATACTGGATAAATATGTTCTCTCCTGTTTGTACCTGTTAGTATTCTGGCTGAATTAACTGGAGACTTTTTAGTGAGTTACTAGGGCATACTGACAGTAAAGAGTTAGAATAATTTAGTCTTGATGTAATAAATGCATGGGTTAGTTTTTCAGTGTTACTCTGGGCCAAAATAATCCTGATTTTAGACATATCACGGAGGTGAAAGAAGGCTGTCCTTACGATTTGCTAAATGTGAGAGTTAAAGAATAAGTCGGTATAAAACCTAAGTAAGAGTAATGCCATCCTGAGATGCTATTTGCCCTGATAATTTGTTTTAAACCAACTTAATGCTGTTTCTTTAGTTAAAAAAACACTCCCCAGTCTCTGCAGCAATAAACTATGATCCACTGTATTGAAGGCTGCACTGGGATATTGACCTATAGTTGGACAAATCACTTGGATTAACAGTAGGCTTTTTAAGGAGAGGTTGAAATTCAGTATTTCATTGGAGGGGGAAAAAAAAGAATTTGAACGCTGGACATTTAAGTTAATAAATACAAGTTGAAGAATGTGCGCCCAGTTTGTGATAATAGGCCAACACTAAATGACAGCTCTACAAAAGCTCTGCTCTAAATTATAGTTCAAGCTGGTGGCAGCCAGGTGTTATTAGAATTAAATGTTGTAACTATGACTTCTAAATGTCAGAACGGTGCTTAAAGCTGTAGTGACTATGCCGCCTTATTTCAGCCCACAGCTGAATTAGTGACAAAGTGCATTCATATTTTTGAGATGGAATCTATAGAATCCAGATTTCATTTACCTTAGTTATAGAGGACTAGGTACTTTTGTCTATCTGTGTAAAGCAGGATTTATTGGTATTGCAATACAAAAGGCAAAAAAGAGAAAAATAGAGATTTTTTTTAATTGTTGAAAGAAAACCAGACACAATCAGTACAACATTTCTATATATTTCCCTTCTCTAAATTACCCATTATAGACATGAGTTGGAAGGTTCCATTTTTTTTTTATTTGCATTGAGCTCGATACAAAGTCAGTGTCTTTGTTTTTTTTTTCCTGTGCAACAAAAAAAAATAACATTAAAATTATAGGCTCAATGCAGACGCTACAAGTGACTTTGATAAACCCTGTACTTGCTTGTCAGTTGTACTATTACTGTATCTTGTGCTAAAACAATAGCCACGAACAGTTCCTGGTTTGATGAATTGGATAGCACCCACTGCATTAACTTATTGGCTTGTCTTCCTACCAGATTTTTGCTCCCCTTAGGAGCTCTGCCTATTATACATATTCATCAGAGGGAAACGCTCTAAATGGATTGAGGGCGCATTGCGACGTGCAGCAGCAGCGCACTCCTGATTCCCTGGGGTTTGTATGGTTTAATAGCGCGTGGAGTAACGTTTGCACACGTTTTAATACCCATATATCTTTAGTGAATCTGACTCTTAATGTAGAGATGGAAACTTATCCGTTGAAACTGATCAGAATATGCAGAAATGCATGGAAACCTTTGTTAACAAGAACAGCAGCCCGCCTACCTGTCCGTTCAAGTAGTTATAAGCATTTATAGACTTAAAGGGGACATATCATGCTAAATCCACTTTTTTAGCCCTTAAATGCATTTTGTTGTATATTTAGAGTGCTTAGAAGTACAGAAAAGTCTCTTCAGGTGCTCCGTTGATATCTTTATATTCTGTTTTGGTCATATTTTTCAATCTGTTTCGATTTTTCGATTCTCTATTACGTTTTTTGAACAATAACGTCACACTATTTGCAGCAGAACTGCCAAATTAGTACATCAACTCCAGGTCCAACACTTCGAGCAATCCGCCATATTTATTTCTCGCTTTTATTTTGTAGTCCAAGCTCAAGGATGCCGAAGTTACGAGAGGATAAGTCAAAATGTTCGGTTGTTGGATGTAGTAACCCACACGCTTCATTACACCTTCTCCCAGCATCAGAACCTTTTCAAAGTGCCTGGTTGAGTTTTATTTTTCATGGAAATGTACCCACATCTGTGGGTAAGGTCATTTTTGTGTACACGAAGCACTTCAAGGATGACTGCTTCTGCAACCTCCGCCAGTATAAAGAAGGATTTGCCGAAAGACTATGTCTGATTGAGGGGTCAATTCCTTCTATCTTTGGAGAAGACGAACAGAGCACTTTGGTAAGCTGTAAATAACGCTAAAAAGTGTGATGATAAGACGTCCCTGTCATTGTTTTTTTAGCATTAGCAGTTGCACCGTCTTCATATGTTAGCGCTGTGTGCTCGTTTTAGATCCTTGATGATATGGCCTACGTGATTTAATTTAAGTCTAAAGTTTCCATTAGTCATTTCATTTTGCCGTTTTTGTCTCCGAAAAGACTGTATTAAAATGCATTTCGTGACGTTAGCTTGGCGCTAGCGTTAGCTCGGTGCTTGGTTAGCTCACTTGTCAGGGTTCTGCAGGTTCATCATCTTCATTTCAGTTGTTCATTCATTGCCATTTTTCAATTTTTCAAGCGTCCCATATGTAAACAACATGGTTTCTGCGCCATGCATGCGCACATAAGTCACGTGTCTCATGTTTGTCCACAATGAAATGGGTCTATTGTCATTCAGAAAAATCACGATTTAAATAACCTACTAAATCCAAAATGTGTACAAAAAATCTGCATTCAGGTACACACAAACCAATTTACTAAAGGGCATATCACAAGAAATCCACAGGAGGGCCAAATAAAAGCCATATAATATGGAAACAAACACAATCAAATTAAAGGAAATGACACCTTTTCAGAAAGCCAGCGAGGGGTCTGTCAGTCTGATGGAATCTTCATTTCTCTGGACCATTTGGCAGAGAGTCACAGCCCTCTTCTCCTCGTTCTTCCTTAATGGCCACGCTGACAGTGACATGATATTCCTCATAAAAGGAGCCAAGAGCAGCGAGAACGGGGTGCAAAAAACCTCCATTACCCGTGATCAGAAGTTGTGTTGCTTCAAGCGCCCTGAAGGTGCTGGTCATTACTGCTTTCTCTGTCCTCATTTTCTCAGCTTTTGTTTAAGCACAGCCTGTATTTATTTGACTGTAAGCAGAAAGTGTTTGAACTTGTTCAGACTTTAAAGAAAGACATTTCACTGTTAGACGCATGTTCTAACTTGCTGCTTTAGATGCATTCAATTCATCTTCATTTTCATGGTACTTATCACAGAAAAAAAGAAAATATTGCTGTGCCCATGCATCGTAACACTTATTTGCATAAAAATGCGTGTTTGTCCACATCTAAGTGTACTAAATGCTTCGTAAACATCCCAGCTCCTCCCCTTGGCCTCGTTCTGTCGACGCATCTTCAGCAGGGTAATTGTAGCTGTCAATCACTGATGTCTCTCCGCACAGGTTTTTTTTTTTTTTTTGAAAACCCAGCAGCCCCTTTGTCCCCTAGCCCATTACCGCCAACAGTACTCACAACCAGATCAGCGCCAACGACGCACAGTTGGTTGAGCTAGGTATGTGGGGCACAGTGGAAGGGTAGACATGAGTCTAGAGGTGATGAATGGTTTGCCACTTTGATGAACATCATGTTCCCATTCAGTTTAGCCTAACATATCAATGCGGTGTAGGAAATACTTTTCTGGCAACATATGAATTGCAATTGCAATCTTTTTTGCCATTCTTGACAGCTTTTGGTCCATCTTAGTCACTTTTCACTCTTTTCTTGCCACATTTTTGCCACTTTTGGACAATTTTTTTTTGCCACCTGTTATACATTTTTTGTCACTTTACTTACACTTTGTGGGAGTGGTGGCCTAGTGGTTAAGGATGCCGGGCTTGTAATCGGAGGGTTTGTCGGTTCAAATCTCACCCGGGCCATCATTGTGGGATGTTGGGTAAGTCCCTTAACCCTTAACTGCTCCCAAGGTGCTGCAAAAATGGCTGCCCACTGCTCCTCAGGGATGGGTTAAATGCTGAGGACAAATTTCATATTTGTAATAAAATACAAAATATGACCAATAAAGACGACAGCCCCAATTTAATCTTTAAAAAGTGGTGGGGATGAATTTTTGTATTGATGAAAGTGCATGTATTGCATTTCCCGCATCTGCCACGGGTAAGATGCACCTGCCAGTACCCCATTTCTCTTGTTTCTGAATTCAATCACCCCCTTTGTCCAACTACAACAATCTGCTCAGAAAACTATTAAAACAAAATGACGACAGATGGTAAAATAATTATTTTAAAGAATCTAACTTTGTAAATAAGTGGAATGAAACAGCATTTAGTGCTTCCTGAATGGATTTATAGTTTTTTTTTATTTATGTGGGACCAAGACTCTATTTTCAGTCCATTATTTTCAACCTCATTGTTATGATTATAATTTCTAACCAAAATTACACTTTTAAAAATTCTCATATTTTTCATGCTTTTATTTGTTAATTTTCCACTCACTCTAACTGTCAAGTACCCCTGTAGTGCCATTGCGTACCCCTCGGGCTACATGTACCCCCAATTGAGAAACACTGTTTTACATGATGAAAACAGCCTTAAAAAGGGGCCAACTTAAGTTTCTTCTACTTTTCTCTACATTTATTTCTATTTATTTGTATTTTTTGCACTTAGAGGGCAGTGTTGACTTTCTTTAACTGCTCCTGAATTTTCCATTGTATGGTTGTTTTTTTTTATTTCCTCTGCTAAGCCTCCATATCAATAGAAACATGTTTTAGATTTTCTGTTCTACTATTTTCAGCTACCTCACTCCTTGTGTGGCACGTGACAGCAGAAAAGAGATGTTAACTTCTTGTAGTTATGTTTAATAATGTTTTTTTTGAATGTTCTTAAAGATACTCATATATTGGTATATGCAAAGGAGCTATAGTAACAAACTAACAAAGTAATACAAAAAAATAAATCCAGATTTATTTAAACTTCAGAGGAAATTGCAGAGTGAAATTATTGAAGGATCTTAGAGTCTCTTTTCTTTCAGCGTGTGTGTTTTTTAGAAAATGAAGCGCGCCAGTCACAACTTGTCTTGGTGAGAGCAAAATTAAAATCCTAAAAGTGGCCCATTATTTAATCATTGCAGCCACCATTATGGCTGCTGGAAAAGAGTAATCTGAAAATGGCTCCTTTGCTATCTGCACCAAGCAGTGGATATAAGGTAAATACAATGACGAGATAAACACCTTTCACTATCTGAAGTCAAATACTCTAAGAAAGTCAGACCCATAATGTGATGTAGTGACCAGTAAGACTCCCATTTGTTATAAATGGCTAAATTATGTCAGATCATTAGATGGTCATTAAGTTTTCCTTGACAAATATTGGTTTGTTTTGTCGAATGGATGCTCATCTTGTAAAGCAGCATGTACGGTAATGTTTCCAAATTTGCGAGTTATTGTCTGACTATGGTTGAAACTTTCCCCATTTGTATCCCTCCCTGAGAGAAGGTGGCATTTAGGTGTGATTGGTTTTCCAACTTCACCCACCACGGAGATCATTTCTAACAATCTGACTGGTCGAGATCGCAGCATGTCCAAGACTTTCTGAAAATGAATAGAGGCAAATGTCAGTGATGTGTTCCTTACCTGCTGGGCCGACAACTTCCACCATCAGCAATTCTACCAGGCTGCGCTTTTTCCCACTGTGAAATTAACCACGCATTGGATTTCTGTGGGACAAGAAAAGGAACAGCAGTGCATACGTGACAAATGTGTTTTAAGACAGAATAGAAAAACACTGTCATTTTCTGCTCGATGGACATAATACATCAGATTTTCTAGTCAATAATTAATTAATTCTCCTCAGACTGTATGCTTTTTATTGCATCTCTAGTTACCACCAGCATGTTAATGATGTCCCTCTTCAATTTGCTGGTGCATGCTCCAGTATTTGAAGCAGTTTGAAAGTTTGCAAACTTGTTGTTTAGCATATATACTGTACATAGCTAATAATTAATAGAGGGGTGAGAGTGGTCCAGATGCAAAAAAATTAACCCACATGATCCACTCGCACATCCATTATCGTTTAACGCAGTGGTTTTCAAACGTTTTTGGCTCAAGTACCCCCTTTTTTTTCTAAATCCAAGCACCCCCTTTGTCCGACTACAACAGTTAGCTTATATAAGTATTTAAAAACCACTATAGAGAATAATGACAGAATGAATGAATGATAACACACATTTTAAGGAATCTCATTTTGTAAACAAGTGGAAAGAAACAGTATTAAGTGCTTTTTTGGATCGTGACCCCATTTGGATTTAGAATTTCTGGCGACCCCAAAGTCATTTTTTTCCCCTAGAATTAGTTTTTCTTCATGTTTAAGCTCAGATTTTTTTTTAACTGCATTTTAGTCAAACTAGATTCATATTGCACAAAGCAAAAGTATAGAAATACAGTAAATTGAGTTTTAAATAAATGAATAAAAAATTTCAAAAAACCATTTTAATCAGAAACACTGGTCTATCGTATCATATCGTGAACGCCGTGTATCGTCTCGCCCCTACTAATAATTATACAAAATTGTTTTTGTTTTACATAAATGCTATGTTTTACATAAATGGCTAAAGGTATTTTAATGATTTACATGATTTATTGAATGTCGTTCATTCTTATTGCGCCAATAGATCAGAGAATATCAATTTGGTTAATGTTTATGTGGCTTTTTTTTCATTGTACACTTATAATTTAGCTTTTATCCTTAGATACCATCACAACTACTCTTCACTTTATCCTTGTGACTCTAGTGCTGGGGTGGGCAACCTGCTTGTCTCAAAGCCACTTTGTCACTGGAATTTTGCCCCTTTCATGCGACTTCAAGATCCATGTTTCCCTTTTTCCTCTTAAGTTTTATCTAATTGATCAACTTTATTGCAGTTTTGGCCAAACGTTGTGTCCATTTGATTCTAAAGGGCGTCATTAGGCTTATTTTTTTGTGCATTGGAAGAGAAATATCATCACTTGAAAGAGAAACTTTGCACCATGTCAAAGATGTATGGCAGCAGGAGTGTTTATCTTGCACTGATAAACACTCCTTTGGTAGCGCCCGTGTAGTGAGAAAGAAAAAAAGCAGAGGGATTGCAGTGCAACTCGTCTCGTACCATTAGCTAAAACCAAGTACAAAACCTCCATAAAGTCGTTCTTAGGGCTTTTTCTGAGGCACGCATGTGTAAAAATGTGGTAAACATGTGTAAAAGTCATGATGTGGGCTCTGAGTGAAGTTTAAATTTAACCGGGGTCTCATTTTAACGGGTGAGTGAGTCCGATTGTCACTTGGTCGTGCGCAGAAGTCCATCACCAGTTTGACCAAAACACCAGTAAATCTCCCGCTGGATGTGTTGCAATGCAAAAAGAGTGAGAATGATTATCCTTCCTTTAATGTAAGAATATCCTGAAAATAATGTTTTCAGTGGGAAATACCTCAGTAATCATGCCATGAAGGAAATACATTTTATAATGATATACTGCACGTGATTACAAGTGCGAGAAAGCTGTCGTGATAGGTTTCCAATGCAAATTCAGTTTATTTTGAAAGCAAGGCTTTAGTGATTTTGAGCTTTCACAACCATAAGGCCTGGATGTGAAAACTCCAAACATCCTCTGCAATTCTGTGTACTAATTATACTTGATAAATGTTAAATTTGATGAGATATCTAGAGAAGCTAATTTTTAAGAGAAGATGTATTATGGGACTCCTATTGATCTATTGGTTAATTCGGGAGCTAAGGTGTAGCAAACAAAGGTAAGCCACTGTTTTTTTATCGTCATTAAAAAAAACCTTAAAGCTTGATTGTGTTGACACTGGATTTATTCATTCATCTTCTGTCACCACTTTATCCTGGTTTATTTCAAGCCCAACACATGGACTGAAAACGCATCCATTTACTTTTACAATTTACACACTCCATTCCAGGGGAGAACATGCAAACTCCACACAAAAAGGTCAAATGTTGACCAAACTTATGCGTTGTATTTTTCTCAGCTTAGTTTTTTTTTTCTTTTTATTTCTTTACTTTAGTTTGTTGTTGTCAGTTACTTTTCCCCCCTTTGTGGCTCTCTTGTAGGCTCTAGTGAACACAAACAGTTTTTGCCAAGGGATTTGTGGATGTGTATGAATCAAGTCAGAGACTTGGGAGCATCGGGCGTGCCTTTTGTTAATAGAATACGCATGACTGGCTCTCCCCGGGGCTGTTAGTGATGAGAGGAGAATGAAAATGTTAATGTTTGAGGAGCTGTCATGGGTTCTCAAAGACCTCTTTGACTTATGTATATGCTCGACAACCATCCCGAGGGAAGAATTTAGTTTTTTTTCTATTATTATTATTATTAGTGGAAGACTTAGATTTCAGTGCAACATCCAATTATTTGAGCTCAAAAGTAAGTTGTTGAAAGTTGCACTGCAAATATTTATTTTTGCTAAACTTTAGGGGCCTGTACTACAAAGTTAGATTTCTTCCTATTCAGGATTTAATCGGGTGTGCTGTACAATGATGCACGCTAACTTCTTACTCAGCTAACTTACCATGGTAACTTAGGCTGAATGACTAACCTGGTTGGGAGTAGTTTTTGTTCTGCATAGGATCTGAACAAGTACAGAAGTCCTGCCTCCTGAACAATCAGTTCTCTTTGAAAATGACCTGCCCATTATTAAAGGATCCTGGTTGGTGCAGATCTAACAGCTGCATTCAGGAAAGAAATAATATTAATGAATAAATGCATAGGGTTGTCAAAAGTATTGATATCTAAAAGTAGTATTGATACCAAAACATTGCATCTGGATAAAATACTCATTTGCAAAAGTGTCGATACAAACCCCACCCAATTCACACACTCTTTTTTCACACACAAAGCAGCAGTGCACACATCTGCCCTACCTAATATTTAGAAGTCTTGCACAGCACCACCTCAAAATATTGTGCTAATTGTTATTTGGAAGGTATTTTTTGCGCTACCTTGGATTACCTGAAACTTGTTATCCTGTCGTTGAAGTTTGATTTTGCACAACTTTATTATCGTTAATATTTAACCTGAGATTCAGTTAATTATTTTGCGTTGTAATAGAGGATATTTTTTGCATTTCTATTACATTTTAGGGTCATTTTGTGATTGCCGTGGTATGGAAAATGCCATGGATTACCAAATATTTTCCTGAGTATCGGTATCGAGTTGAATATTTTAGTAGCGTGACAACCCTAGTTGTATTGTTGGAGTCGATTACGACTGATTTGCTTATGAGTGATTACCATCAGTAGTCTTTGTAAATATTGTGTTTCTCTCCATCTCACGCACACACTCCAGCACGCACGCACGCACATGATACTAAATGTCTTGTTCAGGTAAATTGATCCATTCATAGTGAGGTGAGCTCAATCTAGAATGTCTGCTACTTGCTCATAATAAACACGTCTAATCATCTAACATCAACACATCTTATTACTTGTGACCACCGTGATGGGCAGTGCGATAAACAAAGTGTCTGCTATTGAGTCACAGAATGGGGAATGTGACAGAAAACCACAAACCATCTCAAAGCTAACACTCATACCAGGGATTCATTATAGAATTGAGAACACATGCAGTGTATTTTCATCTAATTAAAGCTGCACATCATTCCAGAAATGTCTCTCTGAGTAGCAACCACATAAGCACAGTGGGAGACTAAAGAATATGTTGTGAGGTTTGCCACAAGTATCCTTCCCAGAAGGCAAGACTCTCATCTCTGAATTATCCTCGCGAATAAACCAAGGCCTAGTTTGAAGTGAGAGCTTGAAGGTTCCAAATGCAATGTCAATAGTTTACACTCCACCTCCTGAATCGCTTTTCAAAGAAGCGTATCAGAGAAATAACCCAGCATGCTTTTGTATAAACAACCAAATGTCAATGACCATCGCTTGCTCCTGTTTTTCCAACAAAGCGTCTTTACTAAATATTTTAATATTTCCACGCACACACAGAGAGGTGTTGTCGGGTTTCTTGAGGTCATTCTCTCCTCCAGCGTGTGTCAATGGTACACAGCAACAGAATAAAGCATTCCACAAACATCTGTTTTGACAGTCCATAGATCAGAGGGAGGCACCACTCGGTGTTTACCAGAGTGAGCGGCGGTGTCACAAAAAACATTTTCTATCTTCCTTCTTCTTTTCACCTCCATTTATTACTGTTGGACCGTGTTTGGCTCACAGTAAGTTTTTCAATCTCACAACTCAGGCTTTTTTTTTTTTTGGGGGAATTTCATTGAAATTGTTTTTCTAATGCTGCTTTATTTTGTGAATCTTTGGAACACGAACAGATCTATATCAATCACAAACCCCGTTAGCTGCCACATTTAGAAAAGTTATGACTTTGTGATCAAATACTCGCATCTATTTTAAGAACGGCTGATATTGCAGAGCATGATGTCCTTCAGCACAAGCACCAGTACACAGCCCTATTACAAAAAGATTGAAGATGTTTCAATCTTTTTGAAAATGGTTTTGATGTGTGTCTCGTCTCAGTTTGAATAGTAGTATCGAAATAAAGTCCATCTTTTGCACATATTTCTGTGTGTATTCACCAAAGCGTAAGAATGTAGATTAATGTACCAGCACCAGTAGTAGGACTATTAGATTCACATATGTTATGTTTATGCAATTGTAACAGATGTGCAGATGTGTATAGCAATCACAGAAAGTGTAAAACTGACAAAGATCCTTTCCTTTGAAAAGTCATAACATTAAGAATAATTAAACGGTTATTTGCATCGTCTGGAAGGAAATGTGTCATTTTTCTACACTTGTTTTTGGGAAAATTGCAATAGATCACATGACATCATGCTGCACTGATTCACAAAAATAGAATAAAAAATCCCTCAACTCTGAAAAAATCAAATCCAGACATAGGAAAGGTATAGAAAAAGGAATTTTGTGTAAAATAATACACCTCTGTATGAATATGATGTATATCTAAAGGTGCAGTCCGCAACTCTCAGATCCTTCCCTCCCCCTCCCTCCCCGCTGCTCTCTTCCCCTGCCTCACAAACTTTCCAAAGTCCCTCCCTCAGATGAGCTAATAAGCTAACGTTAGTCTGACAGCAACATCACAGTGATATAACATGCTCTGTAAAAAACATATTACTGCAGCGCGTCTCTCTCTCAATGTGCACACACCTCAGCAGCAGTAGCAGCAGCAACACAGTGTCACTTACAGCAGCTTACACGGAGGCTGCTGCGCGCACATGAACAACTCATGCACTACAGAGTTCTAGTGTAACAATTACACATCAAACATAATGTAAATCAAGCAGCAGTAATTACCTTTCAAGCAGAAAATGCACCAATTCCATGTTCTACTCCTCCAGACCATACACCGTAAAAAAGACGGCGCTCAGCCCTGAGAAAGGGGCGGGTCCTGTGAGCAACAGCTGTCAGACAGTCCATCAAACACAATTCTGACTCTGATTGTGTCTTTTTGCTCAGTCGCGGTGCATTCTGGCAATCTGCCAAAGGCAGCAGTAGCAGCAGAGGGGACTCAATGAGTCTGTTTTTTTCACACAAACTACTAGTTTCATGTAAAGCTGTCATTACATAGTGACCGCTTTAGCAATTATGACAAAAAGTCACTTTTATAAGAGTTGCAGACTGCACCTTTAAGGAAAAGGTTAAGAGAGCATTATAAAGGCACAGGTGTTCATCATTCTGTAGCAGTAACATAGCCCTGTTTGGTCTAAGAATTAAAGCCTGTGGATATTTTATTAGTGACACGTTGAAAGCGAGTGGGATTTATATGACCATTACAATGTATTGAAGTGAAAGTGCCCCTCCACGTCGTGGTCTATATTTCTGTAGCAAGTATGGAGAAAACTTACTCACTTATAGCTGAGAAAGTAAAATACTACACGTTCCTTTTTGAGTAAATGTTTTTTTTGTTGTTGTTGTCGCTGCTTAAATAATGAATCAGTGCTGTTAGGCTGATGTTTGCTTTCTTTTGTTCTGCCTACCTATATATATATATTCACAAATGCATGCACACAACAGTTATGTATGGACTATGGCTTCATTTGTCCTTCTGTTGTTGTGTCTGTGCGATATTTCAGTCATGTTGAAGAGGAAAGATGTAACAAATGATTGAAAAATACTAGTTTTACTTATTGTCTTTAATATTCATATTCACTCTTATAGATCTTCCCAAATTATTTATTTGAAACCAAAACCAATGTTCTGGTTTGTGTGTTTCAAAATAAGATGTAGTTTTTTGTAAAATCTCTCTTTACTTGTTGGTATATTTAAATTACTGGTGGGATTTTTACATTGTTTCAATTCATGTCTAAATTTGGATAAAAATGCTTGTTTTGAATCATAATTTTATAAAATTTGTTTGGTGAAATTTTTAAATAAAAGTCTTGGTAATTGATTATTATAATCTTGTCCACATAGACATATACTTAACTCACTGTTCAGGGCATCAACATAGTCAGCCTTTGTGTATTTGCTGTAGTTAAAGCTCCTCAGACGAGAAAAAGGCACTCGTGCTTCTATTTTAATGCACTGTCAACATGGTTCTCTTTTTCTCTCTTCCAAAATCAACTTATTTGACTGATAAGACTGAATAATCTAAGGCAACAAAAAAGTGAGTTCACTCAATCTATATGCAAATGCAATATTTATGAGCTTATTGCGTTATACTGGCGTTGACTTGTATTGTTTTGTCATTCAGAATGGTGACTGGCAATCACTGCACGTTTAGTTTTCATTTTCTTTAAAGAAAAGGACAGAGATTTGCTTTGTGTGCTTTTTTTATTATCTGTAAGTAGAGCTGTACAGTAGAGTGTATGTGAACATTAGGGAATGTTTATGTGTTGGCATTTTAATGAGCTTAGTAATTAAGGTTGTATAGGGACGCTGTCGGACAATTTAATTTGCGTTGCCTGTTGTACGCAAACTGATTACCTAGTTTTCCAATGACTTCTGCAGTGTGATTCTGATTTTCCATGAAAAATGTGATCCAGATTGGCCAACACTTGAGATATTTTCAAACTCTGACTTAGTTTGAAGTAGATTTATGTAAAACTAGTTACTACAAATAATATAGTCATTCAGAAAGCAGTCAAACTCCCAAATAGTTCCTTTATATCTAACCATCCTAAAGCAGAAAAACCCAGCACTTTACAAAGACGTCTCCTCTCAACACAGTGGTCCCCAACCTTTTTTTTTGGATCATGACCCCTTATTTTGATATCACACATTTCTGGTGACCCCAAAGAGTATTTGATCATGTTTGTTATGCTGTAGTGTGGAACAAATACTGAGTAGACAGGATAAGTGCACATAGTGACAAGATGTGCCTGCTCAGATACTTTTTTTATGCTGTATTTTTATTATTTATTTATTTTCCTTCAACTGCATTTTTATTTGAACTAGATTTATATTTATAATTTTTTGTAATTATTATTAATTACTAGACATTTCAGGTGACCCCATTTAAATCTCAAGGGACCCCATATGGGTTCACGACCCCAAGGTTGAAAAACTCTGTCTTAATGACTGAGGGAGTTTTTTTTTGAACAAGTACATTTATGATTTCAAACTGTTTAAAGTATGTATTGCTTATTTTTTAAACAGTTTTCAAAATGTTGTAACTTAAACCATGTAAGGCACATTTAATTGCCTTGTGTATGAAATGAGCAATATAAATAAATTGGCCTTGCCTTGCTTTACAGCCGTGGTTCTCAGACTGTTTTGGCTCAAGTACCCTCTTTCTCGTCCTTCTGAATCCAGGTACGCCCTTTGTGCAACAAGAACATTTTGCTTGGAATTCTATGAAAAAAAACAACTATAGAGCATAATGATGGATTGAATGAGTGATAACACACATTTTAAAGGATCTCATTTTGTAAATACATGGAATAAAACAGCATTTAGTGCCTCTTGAATAGATTTATTTCCATAGATTTTATGGTTTATGGTAATCTCCGACCTGATCCTTGTATCATTTTGTGTTTTTTTTTTTTTTTTTTTGTAATTTTTTGTGATTTTGGTGTAATTTTGTGTATTTTGTTGTTTGTTCTTTTTATTATTCAGTGTTCTTGGTGTCATTTGTATGTTTTTTTTTTTTTGTTGTTGCTATTTTTGTAGTAATCTTGTGGTTTTTTTCCCTCATTTATTGTGTCTTTGTTGTCGTTTTGTGTGTTTCTGGTAATAGTAAATATTTTTCACTCAGTGCATGTGTTTTTGTGTCATTTTGTCTATTATGTTGTTGTTTGTCTGTTTTTTTTTTTTTACAATTCAGTACATTATTCTCTTATTTTGTGTGGATTTTGTTGTCATTTTGTGAGTGATTGGTAATATTCAGTGTGATAATATATTTTTAAACTAAAAATAAACATTATAAAACCCCTGTAGTGCCATCGTTTACCGCCATTTGAGAAACACCGCTTTACAGGTTTAGGTGTTTTTCAACAAAGTGACACATGAGCGATCTGCTTTTGTTTCTGCAAATAAAACCGTAAACAATCGGCGCTGATTCAAGAAGTTGGGAAGCTATTTTTCCTGTTTGACATTTGAGGAAATGCAGCAAATAGAGGAAGAATTAAACAAAGAGGCTTCAGGCCAAAGATTAGAACGAGGTTGGATGAACACACCTGGACAACAAACCTCCAGTTGCCTCTAATCTTGACATTGTCAAGATTTGGACAACATGTGTGAGACAGTGGATGGGGAGGGTTGGGTGGTGGTGGTGGGATTCTAGTCAAAGGAATAAGGAAAGGAAGCCCAGGCCAGACCCTGATAACAGAGAGCTGTCGGGGCTCAGGAGAGGAGTGGGAGACATTAGCCAAATCCGGATGGATCACAAGCCTCTGGATGCAATCCAGTTTTGCGGGGCTACGATAAGGAGGGTGATTATGTGTCACCCATCAATTCACTTGCCCTCCCGCCGATGTCTCCCGAGCTATAAATCCACTCATGACGAGCTCTGCTCGTCAGCCAGCGCCAGTACCCATACTTCCTGCTTTATTCTCTCACTTGTTTTCTGCAGAGAGATGGAAAAGAAGGGGATTAACAAGTCAAGACGCTAAAGCAGAAATGGCTTTGACTATTTTGTAGAGATACAGTAGATAGATTTGCAGAAATACATTCAATCTCGCTGACAGCCTAGTGGTTACCAATCTTTTTAGTGTCTCGACTCTCTCGACCATTGGTTCCCTAAGGCTTAATCTCGAATTTTTTCACTTAAATATCAAGTAAATTCGGTCTCCTTTTGTAAAATGCAGCTAATTATTGTTTCCTAAAGTGTGATAAAATGGCCTCTACAGCATAAAATAATCCTGTTTCAATCAATTAAAAATTTAAGCAATAGTACTGTTAGTTTGTGGTGAATTTGTTTAAAAAAATGGCCTTAAAAGAAAATCGGAATATTTCCCAATATTTTTTTTTTTAATAATGTGTTCCTGTACCCCCAGGGGTACATGTACCCCTGTTTGGGAACCACTGGTTTAAAGTGAAGATTGTAGGATTGTTGTGATAAATTTTACTTGTATTTTTTTTTTTTAACAACCTTTATTTTATTTATAGTTCATTAATTTACACACAATTTTAAATAAAGGAAACTAAGACAGCGCATTGCATAAAATGCATAAATGGATTACTTTGATTTCTGTCATAATTAATATCCGTTAAATCCATTCATTTAATGAAATTACATCAATTACATACTATATCCTATCGTTTTAATCCCCAATATATTTATAATTTACCTATTAATTATGCAATTATCACATTTTCTTTTCCCACAATAGAATAAAAAGAGCCCTTTGAAAATCCCAGCTCTTCAGTGTTTAGTAAAAGTTTTCAATTATATAAATAAAGTTTTCTTTGAATCGCCACTTCACAAGTGGCATCCGCAAATTATGGCTGGTTAAATGCTTTTAGCATTTATTAATTACATTAGGAAGCCAAATTGGGCAGTCAGGGTTTGATTTATTACTTGGCTAACTAGTTTTGTCACTGTGGGAATATGTTGATGGGGGTGGACGTTCACATTTTCAATACAAACAGATGGAGAGAGAGTGAGAGGACGGCCAAAATTGTTCTGACCCCTTCACAAGCCTCTGTTTTTTTTTTACCCTTCATCTAAAAGTAAAGAAGTCCGTCTGACCTCCCCCGGGTGAGGATAAACACTATTAAAGAGATGAGCCATAGAGGAGGGATGACTAACATGTAATCCTTCCTCCCTCTCACTTTAGTTTGTGGTTCAAGACTAAATTCTTGACCATAATATCAGTTTGTCGTTCCACAATGTGGGCGCAAGCCGATGAAGGAAAGTTTACTTTGAAAAACCACAAATCAGTGTAGACATTGTGAAGATTATCATCAGTTTAGCAGGACCATGAACCATAATTAAACATATTTTATTGCATTTTAAGTTTGAGTGGCGTGTGACTCATAATTTCTCCCGTTTTCAATCCACGCGCCCTTTGATTTGCAGTGACTCACAGCGATTGCCACCACTGTATGTAACATCATGATAACTACAGAGATGATTTATAAAAGGAAAAGTAATAGAAAATAATCTAATGTGACACGTTTCTATCGGGCAACGATCGTAAAGTTGTGCATTCTAAAATAAACAGTAACTTTTTGCCATATTTAGCAACAAACCACTTTTACAAAACGTATGTGAATTTTTTTCTGTTACTTTTGACCAGATTTACGGCAATATTTGTGAAATTTGTGATTTTTTTTTTCTCCTTGCAATATGTCAATGTTAAATCTAAATGTTAAATCTAAATGCTAAATATTAGCTCTAAATGTTAAATCAAAATCTAAATGTTAAGTCTATATCTAAATGCTAAATCTTAGATCTAAATGTTAAATCTAAATGCTAAAAGTTCAATCTAAATGTTAAATCTAAATCTGAAACGTAAATCGTAAATGTTAAATGATTAATCTAAATCTTGTATGTGAATGTTAAAACTAAATCTAAACATTAAATGCTAAATCTAAATCTTAAATTTAAATCTAAATGTTAAATGCTAAATCTAAATGTTAAATCTAAATCTTAAATTTAAATCTAAATGTTAAATGCTAAATCTAAATGTTAAAACTTAATCTTAAATTTAAATCTAAATGTTAAATGCTAAATCTAAACGGTGAATTTGCATATTAGCTCAACATTTAGTTTCACTCGTGCCATTTAGATTTAACATTTAGATGTAACATTGACATTATATTTTTACGAGAAAAAAAAACATCACATTATACAAATATTGCTGTAAATCTGGTCAAAAGTAACATAAAAAACATTTGCATATGTTTTTTTTAAATGTAGTTTGTTGCTAAATGTAGCCAAAAATTGCTGTTTATTTTAGCATGTGTGACTTTACATACATTTTAGCAGGTTAAAGACAAATTGTTTTACAAAAGTTAATCATTGAAACTAATTGCTGATAAACTTGTCCTTAAAGTAAGCACATATGTTTCACATGGAGATATACAGTATACATGCTGTAGTCAAACCTGTTGACTTATCAGAGATGGGTAACTAAGAAGCCGATTATCTCTCATTTGGCCCGATTATTTCTATACAGATTTTAGTTATTTTTCTTCTTTTTCTGACACTTGGACAGTGACTATCAAATATGTATTTTGGACTTGTAACTTAAATCCAACAGGACGTCTGCAATTTGAAATTTAGCGGGCCAAATTTGGCACTTTTTCAAAATTTTCGGCCTTTTTAAAAAATTAAAAATTCAAATGCCTGTGCTAAAGTGCATTCAGCTTGAGTGTTTATTTTTTAATCACATTCTAACAATGTTAAACTAAATTGCAATCTGTGTAGAAAAGCAAGTTCCAGATAACTTAATAAGTTATGGTTAATGTCATTTTCATGAACTATTCTTTCTAGATGTCAACACTAATTTGCCTCGTACAATATCTGGCTGTGCTGTGCAAATGGTTTAAATTCTACTTAAATAGTCCAAAAATGATTTATTGGACTTCTTTCTGAATAGTTCCTTGACTGTATGATATAGTGGAATAATAAAATAATTGCTTTGTTGTTGCAGTTTATGGCAGTAGAGAGAAGTTACAGGGCCTGTATGAACTAGAACAATTGGAAAAGAGTAAAATGTGCAAACCTTAGCAATTCCACCCGTATTATGGGCTTAAATTTGGTGGTAGTTATGAAAAATAAAATAAAAACTGAACAGTGAGGTTTGACTGTTTTTTTTTTTTTTTTTAGTACAGCCTAAAGTGCTGAGCCTAACCCATCTTACCCAGCCAGAATACAACGTGAACAAGCTGTCAATCAAACAAACTCTGTCTCCAATGTCCTCCAGTCAACTGATCATTAATGGTTTTAAATTCTGTACTGAAAGTGTATTGTAGCAATTTTAAACACAAAAAACAAATGCACTTTTAAAAGTTTTACTGTGTTCTACTCAAAAAAGTATCCAAAGCGTATAAACCCACAACTTGCTCTCATCAAACTTGTTTCTATATATGACCAATATAAAAAGTTGGATGGCTGTTATCACAATTTTGAGATTAAAAAGTGCCATATTGAAAATAAAACTCTATTTTAAAATGAGCCACATTAATGCAATATTTCTTTCAGTTTGTCACTGAGAGGTTTGCGTAGCCTACACATGTGAAAGTCAAATTCTGATTTATTCTACAGCTTTTCACACCAGCGCTGCTCCCAAATAGACATTTTACATCCTGTAACTGAACACCGAGAACATTACGAGTGACTTTCTGAGTGTACTTGAGCAACGACTGCCCGCTGACCCTCTGTATCTGCTCATATATATTTGCTATAGTTCAGATGAGCTTCAGCCTCAAAAAGGACTCAAAGAAACATTTGAAATAACACTTCATGTCTGAGGTATAAAGTATTGTTTGTTTTTACAAATGGCTAATTCAAGGTTTTGCTTGGTTTAGGTAAATGTCCTACACAGGCCCGTCTCACCCGTGGGGGATGCGACACCCACACTTTCATTAAAACAAAAATGAATCCCCTTCATTTTTTTACAGAGGGATTCGTTGTTGAAAACATATTGGTGCAGTTTGATTCAAGCCAATCACAGCCGGCCATTTGACGAAGCCAAAGAGTTAGCAGCGATGAGTAAAGTGACAAAAAAGGTCCAAAAACGCCGCAAGATAACAGTGAAAAGTGACTAAAATGGGCCAAAAGCAGTCAAAAGTGGCAAAGAAATGGAAAAAAAAGAGGAAACGGGTGGTATGCAATGGCAAAAGGTAGGTTAAATGAGCAAAATATGGCAAACTATATTGAAAATTGGCAAACGTGGAACAAAAAGTGGCAAAATGTAGGGAAAAAGGAAAAAAGTGTTCTTTAAGGGCAAAATGTAGCTTATTTGGATGAAAATTGGCAAAAGAAATGGTTAAAGAAAAAACAAAAAGTGGATGAAAGTGCAAAATTTTACAAAAATGAGGAAAAATGGATATGTATGGGCAAAAAAAAGGGAAAATCTGAAAAAACAAAAAAAGTTAAATTTTTTGTGAAAAAAAGAGGCAAAAATGGGACAAAGAAAGTTGCAAAATGGCCAAAGAAAAATGTAAAAATGAATTGAAAAGTTCCCCCTATTAAGATTTTCTGGGGGAATAATAATTCAAATTAAAACAAAGAGCTGACCTAATAACAGCTTTATCATGGTTTTAGTAAATATTTTAATAAACTGAATTGGGAGTCAACGGTTGCCCTACCCTTGGAACACCTTGACTTTTCAAATCACCACCCGTGGTCTTACACACCTGAGATAAAGTGGAGTTAATTTAAAGCAAATCAGCTTGTTTTCTTAGATTAGTCACGATCAAAAACATTTACCCAGAGTTTGTCTTTGTGCTTAATTTGCCCTGTCGATCAAGTGTTAGCCCAGGGCTAATTCTTGATGGACTTTTGTGTCTTCTCAGATTTGCTTTGATAAATGGCTGTGGAGCCCTGCCTACACTGATATCTCTGCTCAAACGCCGCCTCCTGTGCAGCCTCCAGTCATTGCTGCCCTGTCTAATAACTCTTCCCATGTTTAAGCAAAGCATGTTCCTAATAGACTGCTCTGAAATCACGCGTCGGGGGGATGCTGGGGCAGGCTGAATGTCACAGTGCATTTATCTCCGCCTTGCCCCCCAACATCCCCCATATAAGCTCCAAACATTATTTAACCCTATAGGGTCAAATCCTTCCCGTAAGGACTGAAAGGAATGTGAATTAAGCTAAACAGTGAATCCATCCATTCAACGAGCCAATGGCAGCTTAAAAGCGTCTTCTCCAAACGGCGCCGTCTTGGTTTATGGGTGTCACAGGCCCAAAAAGGGATGGCAGCAGGCGTGCTTGACAGCATGTGACTCCCTCACCTGCTCGGGGGTGGGGGTTGGAGGGTGAACGGAGGGTAGTGAGCTTAGATGCCGCAAGATGAGCTCTTGGCATTCTATAAGGAAAGTAATGAGCCTTGGTATGACAGCAAACCCACCTCTTTTCCCTCCGCTGTCACTTTCACTGTTGATATGGAACATTTCCTACATTTCTGCTGTTTTCTTTGAAATTCTTCTTCAGCACATTCGGCCCCCACCCACAAATCCACATATTAAATTTCATTATTTGGATTGGATCTCAAACATAAAAAAAAAAAAAAACTATATAAAGCAATCATTGTTCACTTATTAAAAAAAATAGACTCCCAATTGAGCAAATGCAGGTATATACATACCATCATCATTATCATCGTTTATTTCAGACTCAGGAGTCCATTTTAAAAACATAGACACAAGTAGTTTTCACAAGATAAAAGCACCAACATACAGTATAAAACAGATGAAAACCATTATTATGAAACACAACTATACCAATCTATGGGGCTAATATTGTGACAAAACTATTTGTGTGTGTGTGTGTGTGCGCGGGGGGGGGGGGGGGGGGGGGGGGGGGGGGTGTTCCAATGTGTAAAACTATTTGTGTGTGTAATGCATACCAATGTCTCCACAAAGATGACTGGTAACAAACAAATGTATAAATACAACAAATATAAACAAAAACAAGCATTCATAGGCCTACTCACTTAAATAACATCCACATGTCTACCTACCCATAATATTCTTGTCTTTGTATTGATCAACTAAAAAAAAAAATAAATAAATATATATATATGTGTGTTGTTACAACTTTTAAGTTAAATATTAAGATTGTTCCAAAGGGATATCCCACAAACTGAGATGCACATGCTTTTCAAAGTTGTCTGGAATTTTCTCTTACTAAAGTTCAATTCCTCCTGCAAGTCAGGCTTGCAAAAAAATCGTAGCACATTACATCACATTGTCTCTTTTACCACCAAAAAAAGTGCTTTATTCAGTCACTTTATAGTATTTTACATAACAAAATTAATTAAAGCAGTGTTCAAATTTTATGAAAGAATTTAAAACAAAAACACAAAGGTTTGTGTGCAATTTATTTCTTAAGATTATAACTCCTGTGATTTGTTGTTGCATATGAGCATCAAACTTGATGATGATCTAGATTGAACCCGTGTGAAACTCGTGCTGCTACTTTGTCCTGCAGGAGAAAGTGAAAATGACAGCGACTCGTTGTGTAAATCACCAACTAATTCAGTTTAAGATAACTCAATACGTCCAAATACACAAATTCAATGAAACCTCACGTTTTGTTTCCAAGTGCAGTACAGTTTTCCAATGTCTGTATCACATGATGACAGTCATTGGTTTGAGTATTTTTTCCAAAATACTAAATTTTTTTCCTTAAATTATTCCCTCAAATTTCCAAAAATGAAATAAAAACTACTGCTCACAAAATCAAGGAAATTTAAGCTCCTGCAGGGACTGACACTTTAAATACTGTTATACAAAGAAGTGAAAACTTGGGCACAAGCATGATAAAATTGCTTATTTTAGACGCTATATTCTGGATTCACAGTTTTTATGTAGCGAACGTTAGTATGAACATAACTCAAACAAGATTTGCCAAGATGCAGCCTATATCCAACAGATATTAATACTGTCAATAAAACTCGGATTGTCTTACATTTTGATGCCAGAATTGTAGTTTTGGTTCATTAAAAAATTGCATTAAACTATCCTGTAATTCATCAGCTATGAATCATCACGAATACAATGCATGGAAAAGGCGTGTCAGTGCTTAGTGTAGTGACGTGTTGTCTGCAGACGAGCAGCTTTAAGAGTCAATCCTGTGCATTCAGTGATAAAAACAAACAAACAGCAGGTTGAAACCCAAAACAGGGACAAGTAACAACTGGTGTGGCCCAAAGAAAACAAAACTCATTAAAAATAGAAGCAATATTATTTTCCCGAATACGCCTTTTTTATGATTTACTGATACTGATTTACAATGTTAATAGAACTGACTCTTGGAAAAAGTAGATTAAAATGTAACTATGTAAGTGAACACATGCAATTTGTCATATTTGATTTCATATTGACCAGGCAAATGGTAATTTTTTTTTGTGATAATTTTAAATTTCTTCAATAACATTTAGGAGTCCAAATGACAAAACGTGTTGCTTGTTTAGTGTTTGTTTGAGCAAGTTGAACCCATGTGCATGATCAGACCAGTACGACCTCACTGCCTTGATTCAAGCATGGAATAACCCTGTGATATATGCAGGGATTGAATTATCAGTACATGCACTTTCAATTAGAAAAAGGCAGAAAAAGATCTCAGTGGGTAAATCCATCATAACTGGTGGCTGAACATAGAGGGAGGTATGGATTTATTGACTGCTGCTCTGTGACAGCACTACTCTTTAAAAGGCCGTTAAAAAAACCTGCTTATACTATGAGCCAAAAAAAACAAAACAATTGGTCACAATACTGGCATTCCCCATCAATGTTTGGTGGGTTGAACATCTGCTCTACAAAAACAACACGATCTGGCAACCCTCCATCGTACAAATGGCCCTATTATTTTAGCTTCATGCCCTCTGGTTACTCTGAATAAGCAGAATTTATCTATGTCAAACACACTCACCTGTGTTGGTACAAATTTGACTCTTTGCTTTTTGCAGCCCAACCTGCACACTAAGAACAATTGTTTTTTTGTGTGTTTGCTTTAAACCTTAAGTGAACACATTTTATGCATTTTAAAATCATGTGTTTTGTTATACAGAAGCTAAAAGGCCAGTATCTAATTTTCCAAAGCGTCCTCTTTTCAAAATGTCAAAATAATCTTGAATTCAGTCCTTGGATGAATTCCTACTGGGAACTGTCATTATTGTAACCTTATTCTTTTTCTTGTGCAGATGAAGTATATGAATAAACGTGTGTTTGACTGACAATGAGGATGTTTTGGGTGGAAAACTGGGTTTGTTTGTTTCTGAGAAGAAGCGTGTGGTAATGTGTTCTCCAGTGAGCCGTTACTGTGTAAATATTTAGCATCTCAAACTCTGCAAACAAAGGACATGCTCCCTGCCTTTGCCTTGTTTATGCAAATAACGTTTAGTTACATGTTTGCAAAGATTGAAATTTTCATTTTTTAATTTTTAGAATGGCTTTATTCCATTCGGTTCGCATCATTGTACGTTTATTTTCTCCATTTGGTTTAATGGTTCTATTCCACCAAGCGACCGTAAAGAAACTGATCAATGTAAGATTACTCAGCAATCGTAATATATATATATATTTTTTTTTTTTTAATGTGTGGTCATGGAGCGTCTCTATTGCAGTCGTCACCAATGCTGTGCCAGTCACAGAATAAGCAGATCGAAGCTAATGTGTTTTCCATAAACATTATCCGAGCGACGTTCCACTTGAGGCTTTTTTGTGTTTTTGTGGCGTGAAAATGTTATCCTATGCTCTGTTGGGATGATGTCTAACCAGGATGATGAAAAGCAAATTATCATCAAGTGAGTCATTCATTTTTTTCCTTCCCAACGGTTCAGCTGAGGTAAAAAAAAAAAACTGACGTCATGTGGAAGCAGCACAAAAACTACCCCTGAAAACCTTATCATTGTTTTTTTTTGTTTTTTTAATTGTATTAATTTAATATCGCATCCTATGGAATGTTATTGCATTTACTGAAGAGGAAAAGGTTTATTTTTTCTGAATTGATGAGATGAAAATAAGTAAATAAAAATCTTTTTTCTGTTTTTATAGGAAATGTTTTTTTGGTTTGATGAGATAAAAAGTTGTTTTTTTTGAGGGGGGGGGGGGTTTAACTAGCATTGTTTTTCTGTTTATAGGAAATATATATTCTCATCAACTCAGAAAAAACTTAAACATATTTGCTAAAAAGATAATTTTATCAGTTCAGAAAAACTGAAAAATATTTACTCGAAAAATTATTTTAGCAGTTCAGAAAAATGGCCAAATATTTCCCATAAAAATTATCTCATCAATTCAGAAAAACTGGAAAATATTTGCTATAAAAAAATTTATCATCAACTCAAGAAAAAACTAAAAATATTTACCATGAAAATTATCATCAATTCAGAAAAACTGGAAAATATTTGCAATAAAAATGTATCTCATCAACTCAAAAAAAGACAAGTATTTCCTATAAAAACAGAAAAAACAGGGTAATTTTTTTATTTCCTTATCTCATTAACTCAGAAAAAATTAAACTTTTTTTTATTTTCTGACTACAATAAGCTTCTGTAACATCCTGATCCAATCAACAATTATATTATTTTATTTATTAAGAATCAGAACAAATCATTTAATTTTTATCTTACTTTTAGTTAATTTAGAATAATAATAATAATAATAATAATTCAGCTTGTTTAAATCAAATACGTAGTTCATGTTGAATAATCAAAATAGTTGGTCTTATAGTATTTGTTTAAATAATAAGTACATATGGTTCAAAATGGATTTTATCACAATATAGTCTGGCAATATTTCAATTGTTTGCATATAAATAAAAAAAAAACATGTAATTACAGGATTGGAATATAATTATAAATAGTTAATTATAATAAATCTGTTTAATTGCTTTGTTAAATCATTCTAGATCAATGTTGATGATTAATATAAAGTTGTTTTTTCATTGATCAGTAAAAGACAAATTCACTAAACAATCAATACATGTACATATGTAAATGCTTTAATAAAAGTAAGTTGTGCCTTGACGAACCAAATGTAGCTGAAGAAGCATTTGTTTTACTTAAAAACTTCATGAAAAGAATAATATTGAGGAAAATCGTATTTGCCTAAAAACATTTTTTGAAATGTGATTTATACGTCCTCACTTTGCTCTCTTTGAGCCACGGGGCTAAAGTGCCACAGGACTTAGCAAATCAAAGTTTAGTTTAAAAACCACAACAACTGCAATTTTAATCTATAACGTCACGCTGAGAGGAAAAGCTTTCCCAACAAACTACTTATTTTTGTCTTTGCCTTAGAAACCATTTTCTGCATAGTGCTGCAATTAGATTTTATTTAATAGTGTGCAATGGTAGCAAAAGGTATTTTATACAATTGTGAGGCTTTATAGGAAGTCCACGATCTGTAACTATTCAGAAATGTTTTCCTTTGTGTCCTGAGATTTCGATCCAAAGGAAATGAAATAAACAATTTTTTTTAGTTTTTCTTCATTATTGACTTGTGGTCTTAAAGGCGACGCGTACCTTCAGCCCAACCAAAGAGAAGCTTTCATAGTCAGTGGGTTTGTCCTTACCTGGAAGGGAAATGTGGACTTATGCATTTTTCATGAGGAGGAATAAAGATCAGTAGATGAGAGCTGAGGTTTGTTGGTCTTTTCTTGAGGCAGAAAAGAAAGGTGACACTGGTGTCAGCGTGTGAATAGCAACCAAAGCCCCTCAGAACAGTAATACAGTTTGATGTATTGAGAACCTTAAAGGTCCCATATGCTATTTTTCACCCATCTCCATTTGTTCTCAGAACCCCAAAAACATAGTATTTAAGGTTTATTTTCCCAAACTCGCCTTTTTTTCAGAGTTTTAGCCTCTGAAAAGTCACTTTCTGAGCAACTCTACACAAACAGGCTGATATGCGTCCTACTTATGCATATTAATGAGTGGGCGTGTCTATAGACAGTACACTGACTTCCTCCTCACACCACGGCGACGCAGGGCCAGAGGACGGCCCACCCTCCTCCCACCCACTCCTTAGCCGAGCTCATGCTGCTTTATAAACACGGGGCGGGGTGTTCACCGGTACATACATAGACTGTAGAAAATACATACATAGCACTGAGTGAAGGACGCTGACATGCTCACCTTCGTGGGCGTGTCTGTTTACATGTCAATCATGGAAGAGATATTCCTGGAGGCGCGGCTTCTCCAGCTCAGTGCTGCGTCAAATTCGTCATCAAAGTGGGAACGCGTCATCAAATTGGAGCGAGGTGTTTGGGCTCACCCTGCAGTAAGAAAGGAACAAATCACCCTCTAACTAATGATTGAGGGAATTAATGAAAGAAACACGTTGGGCATGTGTATGAAGCCTAAATAGCACTTTATCATGTTTAAAGCACAGAAAAGTCCATTTAGCGTAACATGGGCCCTTTAACCAGGCTCAAAAAACCAGTGGTTACAAAACTCTGAACTCTCCCACTTTTGCACTTTATGTGAATGAGCTGTTATGACCTAACATTATAAACAAGTACATGGATAGGAAATATTTAGCAAACAGATTCATACACATTCATACACGGGCGACCGTGGCTCAGGTGGTAGTGGGTCGTCTTCTGATCGAGAGGTTGGGGGTTCGATCCCAGTACCTGACTATGTGTCGAAGTGTCCTTGGGCAAGACACTGAACCCTAAGTTGCTCCCAGTGGTCGACTAGCGCCTTGCATGGCAGTCCTGTCCCACTGGTGTGTGAATGTGAGAGTGAATGGGTGAATGAGCTGATATGTAAAGTGCTTTGAGACTGCTTCAGTGTGGTGATAAAGCGCTATATAAAATCAAGTCCATTTACCAAGTCCATTTACATCAGAAGTAGCTCCAACACACATCCTTGTGTTGTCTGTGGTGATAAATAAATAAAACATTATTATTGAAAAGGTGCAGAAAAACACTACAAAAACTTGAACAAAGTGGAAAATCAAAGAAATCAGATAAGGGCAGAGGTGTAAGGAGTACTCATATATCCTATTTAAGTAGAAGTACTGTTACTTAAATGAAATTGTACACAAATATTCAAGTATAAGTGAAAAGTAGCTTAATTAATTAGTACTCAAATTAAATTACTAGTAACTTTCACACCCCCCCCCCCAAACGTTTATTTTTGGTAATAAATCTGGCCACAGTTCTCTTGCATACTTAATTTATTTTCCACAAAGGCGTCTGTATAAAATAAATGGTTTGTCAAAATGTCCAATTCTTTTTTTTTTTTTTAAATAACATAACAAATTAATTAAATTCAAAATAAAAATACAAAATATGACTCTAAGTATAGCTACATTTCTGAACTCTAAAACTGAGAAAACTGCTGTTTTGGCGCAGTGCATTACGTTTAATCTGATTGGTCGGCTATGATGGGATGCATTTAATTTCTGGTTATTTCATTTTTTTTTTTTTGTCGTTTCACATTGTCTGTTGATCATTTTAAAACAAAAAAAAATACAATTTACTCAGTAACGGTTGGGTGTAGAAATGTAACTATTTACTTGATTTCTTTTAAAACCTACTTAAGTACAAGTAAAATGACTGATTTTAACTTGAATACTGTTACTTTCACCTTTGGATAAGTGCCAACGTCAACAATACCGGAATCAACAACTTTGTGTCGCATTCAGCCAAATATGGCTACGTTAAAATTTAAGGTAAAAAAAAAAGTTGTGCAAAAATTGTGTGTGTTGGTAATACAATAATAACCACATTTTATGTCATACATTTCCTCTACAGATATCCTTTAATAACCATGTTTTTCCATCTTTAAACCACTTTTTAAGCTTGAGCTTAATTACCAATATCTTCCACTCCTTCCACTTTCCCAGGGCTTGTCTAAGTTTGTGTAAAGCCACAGTTTTTAGAGGATAGCGAAATAAATCATTCATAAAAAAAAAAAAAAGGAAAACCTAACTATGAATTATGTGTGTGGTTTCAAGCTGCCCTCTTAAGCCCCAAATGATAGTAATAGACCTTTTGTGGGCACCGCACAAGATGAAGAGTTGATGCATTTGCTGTAATGGAAATGTGTTGTTTACAGAGAGTTTGATGTGTTGGTGGCCAGGTTTTCTTTGATTTCTTGTGGATCCTGTGTACCTCTTTAAGATGTGTTCCTTTATTTACCGTGCAAACCATTTTCCTTGCTCACTAGAAAAGCCATCTACCAATGCATTTCCTATGTAGTTGTTTTCAACTAAGTTTATTTTTTAATTAAAACTGTAAAACCACATTTGACATGTATTTTTTTTTCTTTCGTGATATAGTACATTTTTGTGAATTTTAGCTAACTGTAAAGCTTTGTGTTTCAGCTTGGAATACAGTATGTCATGTACGGTAGATTATTTGCTTCGAGCGCCTGCTGTGTCAAACACCTACATTGGGTGGGTTTGAGGCCTATTTTTAGGTGCTCTGTAGAGTATGTATTGTTTCTCCTACCCCGAGGGTTAATGACACGCTTATGCTATGCAAATTTTCCTTGCTGCTTCTAATTGTATTGTTTGCAAGAGCCCACCTAATGTTCCTCCCTTGCACATCTATAAAGAGCTCCTAAATCAATACAATTAAGATTTCTGCCTCTATTGGAGCAAAACACATGGAAAATTTGAGGATATGCGTCACTTTCTGCCTGAACTTTGGGTTTGTTTTTTTTGTAAACCATCATACACTTGCGGTAATTGCTGGTTGCCTGTTGTTCTTTCATCCACTGCTTCTGGTGTACGTCAAACTCTAGAGGCTAACACATTTAGTTGCTCTTTAGCTTTGCTGAAATTATCTTGTTCAACATGCTCCCATGTTATTTACAGAAGTAGTCATAACATTAGATTGCATAGAAATTCGGTCGTGTTTTGTTGTCTTTCCTTTTTAAATGGACCACTGTTTGTACAAGTGGCCAAAAAGCTTCTTGTTGTAACTGTTAGAAGATCTGTGCTTAAAGTGTAACTAAACCCTGAAGTTTTGGTGGACGTGCACTGGCTGGACATAAGGAAAACGCCCAGTCACTCTCTGGCAGGAACGACTCATTGGCTGTGTTCGAAATTCAATTCAAACTTTATTTATATAATGCAAATTACGCCAAAGTCATCTCAAAGCGCTTAACAAAATAGAGAGTCCATTATATGAAAGAAAGAACCCAACAAGATCCACATAAACATGGCATACTCCTTACTATACACTACAAACTCAAGGAGTATATACTGTCTACTATATACTATAAGTATGGTTAGGATGATAGGATGAGGACCGATGATGACTGTTCCCACTGAAATATACTTCCATGTTTCCCAAGATGTATTTCGAACTTACGCCAAAAACCTGATGCACACTGAGGCTAAATATCTCCGTTGATTTGCCTCCTTTGAAAGTTCTGAAAGCATTTTAAGCGAGAAAGTGACCAAGTAGAATATCAACATGTGGTCATTTGATCCATAAAACTCCCGGAAAAGCCCCAGGACAATTTTCCATTCTGCTCGCAATGCATCATGGGGCGGTTGAGTATGACTCGTGTGCCCACAGTGCACACTTAGAAAACGTCCCGATATAGTGTACATCCGGTAATTTCCTGCGTACTCAATCTTTTCATACTATCTAATGTGAACGCACCACATACTAATTTTGACAACAGACTTAGGATGAGTAGCCCCGCCTACTAGTTTTTATAAGAGGAGTGGGGTCAAGAGTACGTGTTCGTTATGCAAGCAACCCGAGAAACGGTAGCCTCCCATCATCAGGCAATAGCAAAATTCAATTGTAATAGCCGGATTGTAACCAGTAGAGAGCAGTCACTCTCAAATTTTTACACCAAAATACACCAAATTAAATAACTTAAAGCTGGTATTCGAAATTTCTGAGAAACATGTCGATGTCCCGCCCATAAACAGCTTCACTTCCTCCCCCTGCCTCTGCCAATCTACCAGAAGCCACACCTCTACTTTTCTGGCACGTGCATCGCTGAACATAACAAGGTCGCATTGATTTGTCTATGGTTCAGGTCAGAGCCAAAATCATATTGTTTGCTTTTTGTGACGCGCTGCCTTGTTTCCGGGCACAGTTCCGCATTCACTTTGATTGACAGTCTCCGCTACAGGAAGTCAAAGCCTATTGGCTGGGTGTTCACGGTGCTCATTTCCATTTGTGTAGGGGTGTAAAGGATGAAGGAGGGACTTATATACATTGATGTATATGAATGACCACCGGCAGTAGACCATAGTAAAAGACTAGTTTGGTATTTTTTCGCATTTCAAAAGAATCACACATAAACATAGATTTATCAGAAACTCGGGATATCAGCTTTTATACGAAAATGTCAAGAGTTGGACAAGAATCAGTCACCACTACTTCACACCAAATTACATATGTATTCAGCAGACAAAGGTGGTTTTGGGGTTTACTCTTCAAGAAAACACCTATTATGCATCATACAAGCTCTTTTAAGAGGAGGAAAAGGACAATGATTACTGACACAAACCCACTAAAACACACCTGAATTATTTCCTCGGAGATAATTAAACATTGGAAAACAATCTTTACATTTTTGTCCCGCTTTACCCCTGTGATAATGTGAACAAAGCCACAAACACGTTCAGTCAATGGTCTAGATAATTGACCATTTATATTGTTATGGCACCAAACAGCAGCATATTATAACATAACATAGACCATGTCCACACAGAGAAACACTGCTTTTTTTGTGAAATTCTTGAGCAGCAAGTTTATAGCTGTTGGCATGATTGGAGTAAAGCCATCAGTTAAACAGAATGTTTTCATGCTTCTTTGCTTTCGACACTGATTTTCAAAATGCTCCAAATTGATAAAAAAAAAAAAAAAAACCCCTGTGCAGCTGAGAGTGCTTCTCCTTTAGGGCGATGTTTCTTCAAACAAGCATTAGGAAGGAGAAAAATGCACAAAACTCATCAATTGGCCAGGACTGGCTCATTCATGACACACCAACCTTAAAACTGTTGTTAAATGTGTGCTTTTTTTAAGCAGTCAGGGGAGGTCAGAAAATTCAGAAAGGCACATTTTTAAGAAGGAGCCAAATTACTTTGACATTTATATTAAAGCAAACACAACCATCACAGTCAAAAATCACCAAGCTTCAAGTCATTTTTTCAGCCTAAAAAAACGGTTACAAAAGTGAACCTTTGTTTTGCCTCAGCAAATTATGGACCCTTTGATACTTCAGACACATTTTTATTGTCGTGTGGCTCATTCCCACTAAAGGGTGTAAATCCACAGCCACCATCCGCTCGCTAAACACGTTAAAACCCCTGTTGTTCCTGTAGGTTTCTACGAGCATCCAACAATTTGCCAACAAGACATTTTCTAATACAATTGTTTGCTTTCTGCTTTTATTGGCTGTTAGTTGCCCAAAACACTGAGCTCCACGTCACGTTATGGACACATCCGATGTTTTTTTTTTGCGCCAGGTGGCATTTGAACACACACTCAAACACACCTGCTGTCTTCAGGAGAAGGTATTTTAGGGTGTACTCACACTGGCAACCAGGGCCGTTCCTAACCAGCTCTGTGCATGTGTGAAACCATGGGGGGGGCATTGTCTGGCCTGCGTAGGTGTGAACTGCACCGCAGGGGGGTTAACGGCCCGATGGTCCTGCTAGAAGAGGTGGTCCAAACAGCGTGCCACACTGGCACGGTTGGCCGCGCATGCGCACGCACAACTCGACTCGACCCGGGCGCAAAATGTGATGACGTTGGTAACATACAATCAATGTGGCTGCTTTATGGCTTTATCGTGTATTCTTCTCCACAGTCGCCATCAGAGAAAGACATTTTACTACTAAACGCCAACCAGGAAATTACCAATCTCCTGTTAGAGATTTGTCTCCTTTCCAATGAACTAAAAAAGCATGAGCTACTCGTAGAGTACACGTCTTTCTTCCATAATACTACTCTACGTGACAACGATTCAGTGCTCTGGGACAACCCGGGTTCACAACTGTCTTGTTCAACGCCGCGCTAACCGTCATGTGCTGAAGTTGTTGTGCATGGGCGACAGACATCCACAAATATTTTCCCTAAGAATTTGATGTTTTTGATCAGCGCTACGAGATGACTACTGCTGTAAATGGCGCTAAATTGATAACATTGAATTTAATTAATATCATGCTTCCATGAAAACTAGTGTAAATGCTCCCAGACTGTTGATGCTAATGTTATATAGGTATTTTGCCATATGTGACAGAGATGGACACAAAAAAATGTCTTGAAACTCGTCAATGACAATATTTACATTTGGTTATTTTTATTGTTGATTACAGGCTTATAATGTGATTTTTTTTTTCTTTCCTAAAAACTATGATTGTAACCAGTAGAGTTTTTTTGTGACACATTTTAGGATCATGGTGTATCGCAGTGTGCACAGTATGCACACAATCAAAAGCATTAAACTGGCGCAGTGTAGAGCAAATGGAGACTATTCCGCTTTTTCCAAATTTGTATTTTCGAGACAAAAAAAAAAAAACCCTTTATAACTGATCACACGTTGGTTGATTACGCACCATTTGTAACAGCATGCCACTTTGAGATGACCTTCTCTTCACTTCTCTGAACTGATGTTTTAATGATGCATGAAATGTGCAGATTAGCAGTGTTAGTTTTATCTCGGCTCCCAGTGCCAGCCTCAAAATTGGTCGTCGGCACTTCTGTGTCATATTTATGAGACTCAAGCTGTCTATTCAAAGAGGACCTTTTATACTCTTCACATGGGAACAGGTCAGCAAATGTCAATTCCAGCATTCATATTTCATGTCCGTAGTGAAATGTCTGACTCATCCATCATAATGGATCTTATAAAATCTAACATGAACACACAGTGTTTCACTTGATATCAATAAGAAACGTCCAATCTAGAAACAAGGTAAGGTTACAGAAAACAACTCCCTGGCTTCAGCTGTCTGAGGGAGTCGAGCATCTTCTCACCTGACATGATCGCTAAAATAATTTTCACTCGGTTTGTTACATAAATTAGTGCCTTTCGGGAACAATTACACGACAGACTTCACAGTTAAACCACATTTTCTTCCGAATACAAATGAGGCTAGCGGTTATCTTGAAAGGTGTCAACATGTCGTCAGCAGCACACGAGTTCATAGTGTGGTGGTAAAAATATTGTATTTGTTTGATTGCCCTGGTGGTCATTTTGACAGTAAAAAGATAATGTGTGACATTAGGTGTCGGTGTTGAAATTGCACAAACTGATCCCCAAATTAAAAAAAAGAGCTAAAGCAGTGGTTCCCAAACAGGGGTACTTGTACCCCTAGGGCTACAGGACCACATTGCGGGGGGGGGGCCGGGGGGTGCTCAGAAACATCTTACAATTCATCTAAAAATAAATGCTCCTTGTTCCTTTGTAGGCTATTTTTTGGACAAATACACCACAAACTAATGGTAGTATTGCTCAATAAAATACAACATTTTCTTGTAATTTATTAAAAAAGGATTATTTAATGATGTAAAGGCCATTTTATCACACTTCTGACAATAGGAGACTCTAATTAGCTACATTTTACATAGGAGAACTATTGAAGTAATCACATAAGTAGCAGTGGTATTTTTAAAAATAAATAAATTTCACTTTAAATTATACTCATTGCTTTGAATTTGTAGAATAAGCCTTGGAGAACCAATTTTCAAGACATAGTGAAAGATTTAGGAGACACCACTGTTCCACAAATGAAAAAAGCATTTGAAATTATGGAAAGGGTACTTATGATATGAAGAGGGGGTACACATGACATGACAAAAATGCAAGATTGGGAACCACTGATCTAAAGGCAACTGTATTTCTTTTGGCATCCCCCATGGTCCATTAATGTCCACTCAGTGTCCCTACCTGTTGTTTTAACAGTTAAAACTTGCATTTCATGCTGAGCCACCAAATGCAAACATGACTCTTGCGAAAGTGTGAGACGTGTCCGCCGCAGTTGGCGTATTGGCACCTACCTAATGGATTTTAGTTAAATGACCCTCGTTCTTCAGCGTTTGTCAGCATTAACCGCGTCCCTCCCTGCTGAGAGTAATGCCACCAAACTGCCAGGCTGACAGGCTGCAGTGATTTGTTGCATTCCAAACATGCAGCATGACACTTCAATAATAGACCTGTGTTTTGCTCAACAAATGGGCTAATCACTGCCACAATGAGAGAAACTGGCTTATTTTCTATTCAGGCCAGTTGAGGGCAGCACAGCGGGGCTCGGTATACCAGTAGTTGTTTGTGAGTCAACATCAACAAAGATGGATCCATGTTGATGGCAAATTAATGAGGATCAATAGGAGACTATATTGCTGGGGTGTGTGCGTATACTGAAGGGCCTTGGTCCAACGAAAGACTGCCAACTCCTGCTCAATGCCACACTGAGACAACCCTGGTCTGGTAGAGTTATCGTTTTGAGTTTTACAACCTCTGTTAAAGGCTTGGGGTTCTTGACATCTCACATCTATCGCAAGGGGAAACACAATAAAGCTATTTAAAAAAGCCATCATAGAGGTTTTCCACATGTATTATGTACTGGGAAAATATTCTGATCTGTTAAAGCTACACTATTTGAATCTTGAACCATGGCGGAATTTGAACCGTAAATCCCGGCCCCCCACTCTGATAATTCCTCCCAGACTTCTCCTCTCTGGAAGTGCACGAAATTGCGCACGAGAGTGCACTACCGGTAAACACGTCACCCCGCAAAAGGATGCACATACGATATAGGAAAATGGAACATTAGATTACCTGTCGAGAAGGAAAACAGCCACTTGCACGTCCAAAGTTAGTCCAAGACTAAAAACAAGTTTGCACCGTGTGCGCGCCTCACTATATATCGCGACAGCCAATGAGGTGGCTCCTTCGTGGGCTCTGCTCACCCTTCCTTTCTCTAAATTCTGTGATTAGAGCCGGAGGGGTGACCGTGAGGACTTTGTCTTCCAGGGTTTTATTAACTAAAATACTTAATTATAAGACACAGACAGCATGCAGATGTACAATTTTTTTTCCAGAAATTATTACTTTTACGATGTACTATATAATGCTAGTAAAAATCTTTTTTTTAATTAAAGAAAATAAATCGAGTACCCCAGCTTTAAAGCAGAAATGGTGACAAATTTTGTGCCACCTCCTGACTAAATGCACAAAATAACTGGAAAAATACAGAAAACAACATCAGAAATGACACAAAAATACACAAAGTGACAATAAGAATACACAAAATGACAATAAAAATTGACTCAAAAAAAGACAAAACAACAGAAATACACAATATAAATTGGCTCTAAATACAAAGTAAAAACATAAGACGATAAATAAACATACAAAATGACCAAAAATAAATAAAAATACCCAAAATGACAGAAAAGCATACAAAACAACAACAAAAATGATAGAGTTGCCTATCTCTGTGTTAAAGCCAAAAGATAGCATGTTTTTGAAGTTGTTCATGTTGGCATGAATTCCTGCTCTTTGTGGGGAAAAACCATTGAAGGTTGATTGACTTATTGTGTGAGATAATCTAAACATACTACAGCGATTAGCTTTGAACAATTATTCCAAAAAAACACTTTTTTTTGGTGCAGTTTTTAATTTGTTTCCAGAAACTTTTCTCTGCAGGAGTTGTGCTTTAACAACAGGACGTGGTTCAAAAGATCCACAATGTTTTTAAGCAGCTGTTGTTGACTCAATTCACCCTTTAATTGCATCATAATGTAGTCATTTAAAGCAAGCCAAAACAAAGGCTTATGTTGGAGAATAGTTAGTGTTGAGGGGCTGAGGTTTACTTTTCTAATAGTGCATGAGATTAGTTTTCAGGTTACAGATCGTAACTTGGAGTTAAAGAAGTGTAAACCATTTTGATTTTCTTCACAGATGGATTTATTTTCGTATAGTTTAGTTTGTTTGTTTTTGTCTCATGTCTTTTGTCGTTCAGGACATTTTGAATCCAAGACCCAATGTTGGACGCTGCCACCTGCCTCTGAGCTGAAAGGTGAAGCCAGCTCATCTTCAGGCACAACCTACTGCAGACATTCATCATTAGCTATCATCTTAACGCACAGGCTGCAGCAGCAGCATGCAATTCGCGTGCAAAGCCATGCACAACACAGGTGAAATGCACCAGCACTGTTTCATGGCACAGTGGTTTGACCTACTTTCCAGCCTTTTCTGTCAGACAGGTTTATATTGGCTCTGCATCAGAGCTAAGCAACTTTTATCACAGCCGGGCCACAAAAACGTTTTTGTTTGATCGCAGGGCACGTTATCACGTTATCAACGTTCATAGCATTTAGAATGAAGAGTAACAAAGAGTTTTTAGAGTAATTTTGTGTGTTTTTGTGTTAATGTCTTGCTCATTATGAGGCATTTTGTGCATTTCTGTTGTGTATTTTTCTTGTAAAAAATATGTTTTTTGGATTCATATTGCGTATTTCTCATTTTGCAATTTTTGAAGTAATTTTTGTCTATTTCTGTTGTCGTTTTGCTTGTTAGTGCTGTGGGTTTGTGTAATTTTTCATGTTTTTTTTGTCTTTTTGTGTACTTTTGTTCTTATTTTCTGTAATTTCGTGTATTGCTATTGTTGTTTTGTACATTTTTGGAGTATTTTCTGTGTTTTACTCTCGTCTTTAACTGTATTTTCCTGCAATGTTGTATTTCTTTGTATTTCTTAAAGGTGCAGTCTGCAACTCTTAGATCCCACTCTCCATCTCCCTCCCCACTGCTCTCTTGCCCTGCCTCCAAAATTTCCAAAGTTCCTCCCTCAGAGGAGCTAACAAGCTAACATTAGTCTGACAGCAACATCACAGCAATATAACATGCTCTTTACTTACAGCAGCCCAAACGGAGGCTGTTGTGCGCACATGAACAACACATGCACCACAGAGTTCTAGTGTAACAATTACAAATAAAATATAATGTAAATCAAGTCGCTGGAATTACCTTTCAAGCAGAAAATTCCATCTTCTACTCCTCCAGACCATACACTGTTAAAAAAAAAAAAAAAAAAAAAAACGCGCTCCGGGAAGGGGGCGGGGACTGTGAGAAACAACTGCCAGACAGCCCATCAAACACAATCCTGGCTCTGATTGGTTCTTTTTGCTCGGCCGCTGTGCGTTCTGGCAATCTGCCAAAGGCAGCAGCAGGGGGGGCTCAATGAGGCTGTTTTATTCACACAAACGACTAGTTTCATGTAAAGCTGTCCTTACATAGTGACCGCTTTAGCAAATATGACAAAAAGTCACTTTTATAAGAGTTGCAGACTGTACCTTTAATGTATTCCTGCTTTTGTTTTGTGTATTTTCCTGTCATTTTGTATGTTTACTTTTGGGGGCCGCATAAAATTAGACCAAGGGCTGCTTGTGGCCCCCGGGCCACCACTTCCCTATGTCTGCTCTACTGATTGAGGTGAAACTTGAACTAACAAGGTTAAATAAGAGATACAGAATATATAGCACGTATTTTATACTTTAAGAATTAAAATAATGATTTCAATAGACATTCCTCATCCTAAAAAAAAAAAAGAAAAAATCACCACTTTTTTACTTTTTGTGACATCATTACTTCTGCAATGTCTGCTACCAAACACACTTTCAAAAAACAATCCCAAAATAAACATTTGTCTGTTTATTAGCATCATTGAAAATAAGATGCTCTTTATTTTCAACTGGAACCACATTGACCGGAAGCACAGAGACTGATTCCTGTCACTGGACCAAAGACGTATAGATATTAATTTCACATTTCACAGGACATGGACAATGTCTGCAAGGAAGCCCGACTCTTTCAACAGGCTTTGAATAGAAAACAACAATAAATGCTTGTCTGCCATGACTTCAATTAGATTTCTTTGTGTAAAGCTTTATTAGTATTCCTTTCTTTCTTTATTGCTTGCTTGTCAGATAAATATAGTGTATAACCATGTGTTTTGACCATTAAAAACCTGGAGTTTCAACCATTAGGGTTCCCAGTCATTCACTATTGGTTGCTTCTAAGGACAGTTCAATTCTATTCATTTCTTTCATAAAGACATTCAAATCTCATGTCTTTCTACCAAAACACTAATGATTCAGTGATTATTCTTCATTACGCCTCTCTTACCTGCCCAGGTTCAGTCACGATCGTCTCCTTTTTGTTCTTTCATGGCAATGTAAATGATTAATTGAATATTTTTTTGTTCTACATCATGTGTGACACGGTATGACCGCTTATCAGTTTCCCGTCATTAGACAGCGGGGCCCCTGGCTTGGGCCGACATGACTTATCTGGATAATGTATAGCCTCCAGTGTTTGGGTTCAGAATCTTTTCTCTAAGGTAATAAGTCTTCATTTTTGTAGCCATGGATGGTCCATCAGTCAGGAGGATGTCCAAACCTTATCAATGCATTTTTGACCTTTAGATTTATTCTGACATGTACAGATATAATGAAATTAAATGAAACTATTTAATATATATATTGTTTCCTATATTGTCAATTAGATAATATTTTCACACCCGTTTCATTGACTGCTAACAGAATTACATCAAAATACTTCACTGGGATTTGACAAAATTTCAACCAAAGACAGACATTACGCCATGCAAGATTTTTTTCTAGTTTGGAGCGGATGAAGATCAATTTACTGATTCTAAATCAATTTCAAAAATGGAAAAATCCCTTAATCCCTTACTGATCATTAGTGATTTCAAAACTGCATATATCGATTCACAATTGACTGATCTTCATGAAATTTCCCTTAGTTCGTTCCTCAATTACTACAGAAAATGTCATCCCTATTGGATCTGGATTGTACATTTTTCAAAAAATTGCGGATGAAGATTAGCCAGACATTCCAGGCCAGAGAGGGTGGGAAAGCTACTTTGGAATTTCAAACAAAACATTCACAAAAATGTGATTATCTGATCCGAGGACCACATTTTTGGAATTTGATTTAGCATAATAACCAATCTAAGCATTAACTGTCACCACAGTAACACCCCCAACCAAATACCTTTGATTGTCATTTGCACATTGTTGTGTTTTTTGTGTTGTTGTTGTTTTTGTTTGTTATGCTTCGTTCTTGTTTTTTCTCATTTATGTCTGACCTACACTTCTTACATTTGCACTATTATCTTATGTTGTTATATTTACTTTCTGACTGTCTTTTTTATTGTGGTGCTGCAAAAGTGATTTTTTTTTCGTCATTTTAGTCGATTTTTGTTTCGTTGGATTTTTGTTTTGTGTGTTTTAATTGTTTCATATCTTTTTCAAGTAATTTTTGTTGCATTTTTTTATGCTGTTTTGTGTGTTTTTGCAGCAATTTTGTGTATTTTTTTTTTTTTTTTGTGCTGTTGCTTTGTTGGCCACACAAAATTAGAGAGGGCCACCAGTTTCCCACATCTGATGTAAGAAGTACTTATTTTTATTGGTCAATTTTCACAAAATGTGTGATACATTTTTGCATAATTTATAGGCTTGTAAAGCTTGAATCAGCCCCTCTGGTCAGCCATCCAAAACATTCTGCAAGATCCATCATTTTGAGCCGTAGGATTCCAGCAGTATATTGTGCCTGTGTGACACGACTCCAGCCTCTTGTCATGTCACAGGTGAGAAATGGAACAAAGCGAGTGCGTCGCTGTTGCCAGCTCACATAAAGTGCGGAGGTTTTGGTGCATTTTTTACATCAGTATTGTGTGCCACACAAGATGTGTTTAGTAGACCGCAGATAACTCAAATAGATGGTGCATGGCATGCCAAAGCTCAACTGAACAGGACTTCAGTATGCCAGCCAATTCACTATCACTCACCATTACTCTGTGCGCTGCCCAGGTGTGCTGACTATGTGAGAGGGAGAGATTTTCTCCTTTTCTTATGTTGCGCATTGGTAGTTTTGTTCCTCATAGTGAGGACCAAAGTAGCACATGGGTGAGATAAAAGTAACAACATTAAATACATTGTAGTTTTACAAATTACTTGTTTTTTTGGGGGGGGATAAGAAACCACACAAAAGGGCAGCCATGCACGCTTTTACTTTTAATTTTTATTGCTGCCAATGTTTAAAAAGTAACAGTATAAACTTAAATAGATTTTTATTTATTTATTTATTTTTTTTTTTAATTTAATAAAATATATTTTTTTCAAATATGCAGTCGCATTAGCAGACATTCACTCACTAAACTGATAGACTATTTTGAACAGGATCTAAAGGCTTTAAAGACTAAATGCTCCGTCAAAAAAAAATAAGTTGGCCACGCAAGTGAATTTACGTTCTTTCAAAAATTACTTTATGGGATTGTTAAGTAACAACACAATTTTACAATTTTACAATTTTACCAGGTCTTGAGAGTATTGTGTTTTCTGTATGTGTTTAATTTCGTGCTGGTGGGATATTGGGGGCATATCCATAATATCGTATGCCATAGAAAATGGCCCAGATTCTATAATACACATTTTATGCACCTTTTATATATGGGTGGGGGAGCCCGACCCAGACACTATATACACACTTTATATGGGGGTCAATATCCTATGCCCTATATGGACCCCTGACAACTATTTGTATAAAATAAATGTTCATGACATCACAGTTTGTCTATAATGTATTTGCAATTAAATAGATTTTACCAGGAAATTGATAAATCCAAATATTTCTATTATAAACAATGAAGCTTGGAGACAACAACTTTGATTGTAGTTTTCATGGAAACTAGTGTATTGTCAGACATGTCTGACAATGTACCATTCTCTTTATTAAATTAGTTATTTTACTTTCAGTCACTGCAATAACCACATTCCATACATTAGTACTTTTTTTTTGTATTGACATAGAAACTATTAACCCAAAACTGCACTTGTCATTTTCAAAGCATACCAAGATCAATGACCTAGTTCCTTTTTGAAGACCAGACACGAGCACTTTAAGCCAATTGCTATTATTTAAGAGTTAAAAATACATTTAGTACTGTTATTAAAAAGATTAGGATTTCAAATCATATTCTATGGGGTCCATTTACAATCTTACACCGGCTCTCTGCAACCTTATTATTTAAACAAAGTTGTGCCATTACAACAATATTAATCATATACATATACAAAAATATTAAAAAAAAGAAACAAAATGAGCTTTTTTTTTTTAAGTTGAAGCTCGTCAAAGCAACTCGATTTGCCTTTTTGAGCGTTGAGAGCGAGCAAGGGTTGTTGGTTGGCTAATGAGACAGATGGGCAACACAGATTGGTGACATTAACCTCCTCTTGATGTAGATCATGCTTCCATATCAAGCTAATCATTTATCAGAGAAGTCCGTCTCGTTTTGGAGGGGACAGAGGACAAGCTGTGCCGCACTATGGCTGATCCAACACTTGACCACATTGAGGAATAGCATCAATCTGCTCAATGCAAAGCCTTAAAAACACTGTGTGAACATGTTGATGCTTCAACATATACACATAAAAGCTTAATTTCTGTCAAAAACCAAACGTTCTTTGAGTCTTTTTTGGTATTTACAGTAAATGTATAGAACAAGTTTTCTCACCGTATCTTTTTCGAGTTAATTTGCTCAAAGCTGAGTGCACCGTTGGGCAAAGTCTTTATAGTTGTTGAAATATACCATCAGCCCAGGCATATTGTCTCACTCTGTGCCTCCCATCTGGTCACAGCTGGCAGTGTAGCAGCAGCAGCCAGTGCAGATCATAGTGTGTCCTGGCAGTTTCAGGGGTAGGAGGTAGGATGGGTATAACCGCCTTAATGGGATCCTCATCTACGCAGGAACCAAACTACAACAGAGAGCAGATCCTATTTTCCCCTTTTAGACTTTTCATGACCCAGTGCGAGACAAATGACTTCATTTTCTTTCGCCAAGGGGAAAGTGGCATCTTGTCCACTTATTGTCCCTCGCACCAACTGATGTTGGGGGAAATAAGGAGTAATGTGCTGGTCACATGCCAGGGATTGCTTTTTCTACGTCGACAGACACACAAGCAAAGTGGGCAACATTGAGCCTTAAAGGCAAATTGGATTTGAGTAATGACTCACCCTCTCAGAGCAGACAGAGATGTAAAATCAGCAGCCAGGTTTTTTTTTTGTTTTTTTGTTTTTCACCAGAGAACAGAATGCAGTAGTCAAAATAATTCTGCACTGATTTGTTTATTTTTCTGAGTCTATGACGGTCGAAACGCTGGAAAGAAATGATATCAAATTACCGTGGTAAATACTTGCCTAAATAACGTTGAATTTAAGAAAAGTCCAATCCCAAATTAGAGTTAAAAATAACGTTTTTCTCAAGAAAATAATGTAGAAGACTTCATGGTAAGTTAGGAAGCACAACAACCCAGCAGAGAAATGTGATGATCCTTCCAGTTTTCAAGATGGGAACAAATTGTAGATCTGAATAGCCTCTGATTGTACGTGCAATTGGAAAATCAAGCAGAGTTTTGCATATTCGACTCATGCCCTTACATGCAATTCTCCCATAAATGACTGAAATCAGACTTTCTGTCAGATCTTAATGATTCTTTTTTTCTGCTAACAAAGTCATAGCAACATTCTAGCTTTTGCATTGAATGGTTTCCAACCCAGTGTGTGCATGAGATGAAGGGAGGGGGTGGATAATATCTTGCTCTCAAAATAGGTCTGGGGTCTTCTCTCATCTCATTGGCATGGCCTCCTATTCTTCACTGAAAACAAAAATCCAGACCTGACCTCAACCTCACTTACTCAAGTAGGCCTGGCTGAGAGCGGATGAAGTGGCATCCATTTTCATGAACTCCTCTGAAATGGGGACTGTCCTCCTCCGATGGTATTGTGGATTGTATTATTAAGTGTGCTGGCACTTCACAGGAGAAAGTGAAGATGAATTTTCACATGGAGAGTGGCGCAGCTCTAGCAGTGACACAGTCAAGTGTTCTTCAGGATACTGTTGTGACTTTTGGAAAATAAGACGCCATAGTTCTCATTCCCATCGACCAATTGAATCTGAAACAGTGATTCAGGATTCTCATTAAAGTACCCTGATAGTGTGACGTTAATATCTTTAAAACAATAGACACCAGAGTTCATGTCTTTAGAGAGATTTAGAGAATAATTGTGACAAATAAAGATGGGGAGTCACATTGAGCTGAAGCTGTTTAGGTTGAGTAGATCCAGAATGACATTTACTTGCAGGGCTTCATTTTCACCGACAGCTCTCTGAAGCTTGCCAGCATTGATTAGCCATAATCACAACCAGCCACACAAAAGAAAATAAAAGCTTTATACTCCATCTTTCTCAGTCCATGTGTAAAGAACCAGCCTTTCTAATCCAATTATAGTCCCACAGTCCTCATCAGGGCTGTATTTACCCAAGTAGCTTTGGTACCAATCATCTTATAGAATTTCTCTCACTGGTTGGATAATTCATTTTTAGGACCTCTGTAAGGGTTACAAAACTTGAACCAGTGTCAACAGAAATGAGCAAATGTCAAATTTTACACAGATTATATCGTCTCTGCTGGAGCTGTAATCAGAATTTAAAAGTTAGAATTGACATGGCCAGACCCGAAACACAATTTAAATATGGCTCGCACACATATATTTTGCCTTTTGTCAAGAATGAGACTGTGTTCGAAATTGCATACTCACGTACTACTCGTACTCAGTCTGACGTCAAAATGAGTAATGAGTATATAGTGCGTTCTTATTAAATAGTATGGAAAGATTGAGTACTTAATAAATACCCGGTTGTATAATATATCAGGACATTTTGCAAGTATGCACGGTGGGAACACTACTCATACTCAACCGGCCCATGATGCATTGCAAGCGTAATGTAAAATCATCGTTTTTTTTAAAAAAAAAACCAAAGCATCTCTTCTTGTCTTCCATTGGTTTTTTAATGCTTTTGTAAATAAAGCTGTTGTTCTGAAGTAAATCAGGAGTTTTGTCGGTAGCACAATGTCTCCGAAAACCTCTGAAATGTCGCCATGAAATTAGTTTGTGCGATTTTTATGAATCAAATGTTCAAGATGTTGATATTCTACTGGGTCATTTTCTGGCCTAAAATGCTTTCAGAACTTACAAATGTTGAGAATCAATGGAGATATTTAGCCTGAGTGTTCTTCAGGTTTTTGTTGTAGGTTTAAAATGCATCTTGGGAAACTGGAAATATACTTCAGTGGGAATGCTCATCATCGGTCATCATCCTATTCCTCCTAACCATACTTATAGTATATAGTAGACAGTATATACTCCTTGAGTTTGTAGTGTATAGCACGGAGTGTGCCATTTCAAATACAGCCTGACTCTTTTATACATTTTTTAAACATCTATTCATCTATTCAGCCTTCCATTCCCTTCCTCAGCATCCTTTGTGCATCTCGCGCTAATCAAATCGCATCACCTCACTATTTACCAAGCAGCGCTTGAGCACGGCCCGAGCCCTTTTAAAATATAGAAATTAAGATTGAGGAAAAGAGTTGAAATGTGGGTAAAATGTTGAGAAGGTGCTGATGATGGACTGATCAAAGTTGCTTAAGTTGTCTGTAGAAAACACAAAAATCATGACACAGGAATTAGATATTAAACCTCAGACACCAAGTAAATCCCATGTTGTCCAGCCCTTTTTTTCTCTAATGTTTATTCACAGGTGTATATGTGACGAGGTTTATGGAAAAAAATATTGACTGTATGTTTTTGATTTGTGACTGTTCTGTTTTGAGCTTTTTGTGTATCGTTATGTTTTGAAAAGCTGGAAGTTTTAAGAAAAACACCACTAAATAACTCAAATTACAGCTACAGTAAATGGCACTCAATCTATCCTGTGCTTTAGTGAAACAATTAAAGCTGTATAGTATGTACATCAGGCCTAATCCTCTTCTATAATAAGTAACAATGGATTTCTGTTGAATATAAAAACTGAAATGTTTCTCCGTATTTTTAGTTCAAATTTATTGCCTGCACACACCAGTGGAAGAAAATCATTTCGACAAAAACAAACATTTTATGGAAGAATAAAGTGGATGCAAAACTGCTTATTAGCTCTTTTCTTCCATTTTTTTTTTCTTTAGTCAAAAAAAAAAATTCTGTCTGCTCAAAGCTGAATGTTACCTAATTATTTTTGTTATCTTTTACTATGGCCAGAGGCCCTATCAGACTTCTACGCATGCAGTGCTGATAAGAGCTTATTGGCAGAGAGGAGCAGAAGATTTTTAATCATAAATACGGGCAGCCCAGCTCATCAAAGTACCACTGTCAGTAGTTTGTCAAATCTGGTCTTTTCCAAACTTACTTCCTCTGCTTTACCGAGATTTTCCCTTTAACCTCTGACATTCTCTTTCCCTCTTTTCACTCCCTTTCATGCCTGGACTTTGGAAGGTTCCGCCTTTAAAGACATGTTATAATGAAGTCACCTGTTTGCAAGGTCTTTTCCATGAATCACACAAAACATATACACGAGCACAACATTTTCCAGACATGTTCAAAGTTCACTGCTATTGGAATGCATCAAATACATTGACAGTAGTTTTTCATTTATTGCAAGATACGAAATTGTTATTACAGAGACACAAAATTGCATTCTTTGTCTCCTATCACTTAATATTGGCCAAATCATTTATCAACGTTTAAACAAACATTTTAATCAAGTATTAATTCACTTTTCAGCACAACACTTTACCAAAGCACATGGTGAGCAATTAGTTTTGAGAGCAGAGGTGGGGAAAGTTATGAACAGACATTTTGTCAAGGGCTAAAGTTGATCAAACATTGAATTCCCTGTGTTTATTATTACTTTTGGAAATGTCTTTGTTTGCAAAGCTTGATAAAGGATAATTGAACACGGAATGTGATGTTAAATTGTCCTTTGTGCCAATAGATGGTAGAAACGTGATTTACCATTTGAGAGTCGCATGGGAGCTGTGTCTCAGATATGGGAAGGGTGTAAATTTTGGGATTATCAGTAGTGTACCTTTGAATCAGGGGGTGTTTTGGCCTTTTTGACACTAGACACCCTCATCAAAGGTGGCCAGCTACAGGGTGATCAAGCCTGAGCTTGTGTCCCATAACTGTTTCCAACTCTCTTATCTGCAGCATAGGGCCTGCACCTCACACTCTCTTCTTTTTCTATCATTAAATATTACATATTACATACTATTGCGGTTTATTACATATAATTACATGTTATTATATATTATTGTATATATTTTTCTTGTATAACTACATGTTAATAAAATTTACTGCTTACTACATATAATTACATATCATTACATATTATTACATATGACTGGTTAATACATGTAATACATATTATTACATATTACATATAATTACATATAATTACACGTTTTTATACATTATTACATATAATTACGTATAATTACATGTTATTACATATTACTGCTTATTACATATTATTACTGCTTATTACTAATTAATTCAGAATTTAAATCAGAATAAACCAGCCTCCTAATTTGTATTTCCCTTGCTTCTGTTCTCTCAAACATCCTCTCTTTCCTTGGTTTCCCCTAAGTGTAATTTTTTTCCAGCCACGGGTCCGGTGCACGCCTGTCGCATGCCCAATCATGAGAAGCCTGGTTGCTTCAAAAGGCAAAAGTATCATCTTTGTCTGCAGTTTTGATGCAGTCGATATAAACCGTAGGTGATGGTGTCAGTCTGGTCAGAAAAAGCGAGCACTGGAGGTCTGTACCCTCTGTGGATCGTTTTAGCTTCATCTGGCTTCCCCTTCTCCTTCTCCCAGTTGTGATGCTGACATTAAGCTGAGCATGTGCTGAGGATGCACACACTTTTTTCCCCCTGTCTTGTATGTGAACAGAGCCGTTGCCAGCTGTCATCACTATTGTTCACTTTAGTTCTCACTGCGTGTTTGGCTGCACAGAGCGTGACAGCTCCTGTCTTATTTTGCTTTAGCCTCTGAGCACGACTTGTTTTATTGGCTATTTGTATGTGAGCCCCGAAGAGTCCATGACAACATTAATACATTTTACCTGTAAAACGCTTTATCACACAGTCATGTGTTCAGAAACAGCCATATTATGCTAGAGTTTCAAATTAAGGTCCAAACACTGATGCTAATATTCGACAATCATAGGCTGGTTTATCATAATTATTATGCTGCCCCAAAGCATGTATTATTGTAGCACTGCACAATTTGTTGAAATTTTTCTCTTTTCTGTGTTTGGAAAATTGAACTTAAAACTTTGTGTTGGTGTGCTTTTTTCGTGCGACAAGGTGTTGCGATATTAAAGCATCACAGGATGTATCGTCGAGATTTACTACTACACATAACGTTATTGTTTGTTTGTAGTTTCTACTTGTCCTAATAAGTTGAAAAGGTCCTACCCCGATTAAGTATGTACAGAGTTAGTCAATCAAAGACACGGTTATTTTTCAAACTATATTATTGCGAGCCCATTATCGTCTGTCATATCATAAACTCATTGTATTGTCCCTCCTTTACTATTTACCATTATCCAATGGTTCATAAACTGGCGTGTCCGATACTGAAAGCTCTCTGCAAGTCCCTTGATGTCGGTTTGTAATCATGTGGTTTTTGTATCGACTACTGCTTGTACTTTAGTATTTTTGTTTTTGTAAATGTTTCAGTCTTTTTGGTGCATGTTTTAGTGATGCCTTTTAAGATCAAAGTCATAGTTCTCCACATGCAAACGTTAACACATTTTACATGATCGATTCTACAAAAACATTTTCAAAATATCTAAATGATTGAAACTAACTTTGGTTAACATATGTCTATGAACACATACCAAGTCAGTGCCACATTCTGTATGTAACGCTCTGCTGTGAGTCCATAAAGAAATCATTGGAGTATGTGATAAGAAAGTACAAATGTGTCTTTTTTCTTCAGTTTGATAGATATGTCGTACAGCCATTGGTCCTTGAAGTGTCTTTGAGTAACCTTATAAGTTCAGTTCCTTTCTACAGTTTCCAGATGACCTCACTTTTGCAGAGTATGTGAACGAGAAGCATAAGGTCTGGAAGGTTACGTATTGTTACATCAGCTAAAAAGTGTGACTCTGCGGTTATTTAATCCAATGGATTTTAGCAAGTTTTTACCATTAATAGTAATAATAATATGTAATAAATCTAACTGGATTAGGAATACATCTTGATAATTAAAGCCTATTAAGTTTAAATAGAGAACCAGGAGAACTGTATGTGGTGAACTCCTGCTCACCTTCCTGGTTGTTAGTAAAAACCTATTCATTGGCACATAGTGCAGATGGTGTAAGCACACAAACGCTCACGTTTGCACTCTCTCTCGTGGCTGCTGTGAATCTACTGGAATTGGTAATGACACAATCCATCTCTAACCCATTTTCAATTCAGCTCTGGGAAATGAGATAGGATGGTAATGGAATCTCATTGATCTGAGTTTGCTCTCATGTTTATGGTCCATAAATGTGCTAGTCATTTCAAATATATATATATTTTTTCTCAACATCGGGCCTTTTTATGCATGTTATTATATTTGTGATGAGTTCTGGTCGCTTTCAGGCAAACTGAAGGTGTGACATGTTTAGTAACGGCAGCACGGCAAAGATTCATTAGGCGTAAGATTGGACTGAAGATCTAGGTTTACATAGAGTGATGTGTGAATATGCATGTTAGCTGTATGCCTTGCTGGATACATTGTCGTGATCCCCAGAAATATAGTAGATTTTTCATCTCAGTTTTACGTCTGTTGATTAAAAGACATGATTTGTTTTCCTATCCTTTCTTTTGGCTTCGATAAAAAAAAAAAAAAAGAAATGCAATCATACAGCTGCTATTTACGTTTGACAGCTCATAAATTATAATCTCTTAATTTAGGACAAGGATGCCCAACTCTAATTTTTGCTGTTAAGATGTGCCATCATGCTGCTCCCAAGAAGGGTTGATGATGAGCTGTATTTTACAAATATGAGTGGTGGAATTAATGCTGATTCGAGGTCCTGCAGGATTGGATTAGGAAGCTCTAATTTAGCAAATAGCTGTGGTGGCCTATAGTGGTTAAAGAAGGATCAGACTTGTAATCGGTAGGTTGCATATTGAATCTGATGTGTGTCAAGTCTGATGGCCCTTGAATCTCAACTGCTCCCCAGTTGCTACACTGTGGCTGTCCAATGCTTACCAAGAATGGGTTAAATGTAGAAAAGAATAGGTTTATTGCAACAATAAATATATTGTCTTCATCTTTTTAACATTGCCGTTTCTCTCTAGGTCAGACTTTATTTAAAATTTTATATCTTATGCTGTCATTATCTGTCATTAGCATGAATAAGGTGTCACAAAGTCATTTAGTGTAATTTGCTAACTTATGACACCTTTGGAGCTATGTTGGCATTTTTTTTTTAACGAAGGGTCAGCTCGCGCAGACTGGAGCAACTGGTGGCCCTCAGTCTAATTTTGTGCAGCCCCCCAAAACAAATCCCCCAAAATTATATTTCAAGAAGTTTGAAGGAACATAATGCCCGACTTAATACACAAAATAACTCCCAAAACGCACAAATTGACAGCAAAATGCACAAAGACAGAAACAACAACCACTTACCGTAGACAAAACAAAATGACTACAAAAACACAACTAACAACCCATTGCAGAATAGCTCCAAAGACACAAACTGTCAACAAAATTGCACAAAATGAAAGGAAAATACAGAAAACAGAAACAAAAATACAGAAAATGACCTAAAAAATCCACAAATTGACAACAAATATGCAGAAAATGACAGAAAAATACACAAAAGTATACAAAAAATAACAAAACACACAATGACAAAGAACTGACAAAACAAGAAAACCGTAAAGACTAAAAAAGAAATATGAAACCCTTTTTTCCCCCTGTATTCAGATCAGGCATTATTCTGATGTTGATAATGTGGCCCTCGAATCAGATTCAATCACATTTTTGTGGGCCCCCCTGTGATAGTTGCCCATCCCTCGGTTTGGGTAATAAACAACACTTAATGACAGCCTTCATTACATCTTATCCATACTAATGACAGGTGTCATGTCAATGTCTCGGGACGGACATTGCGAATTAGACTTGGCTATAAATGTTATAGTGAAGTACATGTTGATTGTTCACACTTGTCCCTGTCAAATAATAGAATAAATAAATAATAATGATAGCGTAATTTCAGCCTTTATGTATAAAACTTAAAGTGTTACTGAAGCTTTGTTTAAAAGCAAAACATTCATTACAGAAGTAGCATTGTAACATGTTGAGTCCATTGCGGCAACATGTGCAAAGCCAATTACTGGACAGAAGCAATTAGCTTTTTGGCTTAAACTCCACTCTGTTTGAATTTGCCTCAGGTCTTTTTAGATTAAAATTGCTAAACTTATTGAAGTCTGAAGGCTCATTAAGTATAGAAATAATAATGGTGGAGAAGGTGGTCTTCAGCACATGCTTTTAAAGTCAGTGACATTGGAGGATGAGCAAGTCTTTCAGTTATAAAATCATGCGACTGTGTGATAAGGACAGTGCCATTACTGTTTGAACCTTCCTCCACGAACACGGTGTTACAAGGCACAGGGACGCACGCATGCACACACTGGGAGTGCCCTTACCTTATCTACTTTACCCTCTACACATGCTGGAGAGAGAAACCGTTATCCCACATTTCATCCACTAATTCCAGCCACTCATTTAAATGCTCACCCGCTTCATATTGTTGGTGAAAAAGTGCACAGGACCACAGCAGTATGGCTTCTGATAACATCGCAGGAGTATCAAGTAAAGTGTAAACTGATGAGATGATACGTCAAGACTGCAAGGTTACAGAACCTTGTTGTACTTTTCAGGTACAAGGACCAAACAGTTTAGAGTTGGTTTTCAGACTGTTTTAAGTGAGGCAATGCCAATGCTGCTGAAGCTGCTTTTAAAGATAATAATTTGTTGTGTAGGAGTGTTGGCTGACGATTTGGTTTTGTTTTCTGCACACTCGGAGCAGCAAAATCCAGCACAGCCCATTTACAAAGTCACGTCGTCACCGGATTTCCCCAGAGAGCTACTTTAAATATAACAAAACACACACATACACTCTCAGCACTGTGTAATTTAAAACAGACAAAATCTGCCGGCTGTGTGCGCCTGCCACTCAAAAAATACACACAGGCAGAGCAGTTCCTGATAACTACAATCTGTTGTCCTTTGGTGGTTCAAACCAATTTGTATACAAAGAGATAAAGGTGTTCTGAGCTCTATATTGGCCGTGAAGATTCAGGTATTCAGGAACAGATGGCTAAGCCTCAAAAAGAGCTAATTTATCATCAGCTTGGAGATGGTTATTTGAGCTCTTTTTACTGTTATTACTCTTCTTTATATATATATATATATATATATATTTTTTTTTTTTCTTAGCTTTAAAGCTGACGCATTCATGGACTTTTTGTACAATAAACAATGTACAGTTTTAATACACGTCGTTTTGATTCTCTAATTGCTATATATGAAGATTCCTGTCAATGTTGCATTAAAAATCTGAATGCAAAAGTAATCAGGCTCTTGTATGAAACGTTTAGCTGTTGGCCATTAAACAACGCCCTTGCATAGTTAATGGTGTGAATCTGAATGCTCATCGAGGGCCACTTGGCATGACTGTGTCAAGGCTTCGACCGACTACTAATAAAACTTTACTGAAGTGAATCTAGGCATGTATTCTTGACTACAGAAGCATTTCCTCCTCTTCATGATGTGGGTTAACTGTATAAGCATATTGATCTTGTCATGTTGAAGAGCTAAAGGGTAATGTGTTGTCTATTGATCAGAGTGAAAACCTGAACTCCGCAGACATTCTGCTCAATAAAGCCCTCCAGGTGCTGTGAGGCCCGATAGCATGTTTTAGATTTACCTACAGCTTAGGGTCAAGACCAGAACTCATTGTCAGATCTCACGACATTTCTATAAGACACGATGCATTTTTGGAGTCTCATGCTTTCACTATAGATTTTGCGACTCATCTGACACATGTAACTAGTGCATTTTAGCAGCAGCACTAGATTTAGGTATTTACTAAAAGGCATTATAAATACAAAACTGAAGTATTTCCATGATTTTCTGATTATTTTCAACCACATCAAAAAATATTATGGAGGAGGATTAGGGCCACTGAAAAAATCCAGAATAAACGATAGTCCAATATTTTCCTATTATTAATGTTCTGAGAAAAAAAAGTTAACTTAATTCAAAAGTCAGAATTCGGAGTTTAGTCCGAATTCTGTGATTAAAGTCAAAATTCTGAGATTAATGGCCCAATTCTAAGATTAATCTTAGTATTCTTACTTTAAAGTCTGAATTCTGAGATTAATGTCTGAATACTGAGATTAAAGTCCAAATTCTGAGATTAAAGTCCAAATTCTGAGATTAAAGTCTGAATACTGAGATTAAAGTCCAAATTCTGAGTTTAAAGTCTGAACTCTGTGATTAAAATCAAAATTCTGAGATTAATGCCCAAATTCTGAGATTAATGCCCAAATTCTGAGATTAAAGTCTGAATTCTGAGGTTAAAGTCAGATCTCTGTGATTAAAGTCAGAACATTAATGATAATAAAAAGATTTTGGATCTTGGGTTTTTTTATTTTCAGTGGCCCTAATCCTCTTCCATATAATATGCATATAACCAGAATGGATGTTTTAAGACAAAAACAGTGGCGAGTACAAAAAATAAATGTGTTCTGTATCACACGTGTCAGTAACGTGTGTCCGTTGTTTGTACGAGTTTGTTGTGGCATTCGCGTGACCATATCGTTGATGTGTCTCTGTGGGATTTGATCCCACTCAGCCAATTGTGCATTTGGAAGCTCCTCTAGAGTTATGAGTGAGAGATTCTGCTGACGTACTCAAAGATCCAGAACATCCCAAATATGTTAGATGGGGTGAGGTGTCAGGAGGCTGGTGTAAACACTGTGATGTTGTTAATGTTAGCAGGCAGATGGTTGTGGCATCTTCATCTTGATCTTTTTTAAATATTACCAGGCTTGTTTTGATCTCACGCTCTACTTTATGGATTAATCAAGGAGTGGTTAAAGCATCGACTTGTGGTTGTGCCACGTTCACACGCTAATATGGAAATTCTGTTTTGCTCACATTTTTGTGTCTGTATGCAACAAGTCGCGCATTCATGCTTGTTGGGTTTTTAATGCCTTATTTGTATGTTAGGTTTTTGTCATTTGTAACAGCTTTTCTGGCCTGAACATCTAATAAATTTGAAGGCACAGCTCTACAAAGTCTTACTCAAGAAAAGCCTTCCACCCCTCATTTGTTCATGCATTGTGATTCCTTGGTAAGTTATGTATGGATTTGTGAGCTGATTGAAGACCAAAATAACATTTTTTACTTTTTGAACATCATTATTATAATTTTTCATTCTAAACATGCTGAGGAAGAGATGTTACAGGATGTGGAGATAGGAAATTGTCAGCAACACAACGTTCAGATTGAGTTCTCTGTGGACCTCCATACCCTATTACAGAAATGAATGGTTTCAATATCAGTGCAATGGCGTGTTAAGAACGAATGGAATGTCATTACTGGAAAAAGAGGCTATTAAAATATTTTATTTCTCTGAAGGTTTAGAATTGAATCCCCCCACTGAGCAGAAAACTTAGCTACTTTGTTTACAGAAATCACAGCATATTCACACCCCAACAACTAGTGGTAATTGAGATTATCATATTAAGTACCTGCAAATATTATTTCATTAGCAAGTGTTTTGGATGAAAGAATAATATAAATTTTGATAAATGGGCTTGCTGAAATGCCAGTTTGATGCCAAAAAGCCATATTGAGTAGTCGTATGCATCCAATAAATTGTTTGTATTATCAGTTATTTTACACCCAATTTTAAATTCCTGATAATAAAATTTGGTTGTTGGTTACCCCAGCCAAAATTAACAAAACACAAAAGATGAGTTTGACATTATCGTGTCTGGAAACTGTATTTCAGTTTATACCAGTGACAGTCTATGAACAATGTGCTGGTTGATGAGGAATAATACCGGTACTTGACTGCTGCTGGGATGTGCCCCCACACATATCGTCATCTGGATTCTCTGCTCTTGTATGCTGCCCCCCCCCCCGCTATCTGACTGCTGAATTCTCTCTGGTGTGCAGCAGAAAGAGACTGAGGAAAGGCCATGCCACCCCCTGTAACCACCATTGAGTATTTTTCAATTCACCAAACGTTTTTGTTTATTATTTAGCCAATTTCTCAATCAATTTTTTCTAATCATTTTTCTGACATGTGGGAGGAAAAGTTAACAAAGATTATCAGGAAACTCAAATACCTCATTATCTCAAGTAATTTGTGTGAGAGAGAGAAAAAAAAAACACCCGTCTCTCATTCTCTTATGAAACAGAAAAAAAACACCTGTTGCTGGAATCAACAAGGCTTGCAGTTTAATTTTATCAGTTCACAAACAATCACTTATTATGGAGCTGGAATAATGATAGAAGCTAGTCAGCTATGAAGCTGCCTTCATTGGCACAACTCATAATGAGTCCTCTTTTTGTGTGGGACAAGACCTGTACAGCTGAGTACGTTTTGGCATTGGAGCCAAACACATCATTCAGTGCCTTTGATTCACTCATTAGGCTTGTAAATACCCCAACGCCATGGGTCCCAAACCTATTGCTTACTATAGACACAGGCTGCAAAACCATTTCACTGAAAACTTATACAACACATCTGAGGTATAAATAACATCTGTGACATGAAACTAACAGTAATATGTTAGAATAAAAGCAGCAGAAAACAATTTTATTAAAAAAAATATAAACTCTAATGGAAACTTTTGACCACTAAAGAGGCAGTATTGTTCTCCCGCAAACTCCGCGTATGCCTTACAGATTATGAAATGCATCACTGTGTTGTGTCGCCGTCACAATTTCAAATCAGGGCTCTTGTTCAGAGATGTTCATACCAGTGTGGGCTGCAGAAATGCTCAATCACAACCTTCCTTTCAATCATGCCTCCTATCCTTTGCCACCATGTCCCAAAAGACTTTCAGGACCCAAGGGACAGGCTGCGGTCTGGTTACCCAGGATACTTAATGGAACCTCGCTTTACATAGAAAAGCTGTCATTTGATGCAAATATAGGTCCAGACATTTGGTGCAATTCACTTACTGGCTTTTATAAATGGAAAGTTTCAAAATAAAAGCCAAAGAAATACAGGAACAACTGCACCATGGACTGCATGAGTTTTTACAAATGGTTCATTGAGTTTTTTCAGGATCCTTGATTGAAAGCTGTCTTCAGTTTACACTAAGCAAATAGGACGATGGTATTTGATTATTCCTTTGTATAGGATTTAGGGATGTAACGATTAATTGTAAGGCAGTTAAAAATCGATTCATAGGTATCACGATTGACATTGATACGTTGAAAATTGAATTGCAGTACTCTTTTTAAACAGCAGAGGGCTATATATTTAGCCCTTCTCTTGTCCAGCAGTATACGTGGCGGGCGAAATCCGCTACTACTTTCTTTCTGACCACATTTTACTCTTAAACATGTTAATAAATGATTTCTTACCCCTTTAGCACCGACAGAATATCTGTAATATTACTTGAATATCTGTAAAAGTCACATTTTTCTATTAGCTCTGCCTGCTAGCATAGCATCTATTCTTCACTGCAAGAATTTCTGCATGCCAACCGACCACTGGGGTACCAGCGCCCTCTGCTGGTCCAACCAAATATCTGACGTAAATCAGTGAAATTGTTAAGTCCAATTGTTAAGGCACAAAATAAATTTTCAGTTGCACTTTTAAAAAGAAAAAGAACTATTATGCAGTTTTGCATTGTTTACTATAGAACCAGAATTTAAATTAATAGGCTTCTTCTTCATTTGTATTATTCCTTTATTTATTTCATTCAAGATTTATTTTTAGTTGAATTGCATTATTTTTAATAGTTTCTCAAGGTATTCTTTTGACAATGAAAAATAAAAGGAAAATAGTACAGTATTTTCTAATGAAGGAATATTTTTTAGTCATCATTTGCCTACAGTCCCATTTTGTAAAATAAATCATGAGAGAATCGTATCATGAACCCAGTATCGTGAATCGAATCGTATCGGGAGTCTTTGTAACGCGAGAAAAGCACTTTCTGCCTTTTTAAATCCCTCTTGCCGTCAGTTGGAACGCTGATTGTCACCGAAAAGACCGACGACAGTGAAGCTATCTTGTGGAAAATTGAATGTGTAATTTCTAACAATATGGTAGCCCAGCGGTAGCAATATGATTGCCTTTTCTGGATTTTGGAGCAAACGGAAATAGATGCTCTATTCCAAATAAATAAGATGGGAATAACAGTTGGCAAATCACTTTCACCTGAGGATGGAAAAGGCTCATTAGGCAGCCCATTTAGAAAGGCTCACTCAATTCATTTGCTTTCTATTACCTCCCTTCACCTGGAACAGTGTGAGCTTTTTCATTTTAAAAGTAACTGAAAAATAACACATTTTAATCAGTCAATAATGTTATTCTCCTCATCTTTGGATAATCACATATCATACATTAAACTGCATACGCCTAAAGGAACGATTGAGTCATAATAAAGATAAAAGGTTCATGCTGCAGTAGATTATCTGTTTCTTTGGTTTGTCAGTGTGTTTTGGATCAATCGCTATGACAGTTAAGATATTCATTGAGTCACGTCTTGGAAACTGTTCACTTCACTACTTGGAGCAAACATTTACAAAAGGGAAAGATGGCGAAACAGAGTTGTATGCTTCCTCATTTAGGAGTACATTTAAAACAGCATTATGTAGTCATTACTCAGAAAAATAGGGTGCAATTCAACAAAGTATTCATTTGTGGGTATTGTCTAACAAAATGCGAATGCCATTTGCTTCGGTTGCCAAGCAAAGAGCGGGATTTATGGAGTTTGTAGCTGCAAGATTAATCTGAGCATTCCAAAGTCATTTACAAGCCCAAGTGTCTTCTGCAACACCAAAATGTGGTCTTTGTAGATTTCACCACAAATGGATGCTGTCAAAAATAATGGCATTTAGATTGAGATTTTTCCTTTTGTTTCCATGAGGGAGGCTGTAGTGAGGCTAATAAATAACCTTACCATTCCCATTTGAATGATCCTTTATTTTAGTACAAATATTTTTTGATAGGATGTGTATTTTCTATGGCCGCTAATGCAACACATTTATTTGTCATATTTATAATGAATATGAAATGTGTTTTGCCCATGAATGAGTTTTTGTGATAGCTGCAAAATAAATACAATGGCGGTGAATAGAACCAGCAGCAACATCTATCTTTGCATCTTTTACAGAAATGTACTTTCGTAACAGAGGATAGATCTATGCCACAATGGGAAAAAATGGTTAGTCTTTTTCAAATCCAGTGTTGGGTTACCTCCAAGTAGTGGACAAGTTCAAGGCTTTCACTTAGGGTGAATATGAATAAAGTGAATGTAATTTATGGTAAATCAAGGTTTTCCAACTACTGGCCAACACCCTAAGAACATTGGTGTCAGGCTGTTGGAAGATGTCAAAAACCTGCCAAATAAAGCCAAACAGATGAAGATTTTCTTCAAGAAAAGCTTAAAATTCCTCAGTTTGAGGCAAATGGAGGCATTTGTTTGGGTGTTGACAAGCTATCTGCTTATACAAACCGCTTTTCTTTTTTTTTTTTTTTGTTGGTTTGTGTTATCCAGCGGACACACACATTGACATCAATATTTCCAGTATTAGAAGAGGGTGAAGGTGACCATTATTTGCACCACCTGACCATCTCCAGAGTTGGATTGATTAATTGAATCGCCCTGTGTGTCCTCAGGCTTTTATACATGTAATGTGCGTCATGCGAGTCTTCTCAAATTGAGATCTGTTCACCTGAAGCACATACTTGGAGCTAAAACAGGAAGCACATACAACCATCACACCTTTGTACACAAATAGGCCAAATACTTATTTTTTTAATGTCACATGAATTCAAACTCTTTTGTTAGTAGCATATTTTACACAGGTACACATTCAGAGTTATTCTTTACAATTATCCAAATGTAGAAAGTGTGTATTCGTACGGTTGCTGTATGGACAACCCCCGGATGTTATTGGTACGGTTACCGAAGTACAAGTACGTAGCGTCTTAGGGTTAGGCTTAGGTTATAACCCAATACTGCAACAATTTTTAGGGTTAGGTTTACGGTTAGGTTTAGTCTTATTTACGTGACCTAAACTGGCCATTGACTGACCAATCACGTGACCTAAACTGGCCATTGACTGACCTATCACGTGACCAAAACTGGCCAAATGGGGTGCTGCGTACGGATAGAATGTTGGTATGTTGGTATGGCAACCGTACGGATAGCCACTGCCTTATATGTATTACTTCAATTTAGTGTGCGAGAGGAAAACTAAACAGGCTTTTTGTTGATATTGCATTGCAATTAAAGGTACGTCAACTTTTATTAATGATGGTTTGTCCTCTGAAAATTACTATACCCACTTAAGCGTATGTGTGAGGACTCCCTGTAAATGGTATTCAGGCACAAACCTAACATGAAACCAAGCAAAAATTGTAATCTAAGCTTATCAGAACAATTAGATTAATGACTACAAAACTTGGTTCTAAGAAAACAAAACAGAAAATTAAAAAAAGCATACTTAATGCATATGTTTTTGTGTTTGTTTTCACATTTTCTCACCCTGCTCCATGTGTTGTTTAGAGATGTTTTTCTAAGATCGGCCAGTTTGGTAAATATGAGACACAAAACGTTTTCTTTCACTGCTGACACATGGAGATGGAAAAGCATGTTGAGGATTGATAAAGTACTGTTATTTTTTAGTGCAGCGACCCCTTTCCAAAGATCATCTCGGGTCGTCACTCTCAATTAACATTTGTCCTTCTTATGGCGGAGCCAAGTTGTCACCCTGGGGAGAAAAGTTAGCTAAAAAAACACAACATTCTGTCCTGACTTGACTTTAAGGTAAAAAAAAAAAATGCCGGAAATGTTTTTTTCCTCTCTCTTTTGGACTTTTTCCCATCTTCACAACACACACTCACTTATTCCCATTCTCTGTCCTTTGCTGATAGCCCTAAGGCAGCCAGAAGGAGAGCCATTGATTATTTAGCTCTCAAGATGGACTTTGTGATGTTCTGACAGAACATACGGCACAAGGAAAGACTATCTCGCTAGAAAATGTTTACCTTGTGGGAGCTATCCATTGCATATGGCGCTTTGATAACAGAGGTTGAACAGCTTTCATTGCACTTTTGTGAAGTCAATCATGGCGGTACAGACACATCAACGAGGGAGACCCTTGTTTGCATTTAGAAGCTACATGTGATTTTGTTTAGAGCAAATTAAATTGAGAAGACTTCACAAATACGGTTGTCAGCGTTTCAGGTTTAATGTTATCAGTCCGTTATAATATTCACGGGAACTGTGAGTCTGACAAACGTACAGGGCTGTATATTACTACTACACCAACAATAGAACCTGGTTATTAGTCCAAAGTATATATTTTTGAAGCCATTTCTGCTCTCAGCCATTACACAAGGAAGACTAATTGATCCCCGCAAGAAGGGAGACATGGCAATAGGTTATAAAGCCAGCCACTTTTCCTTTCTTACAACATGCTATCACTTTCCTCCCAGAGTGCAATCAGCAACAGCTTGGATGAAGAAGGGAAAAAAAGGCACATAATTTGAGGCAATATTTCTTGTCAGGCGGCTTCTTTTGTCATCTTAAGTGGACAGAAGAAGGCAAAGAAAACCGGGACAGCCTGATGGCAAATGGGCTTCTGCTGGAACTAGACTACATGAACGAGGGAGGAAAATACAGAACTGATGGAATGCTACTGTACCAGCATCCTGGCACCCGTGTAAACTACCAAAGCTGAGTTAAGCGAAGTACAGGTTTCTACAATCACTGCCCATAGTTGAAATCACTCATTTTGTGTTGATTGTAATGCAAAATACAGAAATACGTTTAGATTTATCATTTACGGTCATTTCCTGCATGGTGTGGAACCAAGACTGACTCTTGTATTTTCAGATTAAATTTCTAATCAAAATAATTTATATCATCATTTTGTGTGTTTTGTGTCATTTGTGTGTCTTTGTAGTCTGTATTTTGTTGTTGTTTGTTGTTTTTTATTATGAATATTTTTCTCTTATTCTGTGAGTTTTTGTTGTTGTTTTTGTGTGTTGTTGGTATTATTTAAATTATTCTGTGTATGTGCGTGATGTTTAGTTGTTTCTTATGTTGTTTTAGATGTTTCTGTTATTTTTGCCTATTTTGTAGTGATCTTGTGTATTTTTTTCTAACTTGTTGTTTTGTGTGTTGCAGGTGATATTATTTTTCTCTCTTCGTCTGTTTTTGATGTCATTTTGTATATTTAGTTGTTTGTTCTTTTTATTGATCAGTATATTTTTCTCTTATTTTGTATTTTTGTTGTCATTGTGTGAGTTGCTGGTAATATTTAGTATGATTATAATTTTAAACTATAAATAAACATAATACCCCATATTTTTAATGCTTTCATTTGTTAATTTTCCTCTGTCTCTCAAGTCCCCCCGTAGTGCCATCACGTACCCCCGTTTGAGAAACACTTAGTCAATCATTTAACAGGCAAGGCACTGACTTCCATCTGAAATGTTTAGAAGGAAACTTCCGCACTTATTTGATGTATTGAGATCTCAAGACGAACCCCCAATTGTTGTGGTGGTTTTAAGTGACTGAGATGGAGCCTAGCTTTAGGGTTGCTGGTCAGATGCGGACACAGGGCTTAGGGAAACAAGCTTTCAGTGTGTGCCTCAGTGATTCTACTGCTGTTCAGTGCTCTCAGCGTTATGTAGTACGTTGCTGTTAGTGGTAGTCAAAACATAGCGGAGCCTTTTCAGGCTGAGACCTTGGTAAATGCTATCAGTGTATGATGGTATCTGGCCTGATTAGGGCAGTCTGACCAGAACTGACCAGGAAAGAGTTCTGTATTTACTGTACATATCAGAAGTGGACTAAACAGAAACTTTAATACAGATAATAAAATTGGCTGCATGTTAATAGTCAACCGACATATTACCAACGCTTCTTGGTTAAACTTCTTCCCATGATGTTTCATGAACTGCCTGATAAGGATTTGAGTTTCAAAGACTCAATGATTGCAAAGGACGATCGGGTGAGCAGGACGAGATGGAGCGATATCACACTGAGGGGGTGAAAGGCAAAGATAAAAGTCGTAGTTTTGATTACTTGAGCTTTAATCTTGACTTGAAAGTGCAAGTATTTTGTTGTTAAAGGCTTGTTTTTATACTGACAATGTTGTTTTTGTTGTTTGATACCTACTCAAGATTTACATGTAGTTTGTACTCTGCCAGATGAGACAATTGTTCCTTACAATGTGAATCATCTCTCTTTCTTCCCCTCCGTCTAAACCTTAGCATTGCAATTATGTATCCTATTACTGAATATAATAGCATTACCATATAAACCAGATTCCTTCCATTCAAGCTTTTGGGGCAGTGTGACATAAGGCTAGCCATAATTGTAGGTTGTGGTCGCTAACTGCTTGAGTACAGTGTGTAATTTATTTTGTGTGAAATTGTCCCGCTGTGTGCTGTCTGAGGTAAGATCTTAGCTTTAAAGCTGTAAGGAAAGAAAAACATGTTAAATGTTCCTGTAATCTATTTTATACACTATGAAGTTGAATTTATAAGTTGCAGAGGAAATGTGTGAATTTGTCTAGCTTGGGGAGTTCACACCAAAGATGCTGTTTTGCTCTTTTATACTTGAAATGCATAATAAGATTAATGGATACATTTCCTTCACCATCTTCGTACATTTGTACATTTTGTACATTGTCAGGGATGTTGCATTTTTTTTAGGAGCAACACAGGACACAAGATCATGGTGAATGTTGAGTATAATGGTGTACCTAAAAGAGAGAGAGGAAATCATAGATGTCTGACGTTGCTGAGCAACTTGTCAACCTGTCCTGAGCCAAAGCTTTTCTTCTTTTTTATCTCTGCAGCTCTACAAACTGATCAGTCTCTACTGGTTCTGCATTCTTGAACTTACACAATACATTGATGTAAACATGCCAGATTTAGCAAAGAATACTAGTTTAATCCATAATTCCTTACATTTAACATTAAACATCACAAAAACAAGATTAATATACAGACAGAAATTCGACACAGGGCAGATTATTGAAAGCTAGGTTCATAAGAAGGAAAGCAGGTCCGTAGTGTTGGCAGAATTGATTATTCTTTTGTCATGTCATGTCCACACAGATTTGAGTGAACACTCGATTGATAAATGAGGCACATGATCTGTAGAGCCAGTCCTGGACAAGAGCCATTGCAGTTGTGAGAGCTGAAGAAGCATTCTTGAGGTTTTTTTTGGCCTGGGTAAAAATGATTACATCATCGGCATACACTTGCACATGAATATTAGGACATACAGCAGGTAAATCATTTATATAAATGCCTTCAATCTTCAAAGCAATTCTCAAAAATTGGTTGAAAACAAAACAGTATTGCACCCATCGATGATGTACCTTTTTATCAGGCTCTTTTATTTCCTAACTGTTGTTGTTTTTTTTTTTTATTTTTGTGAATAGTATATGTTCCATCATGTTTTCTGTCATCAGTCAGTTTAATGTTTGTCTCACTGTGTGATGTTGCTTAACTGTATGTTAAATGTTATTGTTCAACTGTATGCTATGTTGTAACTGTATGTCACGTTTACCCCTGCTTTAGGGCAATGGATAAAATTTAGCTATTGTGCTAACGCATAACGCAACATATTTATGTTGATGCTGTTTGCTGACACATTGATTAATATGTAATGTCCTAATTCAAATCAATAAATGAAACGTAATATAAATATAGAAATATAAAATGGGTCCAAGGATAGAGCCTTGTGGGACCCCTACATCACAGTTAAGGTAATGTTACCTTTTGATTTTGTTAGCTTTTTCAATGTTTGCATACCGACGAAATTAAGTATTTAGTCAGAATACAAGTAAATCATTCCATCCTTTTCCATATTTATTGTTTTATAGTAAGACCATAAATCCTGACATATTTAAAGTTGGTGCCCAGGTGTTTTATCTATTGATCTATATGGCCATATCCATTTATTACAAAAATTAGTGCATGATGTTCTCCTTCTGATTTTTATCATATCTATTTAGATTAGTGGTGGAACTCAAAAAAAAATAAAAAAAATGTAATTAGAGACTTTGCAATTGATTAATCTAAATTAATCGTATAACAATATTTGACACAAGAAAGATTTTTTCCAATTTTTTAATGCATTTTGGTATATGGTTGAATCAATAAAAACAATAAATGAGTTTAAACAACAAAATTGTGTTTATTTTCACCACTGAGTGCTTTCATAATGTGCAATATGAATAAAGAATATTATGATTGCGTTGTTCACCAAGCACAAATTTAAATGTAAACTTTCATCATTTTTTTGTGCGTTATTTTTCTGTAATTAATCACAATTAACGCGTTAAAGTCCCAGCTCTAATTTAGACAGATAAAGAAGTAAACACATCAGTCATATATAATGAAAAACTTTAACAATATATATACATTATCTACTTACAGCTAAAAATAAGCATTTAAAAAATCGCTAGAACTTATGATACAGATTCCCTTTGTATTAATTTGTTCTGACAAATTATGATGTAAAGAAGCCCTGTGACCAGGGTAATTAGTGAATACAAGCAATGTTTACCTGCACCTATGTTGAAACTATTAATACTTTGAAAAGATGTTAAGTTTTAAAGTAGCTCTCTCCGTCTCTCGGTCTTACTTCAAACATCTCTTATCCTTGTTGTGTACCTCCTTCCTTGGCCTTGGAGGGTTTTTCGCAATTACATTTAGGGCGTTGAAAGAAGGGGATCACTCCAGTGAAATAAATCGCTCCATAACAGCTGTGGTGAAATAGTGCTAATTGCCGATTGATTTGAGGCAGAGGCAGCAGATATCTGCAGTGCAGAGCCGCATCTGTCTCACTCTGCTCATCATTCCCCTCTCTGATTATCCATTCTTTAGCCTGTTTACTTTCTGGTGATGAGTGGTAAATGGCAGGTTAGGGAATCCAAAGGGGCCAGACACTAAATTGTATCCCTCTCAAAAGACGGGAGTATAAAATTAGATGTAATTAACACATCCCTAAAGGCACATTCTTCAAAACTTATAAAGGTGGAAGAGATGCAAATTAGCTGGAAAGATACACACTTTATATACAAAAACAGTGATTATACACACTTTGGTGCACATAAGCATCTTGATTGAGAGCAAATCGACCACTGAACAACTTTTAATTTTACAGGACCCTGAATGTTGAGCTACATTAAGCACAATGCCAACGTTAAAAGCAGAAAAGACCAATAAGTTGTAGATCTCTTCTTTGTAGGTCAATGAGCCAAAAACATCTGCGTTGTGGTGAACAAAGAATTTTGTATAAAATACAAAGAAGTTTCAGGCGTGTGGCATAAATTCACTCAAAAACCTGGATGTTTAGAATAAACAGGCCAAACGATGACGGTAAACAGTTTTTCCAAGTTCTACACTCAAGACAAACTGTAACTGACGGCCATGGAAAGCCATCAAATGGACAGTGAGTAATTCACTTGGCACTCGGTAATGGTGCATCTTTTTTTTATTTTTCAGTTCAGCTAATATCACTGTTGTATTGCATTTCAGTGAATATAGTTGTTGGTTTTTTTTCCTCCATGTTTTACAACACGTGACGTGCATCAATAGTTTATTTCATAAGGACACTCTGTAAATATGGATTAACTGTGTACAAACCCTTTCCCCAAGTGTTTCAGAAGCACAGTCTGATGTCAATGTAATTTCTGATGGTCACTTTTGACCTGAGAAATGTACTTAATGTTTTTCAATTAATGAAGATGTTACTAGGTTATTCATTATTTTTTATGCACCAGGATTAACCACAAATGCTGTTGAAATAAAGGGGCTATGCATATCTCATATTTTATTTTTTGATTACTTATTATTACTGGTTAGTTTTTAGAATTCTTTTATTTTCCATATTGATGTGATTTTAAAAAAAAAAAAGATGTATCAAAGATGCATAAACTTTAATTTTGAAAGGTCTGGTTTTCCTTTAAATTACCTTTTTTCTATATGTTTAAAATATACTGTATATTTACATAGAAATGTATATAATGCAGACTTTGGAAATGGACCAATGTTTTGATGTCAATAAAAACAAGAAGACAGATATTATTTTAAGTAAAAAAACTAAATTAGCCTTGTATATTTATTAATTAATGCTTTCAGGATAACTGGGACATTGCATAATTTGGGACATGTTTCATCATCAGTTTAATTCGTCAGCGTAAGACTGGTTTATTATTGAAAAGCATGGTGTAACAGTGTTAAAGTGACAGAATACAACCACTCACAGCTGGAAGACGTATTATACTCCTTTGATATATAATAGTTTGTTTTTTGTGAAAGGATACATGTAAAAGTCAGTTCCAGTCGAGCTGATTGGCAAATACCCCGAGTCTGTGTTGATTGTACATTACCATTTTTTTTATTGAAAATCAATCAGAAAAAAAGCTCATAATAAAATTCATTTTGGCTTGTGGCCCCCTGCAGAACTAATAGTTGTTTCACAGCAGGTCCACTGTCATTTGCCACAAACTCTTGAAATTCACATTTCTGTCCTTAAATTTGTGGATTTGTGTTTAGTTGGAGGAAATTAAGAGAGAAATTATATTTAAAATAACTCCAGAACAACAGAAGTAAAGTAAATATATTTTTGAGAGGACTTCTTTAGTGACCCACAGCTGTACACTCTGAGTAGAACGACAAATACATTCAAAACTATATATATATATATATATATATATAATAAAGCAAGCTCCATCTGAGCATAAACATCCCTTAACTTGTGGATAAGAACATATCTCATGTATTTTAACTACACCAATCTACACCTACAAGCATAAAATGTATAAATATTTTTTGTCAGTGGCTGACTTATAATAAAAGCCAACATACTAGGCACTTAGTTCTTTTTTGTGTTATTATTCACTATTGTGACCTTTTAAGTGCACCAATCTGATCACAACGCTGACATTTTCACATGTACAAGCTGCTTCAACATGCCCAGATTCCTTTTTGACATAATATATTAATAATATAGTCACTGACAGATTGAACAGCCCCGGTCATGCACAGGATTATCGAGCACAATTTTGCAATTTTCTCCTTGGACTCAACTATACATGTTTAATAAAGCCAGAATATGAGTCAGGGGATTCATATTCTAGCTTTATTAAACATTTATAATTGAATGTCCCTTGAAGATGCATGCTTCATAATTCTTTCCCCAAATCAAGTGTAGCTAAACCACTCTTTTGCTTGCTATAAACAGTATATCAACTGTTTACAAAAGACATTATGATGCGTGTACGTCACTGTACCCTTTGGTTGTGTCTAGACACTGATTGTTGCCTTCCAATACCTGATTTTTGTGTCTGAAAGTTGTTTTGTGCTCATAGGTGTTGATATACATTAATTAAAAGTTTAATGTTTGATGAAAAATAATGGTTTTGATGATTTTGTTTGACTTTAAGACTTCAGGTAATTGTTCAATATGAACAATGAAATGCAGTACACTAGTTATTTAATTAACAAATCTGAACGTTGTCTATTGATTATTATTAATTATCTATCAGCTGCTGTGCATGTTTAATTTCAGTGTCAAAGGTACTCAGAGACAAGCTAAATGTTAACTAGCAATGACCAGAGGTGAAAGTAATGGATTACAATGACTGATGTTGCTGTAATTGAGTTGCTTTTATGGGTACTTTTTTGAGTATATTTCTAAATCAGTCATTTTACTTGTACTTAGTAATTCATTACATTTCTACACTCAATCATTACTGAGTAAATTAATTGTATTGCACCGCACCAAAATAGTATTGAATCCTGGTTATTTTCTCAGTTTTAGAGTTAATAAATTTAGCTATTCATGGAGCCTGATAATTTTTTTTTTTGATTGTGCAAGATTGCACGAGATGTTTACTGTATGCAAGAGAACCGTGGCAAGATTTATTGCCAACAATAAACATGTGGGGGTGGAAGTAACTAGTAACTTTTACTTTGAGTAGTATTTAATTGAGCCACTTTTTACTTGTACTTGAGTATTTTATGTATGACTTACATATACTGGAGTACATTTTGAATCAAGTAGCAGTGCTTCTACTTGAGGAGGATATAGTAGTACTCTTTACACCTCTGACAAGGACATACTTTCTATTCCGTCCGTGGTGCACAGTGACAGTGATTTTTTTTCCTCGTTCTGGTTTTGAGTTTGACTTGACACATCTCTCCCATTACGCAAGTGTCTCCCCACCACTGGCCATGCTCGAAAGACAGCGTGGTCAGGCAATAATAGCCCTTCATATAAGTGGTATGATGTCAACATAATGACATTGTTTGTACAGTAACCACAGTTTGGAAGAGTTAAGCTGTCCCTGTTTATTGAGCTTCCTGAGAGAGGGAGAAATGACCGATAGCACATTATGTCCCATATCCGGCCAAATGTGTCCGCCAGGTCCAAACTGAATACTTTCTCACACATCCTCAGTCACAATTGCACTGACACTCACGTATACACTCAAACTTTTACCGGCCTATCATAGCTGATGACCTCGTGGTGAATATTCAATGTGTTTCATCTCATAAGTGGGCTAATTTTAAAGTGTGGACACAGTCACCCACACAACCACAAAAGGATCACCAGACATGATGCAAAGCAACAGCAGAAACAAATACAACCACTGTGGGAATTTTTTCAGATGACATGCCCAAGGCCCAGGTTTCACTCTCTACAATCTTAAAGCTGACACTTTATGGTTCACAAGAGGCACAGCCACTGAGTAGGTGTGCTGCTTATGAGAAAAAGACAAATGTCCTGCAGAGAGCATTGAGATTGGAGCCCTTGTTTTCATTACTTTGGTTTATCGTCTCAATAGCCACCTCCTTTCTCCCAGTGCTAAATGTCCCCGTGATTTGCTCTTTCCGTGCCTTCACCTGAAACAATTCATTAAAAATGAATGAGGGGGAAAAGGAAAACACAGAGAGCTGAGGTGGATGGAAGAGAGAAAGATGCTGCTAAACTAGCAGCTGGAATATACAGGAGGTAGAGTTTATGATTCTTACAGTAATGTGAGAATCTGTTCAGTATATTTCCAAAATCTCAACCATGTGCTTTGTCCACAATTCAAACATTCAAGTTTTAAGAATTTTAGCATTTAGAGCTATACTTTAGCCGTGGGAAAGGAAATGGCTGGTTTTGAGAAAGCATATTAACGTACTACTCATACTAAGTCTGAAATCAAAATGAGTATGTAGTTTAGGGGTGTCAAACTCATTTTAGTTCAGTTGTAGTTTGATCTCAAGTGGGCTGCAGATTTTAGGTGGGAAAATTAGCAACTTCAACATAAATGTCCCCAAATTTGTAAAGCGCCAACAATATTGAGGCAAATAGTGACAGATATCAATCCCTGCAGGACTTTCTCTTTTAAATGTCATTGTTTTTGTGGCCAGTTTTTTATTTAGCTTGGATAAATTATGTGAAATAATTTCATGAAAATTCAGTTTTTTGAACAATTTCAGATTTAAAATGAAATGTGAAAAAAAGCATGGGAAAATTTGAAATTTCATTGAATTTGTGTATTTAGATATCTGAAACATTTGAGCTGCGATATCTTCAACTGAATTATTTGGTAATTTAGGCAATAATGTATATTTTTTTGTCTTTAATTTTCTCCTGTGGGCCGAATTGGATGGTCTAAAGGGCTGGATTTGGTCCCCAGGCCTTAAGTTTGACACATGTAATGTAGTGCGTTCACATTAGATAGTAATAAAAGATTGAGTACATGATAAATACCCTGTTGTTTACTATCTCGGGACGTTTTTGATGTGTACACGGTGTGCACACTAATCATCCTCAACCACCCCATGATGCATTACGAGCGGAACGTAAAATGTTCAAACTAAAAATTAAACTTTCCTTTTTCAAAACAAAAGCATATCTTCTTGTCTTCCATTAGTTTGTAACGCTTTTGTACATAGGGCTCTTGTTTTGAAGTTCACCCAAAGTTTAGTCAGTGGCACAAAGGCAGGTCACTGAAAATCTCCGAAATGTTGGCATGAAATGTTTCCGCAAGTTTTATGGATCAAATGACCAGATGTTGATATTCTACTTGATCACTTTCTTACTTAAAATGTTTTTATAACTTTCAAAGGTGGAGAATCAACAGAGATATTTAGCGTCAGTGTGTTTCAGGTTTTTGTCATTGTAGGTTCGAAATGTATTTTGGGAAACTTGGAAGTATACTTCAGTGGGAATGCTTATTGTCCTAATCATCCTAACCATACTAATAGTATATAGTAGACAGTATATACTCATTGAGTATGTAGTATGTAGTAAAGTAGTATGTGATTTCAAACACAGCTCCAGTCTTCCTCAGAAGGTTAGTGGCAACAAACCAAATCAAAACTTTACCACTTCTTGCAGGACAAGACTCGTCTGTTCTAAGTATAATCCAAATAAAAATTAAGAAAAAAGAGGCTGGCGTAAAATTAATCAATCTGTCTCTTTAATCCCCCAAAAAATTAGAATAAAAATAAGTTACAAATCGAGGTGCCCTTATAGCCAAGGTTCAGCCTCAATCTCCCATAAAACAGCAAATCCTTAAGTAACAACAATGACGATAACTACTGTACTTTCATTATTTTTCAACACTTATCTGCACTTTATGGTAAAAAACTAGTTTGCGGTAGCAAGACAAACTAATAGAGCACAGAAATTCTAATGATTTAGAAATGTCAACATAAATCAATAGTTAAACAATATTACCTTCAGTTCTAGGGACGATAAAATAAAGGATGTGCTGTTTCTCATCAGGACATTCCCTGAAGATTATTATCTTTAAAAATCCCATTGGGTGTGAAATCCATACATTTTAATAACCCTGCATTGTCTTCAAGTCTTCTGAGATGCAGTGATGTATGTGAAACATCCTCAGCTGCAGGCAATGCCTATTTAGGAAATAGAATTCCCACAGTTGTTTTCTAACATTAAACACCTAAAAAAAAATGAACAAATCAGAAAATGAAGTATGAGTTCCTAACTTCCTTCTCTATTAAATAAACCTGATATTTGATAGCTGAACCGTGAATCTTTAACGTGTATGTTTTCAGACTTTGTTTAACATGAGCGACGTGGGGCTGTGCACAGCAATGAATGTTAGTTTAAAAAAAAAATAAAAAAAGAAGGGTGATTCATGGACATCCCACAACAAATAGACGACTTTCTCACTTTGAATTAAAGTCGTACTTCTGATCTAAAACAGTAACAGTTGAACTTTTTAAATAGATACTTGTTATTTTAAGTATTGCTTTACCTTAAATGAGCTTTGTGCAGTTTTCCAGGAACAGGCCACCGCGTTTTTTTCTTTACTGAAACGTGAGCCTGACATGTAACAATTGATTTCCTGTTTAAATCTGACACAAACCACACACACACACACACACACACACACACACACACACACACACACACACACACACACACACACACACACACACACACACACTGTTGTCATTTTAGTTGTTTTTTGTGTGGCTCCAAATCAGGCATAGCAAAACAAATCCCCTCTTTTCTTTACATGAATAAGCTTGCCATTTCATATGAGCACTGTGCCTTTCCAGTTCTATCAGATCTGTTTTTGTTTTGTTTATCTTTTCCCATTTGCATCATTATGAGTGAGGGGGAAAAAATCTATAGTAGAGTTTGAATAGCTCCGTAATGAGCAGGAGAAATCAATCATCCTTTCACAGTGGGCCCGCTGCAGCAATGAGAATAGAAATTCACTCTCTTAAATCCACACTTCAGGTGTTACTTCTTCCTTCTTACTGTCTCTGGGGCTTATGGTGGCCTTATGTGTGACACTCCACTGTTGACGCTCTGCTTTACTGATGGTTGGATATTTTAGTTCCTAATGGGACATAAATGGAAGTCGTGTCCAGGTTGTGTGGGCTATAAAGTGTTGTAATTGCCGTCTTAATTTTGCGCCACGAGCAAAAATAATTTTTATGTGCATCTACCTGACAATCAATCATTCTCTTAATGACGTTATTTAAAGTTTGCCACGTCGAGATCATTGTGACATTTGTCACGTGATTGGGTATAATTATAAAAGTGCACAGGGGGTGTATTTAATGTCAGCTATGAAGAAAGAAAGACAGACAGACAGACAAGACAATGTCTGTCATTTTAGGATGAAAATGTCAAATCAAATGATTGATGGCAAGGAAAGGCAAATTAATTTGTACAGGGCATTTCATACACAGAGTAACTCAGAGTTAAAAAAAACAAAATAAAATCAGGGATGATAAAATAATAGAATTAAACAGAGCAAAACTGAAAACACAAACACAATTTGTAAAACCAATCAGTCACGGAGTTTAAAAAGCAACAATGAAATCAGTAAATTAAGCTCCAGTACAAGCAGGCGTTTCAAAAACTGGTCAGAAGATTAAACAGCACAGATCAATAAGGAGAATGCTGCATTAAATAACAGTGTTTAGTGTTTTTGTCAGGCCTGATTTAAAGGAGTCAACGGTTTGTCTGGACCTCAAGTTTTATTTATTTGTTTAGGAGGGACAGAACCGAGAGCATTGTTACATTACATTTAAAATAGCAACCGATGCCATGTCCATGGGCCATCTAACCAAAGGCTAATTAGCAGACCCGGTCCCCATTAAACAGACAAACAGTGATACATCCCACCCATCAAAATATGGTTGAAAAGACGTCTTTGCCACACGTCTAAACAACGTCAAAATGTGGTTGAAAAGTGAAAAGCTGTTGTTTTTTGGTCGTTGAAAAAAAAAAATGTCTTTCTTCAGACTCTTATGTTTGTGGGCTGTTATGTTTGAAGCTGTTACAATACATTTTCTTCTTGTTTCTTCGGCTAATTTGGTCCAAATTAGCCCAAATAAAAGGGTTAAAATTGTTGAGCTAAATGACGTTGGGTGTTTGGCGGGATATTTATCCATACAAAATTTCAAAATACAAATAATTTACAATATTTTTAAATTAATTTAGTGTTTGAAGGCTTGGTTTAAGTTTAACCAGTGCTTTACTTTGCAGTTAAACAAGTTTAGCTCTGTGAAGGTTTTGCTGTTCGTCAGGTAGGTAGGTTGTTCCAGATCTGTGGACCCTTCACCTTGAAGGTGTTTTGACCACCCTCTCTAGTGGTGACACCGTGGGAGTTACATTTCTTTATCATTTTACCTACAATGTCTGGCACAAGATTATACACTCATTTAAAATTTAATTTCAAGGGCGCGTATTTAGACTTTAAAAAAAAAAAAAAAAGTTTTTCTATAACTTTGCAGTAGTGCCACCTCTTGGGCTTTTTTCCCCATTACTTTAAATGTCTGTTTGTACAGAGGCTACACTTTTCATGGCCGACTGGGTAGCCTGTCTCCACACAGTGCTGCAGTAAGAGTAATGGGAGAGAATCGTTGAATGGAAGTACAATCTAGCAGCATTCATGGAAAAACTAGGTATCATTAAACAAACGCCATTCAAGTTGGTTCTGATAGTCTTTGATATTTTCTTCATATGTGCTTTAAATTCTAAGTGGTGGTCAAAGACAACTCCAAGATATTTTATGCTCTCAACATTATCAAATACATTTTTGTTTATCAGTATCTGAAAGTTGTCTAGTGTTATTTTTTTTTGCAAAGAGACGAATACATAGAAACTGTTTTAGAATGATTTAAAGACATGCGGTTTTTCTCTAACCACTGGGAGACACTGACCAGTTGTTTGTTTCGTAGCTTTGCTGCCTTTTCTGGAGTCTTAGTTGAGACATAGATCACAGTGTCATCAGCGTAAAGCTGGAACTCAGATGTAGAGACAGAACAGCATGGGGCCCCAATATAAAGCCTTGATCCACAAGTCTTGAGCATAACAACTGAATGATGCCTTGTATGGAACTAACATGTCAAAGAAGTATGTTGGCACCATTTAGGGCATTGTAAACTTTGAAGTCTATTCTTTGAGATATCTAGCTCCCTGAGCAAGAATTTTTGTGTAAACCTTGGGTTTTTTGTTTTTTTTTAAAAGAAGAAATAATACAGATAATTTGTTTTTGAAAAGTCTGAGAAGAAATTTCTTCTGTATTTTAATCAGAAATAATATTTCCTTTGGTAGACATTATTGTTCTGATCCCAAAGGTCAACTCTCTATCACGCACTATATCAGAGTCATCAACCTTTAAAAGTCAGAGCCACTTTAGGGTACAGTTCAACAAAAGGACACTTGTTTGATAGAACCACAAAATTATTGTGCAGATATTAAAATGGAAAAGAAACACACACTTCATTGCTAGTATTTGTGGCCAAAAACAGGAGTGGGGAAAGGGGAAAGTAGCACAATTCTTACTGTGGGAATGTGTTTATTCGCAGTAGTGCTCAAACTTTTTTGGGCTCAAGTACTCCCTTTCTCTTATTTCTGAATGCAAGTATCCCCTTTGTGACTACAACATATTCCTGAGAATACGAGTTAATAGTGATTTAACATTTTTAAACATTATTTTTTTATCAATTACTAGACATTTCAGACAACCCCACACAGGGTCACTGTCCCAAAGTTGAAAAACACTGATTTTGCGCCTCCAGGATATAATTATTTTGATAGTTTTTCTCCTTTCCCGTCCTCTCCCGCCTAATGTGGGACCAAGACTGACCATTGTATTTTTATTTCATGTTCTAATCAATATAATTTCCATCATCATTATTATATATATTATTTTTAACTAAAAATAAACATTATGAAACCCATATTTTTCATGCTCACATTTATACATTTTCCAGCCTCTCTCTCTCAAGTACCCCCTGTAGTGCCATTGCGTACCCCCATTTGAGCAACACTGGTCCATTGCACCTTCATCCCAAAGCATATTTCCATGGAAAGTAGAATACAACTTGTCAAGATAGTAATTCTGATCCCGCACCTTATTTTTTCTGATATATTAATGTGATTTTGTGTCTTCAGGCGTACGCTCAGTAGTCCCAAAGAATAGCAGTTCGAGTACACACGGTACAACGGCCGCTCCACCACCAGAGCTTTATTTCCCCCAAGCCCACCTGCTTGATCCAGTGTGGGAATGCTTTATTGCCTACCCTTGTCTACTGTACTGTGAAGCAGCCGCAGTTGTAAATCGGGTGATGACCTAATGCAGTATGAGAAGAGGCAGTATCCTTTTTTTTTTTTTCCCCCCTCTCCCTTCACCATACCACATGGGATCTATTTCCTCTCAACATTAATAATACTCTGAAGCATTAAGGCATGCAGCAAAAGCAGATGTATTCCTCCCCAGGCTGATTCAACGTGTAAGCATTTCCTCTCCCAACCCCATCA